>NC_080422.1:102551933-103151933 GCF_029873635.1 Malania oleifera | reverse complement strand
TAGCACCCCTCTATTCTGATACCTAGGCAACTCAAAAGTCACAGTTAAAGCATATCAGGGCATATACCTTACTCAATAAGCTCTCAAGTGATAAATTGATCTCGTACTCACACCGTTCAACAATAGTTTACCGGTAAAGGTTCCAAAGAATAGGGAAATCTACCCGTCCATACAAGTAGTTTCCCTCTGTCCTAGCACGTTATGCATCCTACTAGTACACCTGATAGAACTAGGGCACTCACCTTTCTCAACAAGCCCTCAGGCAAAGAGTATGCCTCGCCTCAATCGTAATATGTTCTACTAGTATAAATACTGTTAATACCATAATACATTATTTTATTTGCCATTATTCTGCATTTCTCAACTATTCATGTTTTCCTCTTTTATTTTTCATTTTATTTCACTTTATGTGACTCCCATTTTACATTGTTCACATTTCACATTTTATTTACATGTCATTCATTTCCATCTTCATTTCATTTCATTTAATACCCAACATCTTTCAACTATTTTACTCAACATTTTTCAGTTGTCATACATTTAACCAACATCTTTCAGTTGTTTTACCTAACATTTTTCAGTTGTTACGCATTTACTCAACATCTGTCAGTTGTTACACATTTACCCAACATTTTTCAGTTGTTACACATTTACCCAGCATCTTTCAATTGTTTTACCCAACATCTTTCAGCTGTTTACCCAACATCTTTCAACTGTTTACATGGTTGCATTAACACACACAAGTAACATAGTCCATATTATGTTTTATTCACAATGCATTACTTAACCTGCATCTCATATATTTAACATATATTTGTACAGAATCTCATGCCACACAGTTTAACAATAAAATTCAAACACTATCTATAAAATAAGTCAACCAACATTTAGTGTTTATATATTGAAAATACCTTTCATTTCTTACATAATTATCCTAAAAATATTTTTCCACTTTCATCAGTTTATTTTCACATATACATATCTAATAACCAATCCTAAACTCGAAAAAAATATAACTTAAATAGTTGGCATTTTACTCATACCGAAACATATACACGTATATATAACACAATTTATTTTTCCATTAAATTCATAAAAATTCTGGTTTAATATATATTTTTTCCCTTACTTGGTTTCTTGAACTACGCCAATAGGGACCCCGAAAAATACCTGTGGCGCTCACTTAAACCCTAAATCAAAAATCATAATTCCATGTAACGAATCCTGAATAAAATATTATATTAATATTTCCTAAACCCATAAATTCTAAATAAATAAATATACCCTTAAATGCAACCAAATTACCAAATTTCCCAAATCTTACTATCACTTTGGAGTGGGGCTTAGAAAACCCTAATTGGAACTTTACTTATGTTAAAATGACGACGATTACGACTAAGACCCCATAGTGGTACCTGATTGTCGATTCAACAGTAGATTTAACGAAAATTTGAGAAATTAGGAAAAAATTGTCTTACCTTATGAATGGTACTTACGTCGCTCCCACGACAAATCTGCGCTAGTAGAAATATCGGCAGTGGAGTTAGGAATCCAACGGCACCTTCCATTTCCCGATTGGTCGAATACTCGTCGAGAAATGAGGGAAAAGAGAGAGGCGGAGACGGAGAAGTGGGCGACGCAGTAGAGAGAGAGCGCAAAGCTCTCTGTAATTCAATCTCCTTCTCAGCTTCTTTCCTTTCTTTTTTTCTTTTTTTTTTCACTTACTTTACATATAATATAATAATATTATATTTTATATATATATATCATATTATTTATTTAATACATCTGATTTAATAAGACTTAATTAATTAATTAATTAATTCTTAATAATTTTTTCTTTAAAATTTTTATTTATTTATTTGTTTAATTACTTTAATAATGTTTAATTAATTAATTAATAATTACCTTTAACTTTTTTTTCATACTATTTCTTTTTATTTGTTTATTTAATACGTTAATTTAATAAATTTTAACTACTTAATTGATTAATAATTTTAATTAATTAATTTTTTTCTCGGGTTATTAGAAGAAATATCCTAAATTACAAAATCCTATTGAAATAATGTTTTATGATTAAGTTCTGGTAAAATTTATATATTAGAGTATGCACGACTTATATCCTATGTTCTGATACCAATTGTAAGGACCCAAACCTGAGTGAGTTCTTACATACAATTTTTTCAACGAACGCACATAAATCTAAATTATTTTTACTACCAGAGTACTAATTAGTTTTATTACAAATATATGTCTCAATTATTAAAATGAAAATTTATAAAATTTTAAAATACACAAACATAATTCTAAATTATATTATACTAAATTTTTATTCTACTATGCTATTTCTACTCCCGTCCATGCACTTGTTACGTTATATTTTGGGTACCCTCTTCAAAATTATCTGAAATGTAAAATAATGACTGGGGTGAGACGACGCTCAGTAAATAAATAAGATTATTATTAGTGTGTGACAAAAATGAGTTTTATAATTTTATAAAATAATATTTAATACTATAACTTCAAAACTGCTTTTAAAATAAATGTAAATTTAAAAATTTATGTATAAAATTTTTACCATCAATTACAACAGAAAAATTGGTAAAAATTTATAACTATATATTGTGACTGTTAAATTAAACTTTTAACCTTAAAATTATAACTGTAATATTTAATTATATTTATAAATATACTTTTCCATATACGTTTCTTTTAGATCATTATTTAGGCACAAGAATGACCTTATTCATAAAAACATATATTTTTCCTTCAAATCATTAATAACTCTGTATACGTAATTAAATATGTATATGCATATATTATAAAAATCACCCCTAGACCTGTTAGTTGTAAGTCGTGTTTACCCCTATGACTGGATTGTGCGGTTTGAAAATTAGACTTAACTAACTGACTGTTTAAACTAAATCAACGTACATTATCATTAAGTGAGATTTTCCCTATTAAACTCTGATCCGACCCAAGTGTGCACTTAGGAGAAATCCATTACTATGTAAAATTACTATGTGAACAATGTGAGTGCATTTTAATCCATTTAAACTTTAAGTTGCGGTACCAAACATTCGTAATTTTCTGTATCATTTAAGTCATAAGAGGTTTTGAAAATATCTTATTATATAATTTATACAATTTAAATAATATCATTAAATTTTTATTTTTACTCATGTTTTCGTGAAATACGCAATATAAAAATCAACTCATGTCATCTTTACTCATATTTTCATGAAACATGTAACGTATTAATAAACTCATGTTACACAATTTTTATATTAAAAATATTTTATTGAATATAAATTGATGCTGTAAAATACTTGAGGGGTTTAAAATAATTTTTAACTTAAGAATAAATATAAGTATATTAAAAATAAAGCTGGTATAATTAAACATGCGTAAAAATAAAGTTGGGAAAATTTTATGAAAATAACTAACATAATCAAAATTTACTTACAAATAAATTCGAGTATAAATTTTAAATAAAAAATTAAAATAATCAAATTTACTTACCTCTTACTTAACCTTGTGCTATGAATACAATGAATATCTCTGAAAAAATAAATAGACCGGAAATAGTAGGTAAGTGAGAATTTAATTATAACAAAAGTATCCCTCCGCCACTAATTATTCACCCACTATTTATTTTCTTCCTTTAAATTTTTTTTTGTGAAAAAATGAAGGTTGAGAGTTTTATATTTATATAATATTTTGGGAAATAAAATAAAATTTGTAAAAATATGAGGAGATGGGTGAAATTATAATTTTTTTAAAAATTAAGGAATGTGCATGGGATGGGCTAGGTATGGAATGGGGTTGAGGATCATGTGAGGGAAATGAGAGTGCTTACCGACACTCTAATTTAATTAATTATTATTATTATTATTTTGAAATCATTATTATTATCATTGTTATTATTTTTAAGTTATTTTTAATTTTTTTTTATGAAAATAAATTAAGTTCGAATTTCAAAAACTTATATAGACCCCATATGGTCTTGTGGGTCCCACACAATTTTGAAACCCAAGTGGATCATATGTAACTCTAATAGTTATTATACGATTGTATGAATCCTACACAGTTTCGGGACTTATGTGGACCCCACACGATTTCGGGACTCATGTAAGCCCCACGTGGTCTTGTCGGTCCCGCATATGATACATATATTATTATTATTATTATTATTATTATTATTATTATTATTATTATTATATATTTTTACAAATTATGTGTAACGCCCCAACCTGGGTCTGCCAAGAAGCACTGCGTTTCTTCTCCTCCACCTGAACCAGATAATAGGGGGGTGGGCCTTATCGAACTAATGACTGGCCCCACAAATTAACACATGTCATTTTCAGTGTGTTTTTGTCCACTCACACACTTCCTAAGAAAACTTTCCAGGTGGTCATCCATCCCAAGATTGCTCCAAGTCAAGCACGCTTAACTATGAAGTTCTTATGAGAAGACTCCCGAAAAAAAAGGTGCAACT
The DNA here is from genome assembly GCF_029873635.1 of Malania oleifera. Classification (NCBI taxonomy): domain Eukaryota; kingdom Viridiplantae; phylum Streptophyta; class Magnoliopsida; order Santalales; family Ximeniaceae; genus Malania; species Malania oleifera. The sequence continues at coordinate 103,147,435 of NC_080422.1, read as the reverse complement.
TATTGATATGGATAGTAATATCTAATCTTCTAAGCCTTTCATCAATGGGGTAAATAGATAAAATAATAAATAAAGTTAATTAATTAATTAAAATTATTAATCAATTAATTAGTTAAATATTATTAAATTGATATATTAAATAAATAAATAAAAATAAATAGTATGAAAGAATTAAAAAAAAAAGAATAATTGAAACAAGATATATATATATATATATATATATGTATAAGTTTAAGTTTAATATATAAGAAGAAGTTCTTTTTTTCTTATAGAGGTAGCCGCCCTCCTGCGCGTCCGTCTCCGCCTCTTTCTCTCTCTCTCTCAATTTCTCAATGAGTTTACGGTGCATCGGGAAACGGAAGGTATCGTTGGATTCCTAGTTTTGCTGTCGACATTTCTACTAGAGTAGATTTGTCATGGAAACGGCTTAAGTACTGCTCCTGGGGAAAGATATTTTTTCTCTATATTCCTAATTTCTTTGTAAATGTGCGGTTAAATCGACAATCAGACACCACCACGGGGTCCTAGTCGTCGTCGTCGTCATTTTAGCGTAGATAATTTTTCAATTGAGGTTTTTTAGACCCCACTCTAAAGCAAGAGTGAGATTTGAGAAATTTGGCAAATGAGTTAAATTTGCGGGTATAACTGTTAATTTGAAAATTATGACCTTAGAAAATATTTAAATAGTATTTTATTTAAATTTAATTTAAATGGAATTAGGGTGATTAAGGGTCTGAGTGAGTGTCGCAGGTATTATTCGGAGTCCCTGTTGGCGTAGTTCAAGAAATCAGATAAGGGGAAATTATATATTAAATCAGATTTTAAGAAATTAAAGGTAATAATTTATGTTATATTATATGTATGTTTTGGTGTGAATTATTAAAATGTTAACCATGTAAAACTATGAATTATGAGCGTAGGACCACTTATTTAGTTATGCATTTGTGGAAATGAACTAAACAAGGTAGAATGAATTTTCTAGATAATTATGTAAGAAATATAAATTATATTTTCAGTAATTAAATGCTAAATGTGGGTTGACCTATTTCATAGGAATATGTATGAATTTTATTATTAAATTATGTGGCATGAGATTCTGTGCAAATATATGTTAAATGTATGAGATGCAGGTTAAGTAAGTAAAGTCAATGAAATGAAATGTGAAATGTGAATGATACAAATGAGAAAAAGTCACTTAAAGTGAAACACAAAGAAATGTTAAGTTATGAACATGAAAGAATGTGAATGATTAAATAATGATGGAAATAATGATGTATTATGATATTAGAAGTATCTATGTATGTAAAACATATTACGATTGGGCGAGACATACTCTTCGCCTGAGGGCTTGCTGAGTAAGGCGAGTGTACTATTAGCTTTAGATGTGGCAGTAGCTGCATAACGTACTAGGGCAGAGGGAACCTACTTGTATGGACGAGTAGAATTCTCTATCCTAAGGGCCTTTGCTAGTAAACTGTTGTTGAATGTGTGACTACGAGATCAAGTTAACACTTGAGGGCTTACTGAGTAAGGTGAGTACTCTGGTATACTTCAATAGTGACCTTCGGGTTACCTAAGTATCAGAGTAGGAGGGTACTACTTGTATGGATAGGTAATCACCTCTATTTTTAGGTAATCTCGTGGATAAACCTTTGCATGTGATTGTTAGGTTCAGAAAATGACTTTCAGTATTGTGATAATAATTTGCAAATATTATAAAATGATATGTATAATCTCATGATGGTCACACGCCGAGTTTAATATATTATTTCTTCCCTTACTAAGATGTGTCTCACCTGAATATGTTTTTTTTTTTTTTTTTAGGATTTCCTCGAGATCGAACTTTGAGAGCTCGAGGTTTTTATAGCATTATTGGGAAATAGAAAAAGAAAAGGGTATATTTCTAGGTTAATTTTGATGAATGTAAATGTTTATGTTTTATGTCTTTATGTTTTAAGATTATTGAGTAGAGAATGATTGCGAAAATACTGAAATGTTTTGGGGATTATGTAATTATGGAAATGCAGGTGATGAATGGATAATATGGATTATAGTTAGAATTAGTAAACTCTGGTATATTGTTATATAGAGATTATGGTTAATTTATGTTTTCCGCTGCGTATGATATGAATTATCAGGGATTTTATCAGGTATATCGCACCGAACCCAGGTTTAAGGGTTCGGGGCATTACATTATGTCAGTCAAAATATTATTATATATATATATATATATATATATATATATACTTATTTACGTGTATAAATAGTGTCTACCCTATTTATTCTATGAAATTCCATTTTACAAGGTCGACTTCCAGGGAGCGATTAAGTGCAATGGTTTATGAGTACTCGCTAAGATAAGGTCTTTCTTAGGCATCAAACATGGAATCAAGAATCTTATAGAAAAACACTTTTGTATTGATATTAACTTAATGACTATTTTTATTATTTTATTATTATTGTTATGCTTTAATCATATATATATATATATATATATATATATATATATATATATATATTTTTGGTTATTACACAAAAGTCATTACAACCTCTCCTTACGAGGTAAGGTAAACCCCAACCCAATTACTAGGTTGAGCCAAACTGGTCTCCCTTACGGGGCGAAAACTCCCCAGTTCAATTATGGGCAGAACCAACCGATCTCTCTTACGAGGCGGAGAATCCCCAGTTCAATTTATGGGATGAACCCAACCAATACATGAAAACATTTTTGTACATATAAATATGCTTTTGAATACATACTCAAATGTACAACATTAAAACTCTAAAAAATGCACTCTTTTATCATATGAAATAATACTCAATAGAGTATGAGTGTTTTTGAAAATGATTTGGCAATTTTTGAAAATAATTTATATGATAAACACATCAAAGATTTATATGATATTTGATTTCAAAAATGAAATATGTAATGAGTGTTTTTTAAAGATCTTTAAACCCTCAAGATATTTTCCCAAGTAAATGTGTTAAAAATAAGTTCATGGGAAACTATGGTTTTTAGCTTATATGATTTTTGTAATGAAAACACATTTAAAAATAAATGCCCAAACAAAATACTTTCTTAAAAAATATTTCAAATAACGTAACAAAGAGAGTTTGAGATGTTGAGTAGCTGAAGCTAGAGACATGGTGTCGTGTGTGAGTTGGTGCCATGTGTAAGCTGGAGCCGCGTTGAGCTGTGTCCACGGCTATTGATTATTGATTTATTGTAATTCCTCCATCACCATTTAATGTAATTCCTCCAGCCATCTATAAATAAATAAGTATGTCTGTCATGCCCCGAACCCCGAAATGGGACTCGAAGGTGAGAATGTAACCTAACCTGTCCCTGTATCAAACAAATCGTCAAAATATACAGTACACTGGATGAGGGTCCGACACCCGTGGGGTTTCCAGGCGCCCTAAACACATCCAATCACAACGTATACGCAGCGGAAAAAGTCATTCTATATCAATATATATAGTACCATACTAGAGTTTATACATGAGTCAAACACAGCTCTATCAAAACGTACAACCGGGTGCCCAAATACAACCCAAAATGGCAACCCAACAAAACTACAGTCCTAACACTTACCCAAGTGCTAATGCAGTACACCGGCCACTACGCTCCCCAAACCAGGACGCTAGTTCCAGTTACTCGAAGGACCTATAAAAATGTACTTACAGCAAGGGTGAGACACTTCTCAGTAAGGAAGAACACAGGTTATATCGGTGTGTGGCATTTGAGTGTTATCATGACAACAACATACATGCAGTTGAATGGAATCTAGTACTAATTTACACAGTGCATACACGCACATATACGGCAGCCATTTATACGCAACCCCGTCACAACACACACACATGATCAGTAACCCGGTGTTGTCACACCCTTCGGCCTGAAGCCGGTCTACGACAATCCGATGTTGGCCCGGAGCCAACCCGCGAAGCACGGCACCACTGGCACATGGCTAGTCCTCGACTCCCATGGCATCGTACCGGTGCTAAATGGTGGATCCACATCTTTCGGCCTAATCTGCAGGACAAGGCTCACGCCCTCGGATATAGAACCGGAACTCTTGCCTACGTGGCAGGCGATAAACACACGCTCTTAGATATAAAGCCGGACACTCTCAGTACCTGAACTCATTTTTGGAACTACGATCCCATCAGCCATTTCGCAATCACACACATATGCATGCTCATATAACCAAACAAACCAAACTCATTTAGTAATCTAAATCACGGTTTTCCAAACAAATACAGCTTAAACAAAGTCAAGACACGGCCATCACAATCAAGCAGTATAAATCACACATATACTCGGTTTTCAACAAAACCTGGGATTCAGCCCGTCACCCCCTTTTTCCCAAAAACTGCAATAATGAAAAACCCATAGTTTTCCCCTTTAGATCCCCTCAAATGAGTAGCCAAAACACACACAGGACTGTGGACCACAGTTCCATCGAGTCCGATTTCAAAAATAACCAATATAACACAGTTTCCCTTTACCTTAACCCCGAATCACAAATCCCAAACTCCAAGACTCCTAAACAGCGAACCGAGTTCCAAAACCTACAAATCACAGTACAGAAAATACTTACAAGACTGATACCTACAAAACTACTTGATCAGAATTGAAAACCGAGCCTTACCTCAATTTTTTGCCAAAATTCGAAAACCTCCGAAACGAGATTCCGATCTGTAGAAGTTGTAGAGAATTCTTCCACGATCCTCATGGTAACTTCCATTTTCCGATTCCGTCAACAATCGACGAAAAAATCCAGAGAGAGAGAGTAGGGAGAGTTAAGAGAGAGAGAAAGAGAGAGATATTTGAGAAAACTTAATGAAGAAGAAATGAAACACTCCTTTTATAGCCCTTTGACCCGGCCCAATTTCGTCAACGAAATGGTGCCTTCGTCGACAAAAAGTTAGGGATTTCATCGATGAATCGGTGGCCTCGTCGACGAAGTCTGATATTTCCAAATTCCCAAACCTCTCGGTTTTTCCTCGTTGACGAATGTCTGATTTTCATCAATGAGAAAAGCACACGCTTCGTCGATGAAATCTGGATTCGTCGACAAAGCCTAGTAAATTCCAATTTTGCCCCTCTCTTAATATTTAAATCTAGTTATCACAGTTCGGGTTCTTACAATGTGCAAGTGAAAATATGTATGTGTAGAGAGGAGCATGAGGATGAGTGCAGAGAGAGCAGAGAGAGAGTTTATATTTTCTCTAAATTTCATAGTGGATTGTGGTGTGCTTCGTGGACGTAGGTCAATCTAGACCGAACCACGTAATTTTTGGTGTCTCTTATTTTTTTGGCGTGTGTTTATTGCATATAGGTTCCTAATAAGTGGTATCAGAGCTGACGGTTCGTAAGTATGGGTAAGTGACATCGTAAAAAGTCGAGACGTGAAACTAATTATCCTAACGTGCTAATAGATGAAGGACCAAGTGTGTGGCTGATGCCAATAAGGATCATCTAGATTGCGGATGGATTCGAATAGGGTCAAGATGTGAGAGGTAGGATTGGTTCGGAGGCACGTGGAATGTAATTCGACGCACTTAAGGCACTGGTGGTAAGGTCCACTTGAGTAATTGTTGGAGAATTAGACTTACTCCTATAAGGTAGACGATTTTCATTCAAGGGGGAACAGTTGGAACTCACAAGTGAGGGGGAGATTGTTGAGAATTCCACTTGTGAGCTTGTCCTACATTGGAAAAATATAGTGGATGATGGGTGCTTATGCACATGGTTGGGCCCAAAACCCAATAGGTTTAAGTTTTTGGGTCAAATTGGTGTTCACCCATGTATATAAAGTCTACCCATAGGCTCCACCGGTCCTAACAATTCCTCTTTGGTGACCTTCGAACGATTTCCAAGCGTGGAGTGAACAGACTGGGGTGATTATTTACCAGAGGCAGGGTTTGAGCTTGAGTCGTGGGTAGTTGTCATTATTTGAGAATTGGTAGTCGGAAATAAGATGAACACCTCTCAGAAGCGGTTCCCACAAATGGTGCCAACTGTTGCGGGATAAAAATGGTGATGACCTGCGACGTTACTCTCTGACTTCTGATGACCTAAAAATGATGAAAACAAAACAGACTTTGAGGACTCGGGGTGTACTCCAGGGGATCACTCTGATGGCTAAGTAAGGGAACACTTCGAAGAGGTTGAATGCAACAGTAAGATTGGGTTAAGAGTGAGTTACCTTTGCTCGTTTGCATTGCCCTTCTTTATAGCAGCGAGGTTTGACCATTGGGGTGATCCATCGTTATGACACGGGGGCGTGGATTGCTCCGGAGGTTTAAGGTGTCAACGTGGATCTTTCCCTACATTATTAGGTCAGAGCTAATTGTTCCTGCTATAACACTTGACTTGGGTAATGATTGTTGGATTTTGACTTCATTTTATAAATTGATATATTTAGGGCATATCAATCATAAACAAGCATATAATCAAGTTTAATGCATTAATGGGCATGTAGCCGAAAGTTTTAGTGGCACCATAATTATGAACAATACCATATGGTCAAGTTCAAGTTTTATAGTACGTGAACCTAATTGAATTTTTGTTATTTAATTATTTTTATGTCATGCAAGTCATATAATAATATATTTATGTATATTTAATATTATATATATTTGTAATGACTTGCTCCTTTTTCACATATATATTTTTTTATATAAATAAATTATCATCACATCATACATTCAAACTCAACAAGTCACAATCCACCTGGGCCCGTGGGCACCAGGGATATAATAAAACATACAGCAGAAGCCTACGCAGCAAAAAGTATAAAATCATATACATCTCATCATAATGTGCATAACACATACCAGAGTCATTATAATTACTATCTCACAGTATATACATCTCAAAAATGAAATCTAGGGACAATCCCCACAAAACCTAACTGTCCCTACCAAAAACTTACCATTCCAAAGAGGGCAAACAACTGATCTAGATCAGCGGGGCTTTTCCCGCTCCCCTATTAGGGGCTCCTGAAAAATGTATAAGATTTAGGGGTGAGACACCTCTTAGTAAGGGAAATAAACTAATACCAGTGTGTGGCAACATGAGTATTCTGTGTTCTACATATACCATACATAACATATTCAATACCGTTTATCAAATCTGGGAAAACCTATGCATATCAAAACATGGCAGAACATACTGTATTTTCATAAACATTTCTCATCTCATATCATAATAATAATAACATAAAAACAATCCTAGTAGGTTAGCTGGCTGTTGTCATGTCTTACCCCCACATGATTGGGTTGTGTGGCCCGAAGGCGGGACCTGACAATGGTTGGCCGACCACTGCCACGTCAAACAATAGTCTGTAGGTCCGATGGGTCTACCTAGACTGGTCCGTACACCAGAGGCGATAACAACACACTTCTTGAAAATAACCACATCAACCATCCAATCTCATACCACTCCGTACAGCGGCATTAACACAGATATCATGATCACGAGGACCATAGACACATAGCAACGATACCGTGCAAGTGCTAGCCTAGACCAAGCCAACCAGGTTTTGATATCATATACATATATTAAAACCGTGATACATAAATATCTCATATCATTTATTTTCACATCAATCATATCATTTCACATATATACGTGTATCATGAAAATCATCGGCCCGTACGCCGGTATTACACATTTTATCATAGTTCGGCCCGTATGCCGGCAAATCACATAACACAGCCCGTACGCTGGGAAACCATATAGCACGGCCCGTATGCCGGAAAATCACATAGCACTGCCGGCAAATCACATAGTACGGCCCGTACGCTGGCAAATCACATTGCACGCCTTGTATGCCGGCAAATCACATCGCATAGCTCGTATGCTGGCAAATCACATAGCACGGCCCGTACACCGGCAAATCACATATACATATAAAAATATCTCGGCCCGTACACCGGTTTTCCATCATAGAAATCCATATTGTCCCCATTCCAAAAAAAAAAAAAAGTATTTCACAACATTTTTATACTCATGCCACACTAAACAAATTTTCTACGTATTCAACATATCATCATTTAAACAGTATTTTTCAAATATAAATCATATATATAAATATATTTATTTTTCCTGAAACCAGATGCTACATATATATACATACATTTTCTCAAAACAAAACTAACTTAGTTTATCCCCTTACCTGATTCCTGAAAAGCCCATAAGAAAATATTCTCCGTACCCACAAGGTTCTCAACTTAACTCCGTGAAAATGAAAACTCGTAGAATTAAAGTTTAGTATTTTCGTACGTACAACATTTTCTATAACTATCACTAAGTCAAATTCGACTTAAAAAGTATTACCTCAACTTATGGATGATTCCCAACGTTCTCAATCAACACCCTGGAACTGAAAATTTTCAGTATTAAAGTTCAGTATTTTTACGCATATATCACTTTTTTCAACTGTCAAAAATCCAAATATTGAATATAAAGCCTTACCTTAGATTTGGGATGAAATCCAACTTCGTTTTTCTAACGATCTGCTCCGGCGGACTTGTAGAGAACTTCGCCAGGAGCGTCGTGGTGGCTTCGGTTGGTCGATCTAGCGTAAAACTAGCCCGGAATCGAAGAGAGAGAGAGTCGTAGGAGAGAGAGAGAGAGAGAGAGGAGAGAGAGAGAGAGAGTGAAAAGAGAAGAGAGAGAGTGCACTCACGCCCACCAAAATTCAATTCAATTTGGATTTGACTTTCAAAGCTTCTTAAAGAAGCTTGTGTTAGTTTATATATATATATATAATAGTAAACCTTAATTAAAGTAAAGCTTCTTGAAGAAGCTTTCGTACTTTTTATATATATATATATACACACACACACACATATATATATATATATATATATATACATATACATGCTTTAATATTTATATATATATATTTGTTCCTTATCATACTATTCATTTTACTTGTTAATTTAATTAATTAATTTTATTTTATTATTATTTTTTTAAATTTTATTTTTTTCTCGATTACTACAATGTTATATTATTTTAATCTTAGTTCATAATCAAAATGAGATTAATCAAGTTGACTTCAAGTTTTTTGAACTTGCAATCGAATTGTGTAGATTTGACACGATGTAAATATACTCCTAATATGGCAATTAAAAAATAGCAAAATAAAATTTTGAATGACTTTTATTATTTTTTAATTTTTAAAAAATGATGAATACTTTTAATTATATTTTAAACTTACATAGTTATTTAATTTTAATTTTCATAAAAATGCAATAATTTAGTAAAAATTGTATATCAATTAAGGTGCTGTAAAAATCAGATTCACTTTTTGGCAAAATGAATGATATAAAAAATATATCATCACACAGAAGACATGATACCAACAACCCTTGTGTGAAAAACAAATTTATTTTATTTATTTATTTTGGATTATTTTTTACACGGACACGGATGGGACACTTTTTGATCAAAACGCAGCGTTTTCTCTCCTTTTCACCCTCGTTTAATATCCAACCTAAAGAAAAAATGAGAAGGTTCATAATTCATTAGTTCAGCAGCAGCAGCAGCAGCAGCAGCAGCTTAGCCTCCTCCCCAGTCCGAGGCCGTCTGTGGGCTCGACTCGCCTGCGCTTGCACCGCCAGAGCTGCGACGGCCATAAGGAGTTGCCGGAGCAGAAACAGGTTCGAAGGAGCTTCCGTAGCAGATTTCCTCTTTGTCGGTGCTGGAATCTTGAGCAGCAAGGACAGGTCTCTTTTCCCTCCCTCTCCCTTCTCTCTCCACCCCCTCTATCTCCGACGATAGTCAGCTTACGACCTACCAGATGAGGCCAGAGATGATTCTCCCGGAATATTTTTTTTTCCTGAATTTCTTGATGGCTTGGTCGATGCATTGTTCACTGCGCACTGCCCGTGTCCCTTTCTGCCTCTTGGGGTTCTCACCCCAGTTTTTTTTTTTCGGTGATAACTGATATATGTTGATTGATGAACTGTTGATTATATGTTATGCTTTCATTTGTAGAATGAGCGGGAGTGATGACAACAATTCATCATAAAATTGTGTTTACCTCAATATTTGTCATATAAAAGAGAAAAAAACATGCCCAATTCTCTCTCCCTCTCTCTCTCTCTCTCTCTCTATATATATATATATATATATATATATATTAAAGGACGTCCCGGGCCATAAGGCTCCCCGCTTCGCGATGGTAATTAATTGAGGTTTCTTAGTCACACAGTCATCCTTCTCTATTCACTCCCTTAGCCTTAGCTATCTGAGATCGAGATTTCCTTCCGGTAAGACCTAAGAATCCCCTCTCTTCATCACCCTCACTGGCTTAATGCTCTATTCTATATCTAGATCCGTGACAATGGTTGTACTCCCCAATCTATAAATTTGAATTATTTGTGCGGTTGGTGCAAATCAGAATTCCTTTGTCGTAATTCATCGTCTGAAATGTGAATTATCTGCTGGAAAATGGCCAGCATAGAAGCAAGATAGGGCTTTTAAAAATTTTATGATGTTCGAAGGCACTGTTGAACTCATGTGTTGTGCGCAGTCTAAGTCTATTCATGTAATGCTCATTAACTGGAAAATTGTTATGTTAGTCAATATAAAGAGCATTCTCTAATTCCCTAACCTCGAAATCAATTCCATCTTCAATTTTATTATTGATGATGAGTATTAGTTATTGGACTTGAAGTTCTAGAAATAGTCCACTTCATCATCAACTGCGAACTGTCTCAGAAAACCAAGAATCTATATGCGAGATTATTGTAAAACTTTGTTGCAACTTAAATTGTCCAATGTAGCAATAATACATCACTTGTTTTCTGTTTTTTTTTTGTTTTGTTTTTATCTAATGTATTTATTTTTTATTTTGAAATGACCAAAAATTAGCATTGGTTTTATGTGCATAGTTTGCAAATACAGTATATGTTTTTATTGCTTTTGCATGTAAGTTTGTTTCCTTGTCAGCGATCCCATGCTGATGGCTCTTTTTGGGCTTCATGTGCCCTGAATTGTGCAGGGATTAACATACTTATGAATGGCTTGGAGACAGATTGGGAAAAAGGTGAGTTATCAATTTATCAATTATTATTACTTTTTTGATTTCTGTTTAGTCTAAAATATGACACATTGGGCATGAAAAAATCAGCCACAGATTGCACATAGGTCATGGGGACTTTTATTTATCAAAATCCATTTGCTTTAATTGGACCATTTTACTCCATTGTGGATTTTATTTATTCATTGTTTATATTTTTTATTGTTGGTGTATGGACAACTTATCATACAACTCATATCCTCATTGTTGAAAAGCTGGTGATAGAAAACCATTTTGTTGTGGTATGAAATGTGAAATTGTGCCTAAAAGGGGAAAAATAAGGAATTATGCCAAATGGACATGATGTAGAGAAGGGTAGTATTTTTTTTTTGTTAACAAAAGATATTCATTGATAGATTAAGAATGTACAAACAGGAGAACAAGACATCTCCTTTCCATGCTCTGGGTTACCCCAAAAAAAGCAAAAGGGAAAACCAAGAAGCATGAAAAACAACCTAGAATAACCAGCATGCCCTAACAAGTAAACAAGGAATGCCAATTGTGCTGAATATCCAAAAACACACCCCCTGAAGTTCCCATATCCTCCCGGAAAAATCGCAATAAAGGAAAAGATGTGGAGCAATTTGAGAGCTAATTGAGACAAAGCACACATACGTTCCGAGTGAGAGCCTTCAACAGTCTTCTAATTTGTAACAAGTTATTGGTGTTGATCTTGTTAAGCACAACCAACTAGAGAAAAGCTTTGATTTTGGGGACGGGATATTGGCCTTCCAAATATTTTGTAGAGAGGGAAAAAAAAATAATGTTAGTCAAGAACTCACAAGAAGATTTTTAAGAATATAACCCTGCGGAGTCTAAGGACCAAGATTGTCTATTAGCTTCCCAAGAGACTTGACAATTACTCAACAAGAATAACAAAGACTTCCTTTTCCTATCATTCAACGATCTCCATGAAGGTAAAAAGGACCACTTGGCTCTACAATAAAAGAAGAAATATATCCATCTTGTCTTGAGCTCAAACGAAATAGGCAAGGAAAAGAGGTAGACAAAACAACATTCCCCAACCAAAGGTCTTTCCAAAATCAAATATTGCAAACCCTACCCAGCAAAAATTTAGTATGAGGAATAAAGAGGGGATAAATATGTGAATTAACTTTCATGGTCTTTCCGAAGAACATCTAGGACCTAAATTAGTATCCCACCCATTCTCATCAAATCCAAACTTGCTTTTAATTACTTGATGCCTTAAGGAAGAATCCTCTACCGGGAAACGCCAAACCCATTTGGCCAAGAGAGCTGTAATTTTAGAAACCAAATTTCCAAAACCCAAGCCACCCCCTTGTTTAGACCTACAAACCACCTCTCACATCATCAAATGGTACCTAACACTCCCCCACCCTTGACCAAAGGAAATCTCTCATAATTCTCTCAATCTTACTGGCAATCCCTATTGGAATTTTGAAATAAGAAAGAAAATACAGCGGGATATTAGGAATACAAGTCTAAATGAGAGTAATCCTACATTTTAAAGAAAAAAGAGCACTCTCTCACCCTACTAAATGCTTGACACTCTTTTGACAATCAGATTCCAAAAACTTTCAAATCTAGGATTACCTTCCAAAGGAACTCCTAAATAGGTTAATGGCCAATCCGATGCAACACATCCTATCTCCAAGGGTAACTCCCTAACACTTGCCATAGGCATATTAATAGGAGATTAGCTGTGATACCACTCTTACCCATATTAATCTTAAGCCCTGAAACCCTTTTCAAAAATATGGGGAAGCCCCAAAATATTGAAAAAGATGACCTATGACCCTATAAGAAAAGATATTGTTGCCAGGGTAGAAGTGTAGTATAGAAGGAAGAATATGAAGGAGATTAGATTTCATGATAATATTCTGTCCCAAAGCTGCGTTGATGCCCATACATAACTGAAGGAACTCACACGATTGGTTTTCTCACAGCAACAAACCCTAAACATCCCAAGAGATAAGTTCCAAAGGTTCCTTGCAAATGTCTACTTGCTGCATAAGGTTAATAACTCAAATAGGTGGTTTGGACTTTATGGTCATTGTCTATTTATGATATATTTGGTTCACGAAATGGCATAAGTTAGAATGGAATAGTAATTGCAGGGATATAATAATTTAAAAGAAAGTTACTCATGCCAAAGTTTGGTTATTCTATCCAATAGGAAAAGGATGGTAATTGACATTCTCATGGTGAAATTTGGAAATAATAATTCCATGCCTTCCATGTGTGAAGTATAAAACTTTTTGTCTCGTCATTTGCTTTATGATGACAACACTCCTTTTATAACCAATTTAATCTCTATATTATGACCATTCTATTCCTAGAAAGACTTTCCATGAACTAAATATGAACTTCGTCTGTCAAGTTCAATTATTGCAATGACAACCATATATCTAAGTACTGCTTGCAGCCTTTAAGACTGTCCAATTAGGGTTAGCTGATACCATGGCTTTTTTTGTTTTTTTCCCCCTTATTTCTCTCTTACATTTTATGTCATTTTTCTTTTGCCCCCTTCCTGTCCCATAATTTTATTCATTTTCTTTCCAGGTTCTAAGTTAGGGGCCAAGTGGAGGCTGTTGTTGCAGAAAGTAGGATTGAGATATTTTTTCCCAATCACCTATACTCTTTCCCAATCATCCATAGTTGCCATCTTCATCCCTTTCTACTTGGTCTGCAGTGATCCTTATTTGCTGGTCTTGGCTGCCATGCAGCTTCCTCATCTTGTTCAAGAGCTTTAGTGACATCCTGCAACCAGCCCTATTGACCAACCATGATCCCATCCAACACAATAATACTTTATTGGTTACCCTCATCATCATCAATGGAGCTATCACTATAGTTGCCATGGGTGTCACCATGGTTAGGTTGAGTACATGAACCAACACTTTATCCTGGATATGTCATGAAATTGAGAGAGCAAATGCAAGCTGGTTGAAAAAGAAGAGAAAAAAGGGACTGGGCTGAGGGCATGCCCATTGATCAGTTGATCAATCACCCATATTTGAAAGCCTATAACAGAAAGAAATTAAGGAATAGATTTTGGAAAAAAATAGAGATAAAAATGACATCAAATGGAAAGAGAAGAATAAAATTTTTTGCCACTTATAATGAAATGGCAATTCCTTGTGATAATTTAAGCACCCGATTTAAATAAATTCTTGGAATTGCAAATGGAACCTTCATATAAGATTAATATTGCTTAAGTTGAAACTATGGAGATTAACTGACAACCAATCTCAACTTCGAGGCAACAAAGTGTCCCCACGCCACCCCACGCCACCCAAAAAAATCCCCACCCCAAAAAATCTTATCTGTTATCCTACTTTTCTTTAGCAAATCATGCTTGAAAACTAAAGTTCCTTCCAAGGTTTGAGCTTTGTTCATTTTGTGGTCCTTGATAGAGTTTACCCCAATAATCTGCTATAGATTAGAAGGTTGTCAAGGCATTGTCTCTTGATATTTGTTTGATTTGCCTGAATGATGGAGAATCCCATTCTCATATTTTCTTCCATTGATATGCTGCTTGGAGTATGTGTAATAAGCTTGGTTTGGTTGAGGGCAGTGGCATTGCCTAGATTTACTTTAGGGGCCTTGGGAGGGATAAGGATGCAAGAAAATTGTCAAATTGTGCCGTATTTGCTCTGTTTTGATGTGTTTGGTTGGATAAGAATACTAGAATCTTTAACAGTCAATGTTTTGCCTTAATATGTCTGGTTTGGTAGAATTATTATTTTTTTGCTTGTGTGTTTATTCTTCTGGAGCTTTAAAGGAGTGTGTCTAAGGTGTGTCTTATTGATTTCTGACATGATAAAAAATCATTTTTGTACTAATTTATTTATGTATTTGTTAAATAATAATTATTATTTTTGGTTGGGAAGGTGTCTTTTTTATTTTCTTTTCCCCTCTCCTTGTTAATAAAATTCTTCATTTATACAAAAATTGTTTCTGTTTTCCCGAAGTGTTTTGTATGGGACAGAGGGAACATTTTTTTTTTTTTAATATACTGGGTTAAACTTCAACCCATGTTTGTCTCTTTCTGGTTATTTGGGTGATGGGTCTGCTTTAGCATATCTTTTTGGATGAACCTCTCCGTCTCCCTCTCACTCTCTCGCTCACACACACACACACACACATTTTTCTCTTAGAACTTGTTCTTCTGTTATTATTATTTTTAAACAAGGGAAAAATTTACTCATTTATGAGGAGTCATCAATCTTGCCTTTAATGCTGGATCAATATAGTTCTTTCGGTTTGTGTGGGAAAAAGTAAAATGCCAACTAAAATAGAGTCTCTCCATGCGTGCGTGCGCGTGCACACAAAAATGCTTTTTCTCTTATAAGTCACATACACTTGTTCCACTTCCACACATGTAGCTGTAGGGTCATATGGTTGGCGATAACTAAGCAGTTTTTGAAGCATTAGCTATTCTGAAGTTGCTCATTTTACCTTCTAGACATGGATTACAAAAGAAAAGCTTTGATTTTGGGGGAGGGGACTTTGGCCTTCCAAATAGTTTTATAGAGAGGGGAAAAAGGCAGTGCTAGTCAATAACTCACAATAAAATTTTTAGGAATGGAACCTTGCTGGGTTCAAGGTCCAATATTGTCTATTAGCTTCCCAAGAGACTTGACAATTACTCAACAAGACTAACAAAGAGGATAGCTCTTCCTTTTCTTTTCATTCAAAGATCTCCAAAAGTGGAAATTCCATGAAGGTAAAAAGGACCACTTGGCTCTACAATAAAAGAAGAAATAGATCCATCCTGTATTGAAATCAAACGAAATAGGCGAGGAAAAGAGGCAGACAAAACAACATTTCCCAACTAAAGGTCTTTCCAAAATCGAATATTGCAAACCATACCCAGCATAAATTTAGTATGGGGAATAAAGAGGGGATAAATACGAGAAATAGTTTTTCACGGACTTTTCGAAGAACATCTAGGACCCAAATTAGTATCCCACCCATTCTCATCAAATCCAAACTTGTTTTTAATAACTTTATGCCTCAAGGAGGAATCCTCTTGCGGGAACCACCAAAGCCATTTGGCCAAGAGAGCCGTGTTTTAAGACACCAAATTTTCAAGACCCAAACCACTCTCCTGCTTAGACCTACAAACCACCTCTCCCATCACCAAACCACCCCACCCCTGACGAAAGGAAATCTCTCATAATTCTCTGCATCTCATTGGCAATCCCTGTAGGTTTGAAAATAGAAATAAAATACAGCAGGATTTTGGAAATATAAGTCTGAATGAGGGTAATCCTACCTCCTAAAGAAAAAAAAGAGCACCCCTCCACCCAACTAATTGCTTAGTCACTCTTTTGACAATCGGATCCCATGAACTTTCAAATCTAGCATTAACCCCCAAAGGAACTCCTAAATAGGTTACCCCCAAAGGAACCCCTAAATAGGTTAACTGCCAATCTGATGCAACACATCCTATCTCCAAGGGTAACTCCCTAACACGTGACACAAGCTTATTAATGGCCGATTAGCCGTGATACCACTCTTCCCCATATTAATCTTAAGCCTTGAAACCCTTTTTAAAAATATGGAGAAGCCCCAAAATATTGAAAGAATGGTCTATGATCCTCTAAGAAAAGATATTGTTGTCAGGGTAGCAGTCTAGTATAGAAGGAAGAATATGAAGGAAATTAGATTTCATGATAATCTTTTCAAAGCTGCATTGATGCCCATAAATCACTGAAGGAACTCATGCGATTGGTTTTCTCACAGCTACAAACACTGAACATCCTAAGAGATAAGTTCCAGAAGTTCCTTGCAAATGTCTACTTGCTGCATAAGGTGAATAACTCAAATAGGTGGTCTGGACTTTATGGTCATTTTCTATTTATGTTACATTTGGTTCACAAAATGGAATAAGTTAGCAGTGGAATAGAAATTGCGGGATATAATAATTTAAAAAAATTTACTCATGCCAAAGTTTGGTTATTCTATCCAACATGGAATAGGATGGAAATTGACATTCTAATGGTGAAATTTGGAAATAATAACTCCATGCCTATTCCATGTTATGGATTACAAAACTTTTTGGCTTGTCATTTGCTTTATGATGACAACACTTCTTTTATAACCAATTTAATCTCTATATTATGACCATTCTATTCCTAGGAAGACTTCTCATCTACCAAATGTGAACTTCATCTCTCTAGTTCAATTATTGCAATGTCAACCATATATTTAAGTTCTGCTTGTTGCCTTTAAGACTGTCCAATTAGGATTGTTTGCTGATATCATGCCTTTTTCTTTTTCTTTTTCCTTTTCTTCCTTATTTTCTGTTTTCTCACATCTTATGCCATTTTTCTCTTGCTCCCCCTCCTGTCCCATAGTTTATTCATTTTCTTTCTAGGTTCTGAAAAACGGGCCAAGTGGAGGCTATTGTTGCAGAAAGTAAGCTTATTCACTTTATATATTTTTTTCCCGGTCATCTATACTCTTTCACAGGTAAACTAATAGTGAGAAAAACCATGTAGGGAAAAGTTCTTGGCTGAGGGGAGAATCACTAATGCCCCTATCTTTGCAATTTTGGGTGACCTTGCCAATTGTTTGCATTCCACTTCTTGCCCTATTCTTCTTCTTCAAGTAAATCATTTTATATCCACTTGTAGCGGGTCCAATCATGGTCGCTATTATTTTTGATGGTCAACAATACGACTACAAGTTGACAACCATGCCTAAGACCATCAATATCATGGTTGCTATTATTTCTGATGGTCAACAATATGACTACAAGTTGACAACCATGCCTAAGACCATCAATTTGAATCAATAACTAATCCATAATCACTGCAGAACCATCCTCCATTCTTATTGCTGCCATCACCAACACCATTCCTGTGAGAGATACTCCAATTGAATCTGGCACCATCCATAGTTGCCATCTTCTGTTGCCCCCCCTGTACTCATGATTTTATTCATTTTCTTTCTAGATTCTGAAAATGGGGCCAAGTGGAGGCTGTTGTTGCAGAAAGTAGGATTGAGATACCCAAGCTGTTCGTCTTCTTCTTCTTCACTTTATTTATTTATTTCCCAACCACCTACACTCTTTCTACAAGTAAACTAATAGAGAGAAATACTATGAAGAGAAAAGTTCATGGTTGAAGGGAGAATCACTAATGCCCCCATCTTTGCAATTTTGGGCGACCTTGCCAGTTGTTTGCATTCCACTTTTCTTCCCCTATTCTTCTTTTTCTAGTAAATCATTTTGTGTCCACTTGGAGCGGCTCCTACCATGGTCACTGACTCAATATTATTTATGATGGTCAACAATATGAGGCAAGTTGACCAGCATTTCTAAGACCATCAATCTGAATCCATAACTAATCCATTCAGGCGACCCTGCCAGGCATTCCAATGCTTCCCCTATTCTTTTTCAAGTAAATCATTTTGTGTCTACTTGTAGCGGCTCCTACTATGGTCACTATAATTTCTGATGGTCAACAATATGATGACAAGTCGACAAGCATGTCCAAGACCATCAATCTGATTCCATAACTAATCCATAATCACTGCAAAACCATCCTCCATTTTTATTGCTACCATCACCAACACCATTCCTTTGAGAGATACAATTGAATCTGGCGCCATCCATAGTTGCCATCTTCAACCCTTTCTACTTTGTCAGCATCTCCACCATTGCTCATGGCCAAACCGGCATCCTGAAACCATCCTATTGACCAACCATGGTCCCATCCATAGCAACAATACCTTCTTGGTTACCCCCATCATCATCAATGGAGCTACCACTATAGTTGCCATGGGTGTCACCATGGTTAGGGCGAGTTCTTGAACCAACACTGTACCCTGAAAATGTCATGAAATTGAGAGAGCAAATGCAAGCTGGTTGAAAAAGAAGAGAAGAAAGGGACTGAACTGAGTGCATGCCCATTGATCAGTTGGTCAATCACCCATATTTGAAAGCCTACAGCAGAAAGGAATTAAGGAATAGATTTTGGAAAAAAAAAAAGAGATAAAAATGACATGAAGTGGAAAAAGAATAAAAATTTTTGCCACTTGTGTAAATCCTAATGACATGGAAATTCCTTGTGATAATTTAAGTACTCGATTTGAATGGATTCTTGGAATTGCAAATGGAACCTTCATATAAGGTTAATATTGCTCAAGTTGAAACTATGGAGATTAAATGACAACCGCTCTCAACTGCAACCCCTCCCCCACCCCAAAAAAAAATATCTTATCCATTATCCTACATTGTTTCCTTTGGCAAGTTATACTTGAAAGCTAAAGTTCTTTCCAGGGTTTGAGCTTTTGTTCATTTTGTGGTCCTTTTTAGAGTTTACCCCAATAATCTGCTATAGATTAGAAGGTTGATGAAGCATTGTTTCTTGATATTTGCTTGATTTGCCTGAATGATGGAGAATCCTGTTCTCATCTTTTCTCACATTGATATGCTGCTTGGAGTACGTGTAATAAGCTTGCTTTGTTTGGGGAGCAGTGGCATTGCCTAGATTTACTTTAGGGGTCTTGGGAGGGATAAGGATGCAAGAAAATTGTCAACTGGTGCTGTATTTTCTGTGTTTCGATGTGTTTGGTTGGGCAAGAATACTAGAATCTTTAAGGCTCAATGTTTTGCCTTAATTTTTTTGCGTTGGTAGATTTTTTTTTTTGGCTTATGGGTTTATTCTTCTGGAGCTTTAAAGGAGGTGTCTAAGGTGTGTCTTACTGATTTCTGACATGATTAAAAATCATTGTTGTACTGATTTATTTATTTATTAATTTTTTATTATTATTTTTGGCTTTTGAGGTGTCTTTATTATTTTCTTTTCCTCTCTCCTTGTTAATAAAATTCTTCTTTTATACAAAAAAGATTGTTTCCGTTTTCCCAAAATGTTCTGTATGGGATAGTGGGAACATTTTTTTTTAACATACTGGGTTAAACTTCAAGCCATGTTTGTCCCTTTCTGGTTATTTGGGTGATGGTTATGCTTTAGCCTATATTTTTGGATGAACCTCTTCCCCCCCCCCCTCTCTCTCTCTCTCTCTCTCTCTCTCTCTCTCTCTCTCACGCACGCACACATTTTTCTTTTAGAACATGTTTATCTGTTATTATTATTTTTAAAGAAAGGAAATTTACTTATTTACAAGGATCATCAATCTTGCTTTTAATGCTGGATGAATATGGTTCTTTCTGTTTGTGTGGGAAAAAGTAAAATGCCAACGAAAATGGACTCTCTCCTCTATGTGCATGTGCACACACCCAAAGATGCATTTTCTCTTAAAAGTCGCATATACTTGTTCCACTTCCACACATTTAGCTGTAGTGTGATATGGTTGGTGATGACTAAGCAGTTACTTAAGCATTAGTTATTCTGAAGTAGCTCATTTTACCTTCTAGACATGGTTTACAATACTTGAGCCTTTCCCTGTAATTTTTTTGGCAGGGAATTTCTGGTAGTATTGGGAAGGTGTTCACTTCAGCACCACCTAGAGATGGAGTTTCAGTTTCTACACCTGTCTTTGTAGATGCAGTGAAATCATTTTCTGCTTCAGGCAGATATGTACCAGGTAAATTGAAGCACCTGTCTATTTTTTTTGCTTGCATGATCACGATCACATCTGGACTGAGTTTAGTTTAAGCTCAGCAACCAACCCCTTGCCAACTTCTAATTTACCATGGTTATGACAATTGGTCAATGAATGGTGATTGTCCCATCTAATTGGCTCCCTGATTGTTGGGCATCATTTGAGCATTGACTGAGCATTGAAACAAAGCACAGAGAAACTTATATTTGAAGATTCCAGATTATGATTTCTTATGTTTCCAAGTTTCATGCTGCAGAATTCTATGTCAACTCGGAATTGGCAGGTGGCGATGATTTCAAAATTTTAACTATACAACCCTTAATTCGGTAAGTAGACATCTCAGGTCTGCATTTCTTTTCGCCAATTTCATTGCTTGAGTTCCAAACAGAGCCAGGTTTAGCAACTTTGTCCATGATGCTCATGCAAACTCTCCCCATGAATGGTACACGTATTACCAGATAGATTTTTATTTGAAACCCCATGTTGGGGCCTCAATCCTATTCTTTTGTGTTAGGTTTGATCCCCTTCTTGGGGTTGTTGAAAGGAAAAGCTCCATGTGAGCCATTTAGGAAAATGTTTTTGTAGCTTTTTAAAGGAGAAGCTGGTTTTTGTTTTTAGGTACTTTTCAAAGCTCAGCATTACTTTTGAAAGAAAATTTTTCATACTTTTTCAATTATGATGTTTTGATTTTTTTTTTTTTGACTACTTTATTTACCAAATCCTCAAAGGTTGTGTCTACTTTTTAGTGGCTTACTTTTCCTCTCTCAACTAAATCTCCAAATGCTCTCAGAGAACTCTCCGTTAGGTTTCTTCATCAACATGCGCAACCAGGCCAAACCAAATCTTGGTATATGAAGAAGCTCGACTCATCAACTAAGCAGAGGAGAAGGTGGTGTTGTTGCTTTTTGTTTTAATAGTTTAATTTTATTTTATTTAAAGCAGTAGCATTATTTATTAAAAAATATTCAATTTTGTCTTAAGTGTTATATTTATGTCAATAGATTGGCGCTTGAGCATTTTATGGATTTAGCCTTATTTTTTTGATTTAAAAGACTACTATGCTTGGCTTGGACTACCAACTTTATTTGAAATGGCACTCATAGCGTGGGTTGTGCATGCCTTGTTTTCAAGAATTGGTGCTCCAATCTGAATTGTTTATGTTACTACTGTTATTGGGCTTGTTTTATTTGTTCATGGTTGTCTTGTAAAATGGGTTTGGTTAGTGTACTTTAACCTTCAATAAGAAAGGGAATGCTGAAGTCTGCTAAAGAAAACTTGAATTCTGTGGGATTGGCTGGTGAGCCAGTAGAGCCTGCATAAATCCAGTTGTAGGCGGGTTTGGCAAAGCTGTCTTTCAGTTGATGTAGTATTTGCTGTTATATTACATGTATTTGTAGCAGTGGTTCTGATGATTGCATTAAGTACTTTGTGGGTCACTGCATGAAGTTAAGAAGTTTGCTCCTGCTTTGATCAGCTTGGTTTTTAAACGAGAGAGAAATGAACATGGGAAAAAATTATAGGCTGAGAAGTTATCAGTATTTGCAATCTAATTACTCAAGGTATTTGCAGGGATTCAATTTTAGAAATGGTCAAGAGGAGGCTGTCAGAATCTATTTAGAGATGGTCAACAGGAATTTATCACGTGCTGTGTGAATAAAAACAGTATAATCTCAAATGCTTGTTTCAGTCCACCTGTTCCCTCTGGTCATATGTTTTTATTTTAGAAAGTAAATGTGTTCTTATTTCTTATTTCAGTGCTAGAAGCTATGTTAATTATGTATTGGTCCTTGATGGCAAAAGCATTTTTATACCTCATACCTAGGCATAGTGTTTGTCAGATTTCATTGGCCTTGCATTCCTAACTACTGTACATTTTGGGAACTTACAATGTATATTTTTTGATCTTGATTAGATGTTTTCATGGAAGTCCGGAGCTATTGGCTAGAAGAAAAAATGATGAACCATATCCTAAGATGACTCCCAGGAAAGGGAAGTTTGTGAAGAGGGTCAATAAGACCCAGCCGCCTGTTGAATTGCCATATGTGCCTCCCAGACTGAAAAGAACTACCAAGTCATTGTCAGATAAAACAATTGACATTTTTGAAGGCATGACCATTGTTGAGCTTGCCAAACGTACTAGTGAGTCAATACCTACTCTGCAGAATATTCTTGTAAATGTTGGGGAAAAGGTTGAATCAGAGTTTGACCCTATCAGCATTGATATTGCGGAACTGGTTGCAATGGTATTTCTCACTTTTGCTTGTAGAAATCATGGAATGATATCTTACGTTGTATAAAAGCCACAAATTGCAAACAATATGAATGATAGTTATGCTCCAGCTGAAAAACGGTAGTCCAAAATTGATCACCCAGTCAGTTCATGTGCCATATACACTGTAGGTTCATTTGTATTTGAGATGGGTCAAGAACGAAACATCTTCCCCCCTCCTTTGAGAGAGAGAGAGAGAGAGAGAGAGATGCTCCAGGTGAAAAACAGTAGTGCAAAACAGTTGTTAAGGTTCATATGAGAGAATTTTGGCTTTCTTATGGTAAGATGAAATATTGTAGGTTTTTAAAAATAATCTACTACATTATTTTATTATAGCATCTCCTCTAGGTATCACTGTTGGATTTCCGTGTCCTCCATGCATACATGCTGGTTGAAACTATTGACATCATTACTGCCTTGTCTGAATAATCCTTGCCACCTTTCTTTGTGGTGGCAAGACAGATAATGATGTTCATTTTTGCTTGCCTTAGTTTCTGAAATTCTGCTTACTGCTTTCTGTATTTGTTTTGGCCATGTGGTATATAGTGTTTGGCTGTCATGCAATATTTAAGTAGTTAATTTAGAGTCTATCCGTGTTTGCAGGAAGTTGGGGTCAATGTTAGGAGGCTACATTCGCATGAAGGTAGAGAGATTCTACCACGGCCTGCGGTTGTAACTATTATGGGTCATGTTGATCATGGTAAAACTTCTCTTTTGGATGCTCTACGTCAAACATCATTGGTAGCCGTGGAAGCTGGAGGGATCACTCAGCATCTTGGTGCTTTTGTTGTTGGCATGGCGTCGGGAGCATCAATCACATTTCTTGACACACCTGGTCATGCTGCATTTAGTGCAATGCGAGCAAGAGGTGCAGCTGTCACGGATATAGTTGTGCTAGTGGTAGCTGCGGATGATGGGGTGATGCCCCAAACTCTTGAAGCCATCTCCCATGCAAAAGCCGCTGAAGTACCAATAGTAGTTGCCATTAATAAATGTGATAAACCAGCAGCTGACCCTGAAAGAGTGAAGCTCCAGCTTGCATCAGAAGGGTTGTTGCTGGAGGAAATGGGTGGGGATATTCAGGTGGTTAAAGTTTCAGCTATAAATAAAACTGGTTTGGATAACTTGGAGGAGGCTTTGCTTCTTCAGGCGGACCTGATGGATTTAAAAGCGCGCATTGATGGGCCTGCTCAAGCTTATGTGGTAGAAGCGAGACTTGATAAAGGGCGGGGCCCACTGGCTACTGCAATAGTGAAGGCAGGGACTTTGGTTTGTGGGCAGCATATTGTTGTGGGTGTAGAATGGGGAAGAATAAGAGCTATTAGGGATATGGTTGGGACATTGACAGAGCGGGCAACACCTGCAATGCCTGTTGAGATTGAGGGGCTGAAGGGGCTTCCCATGGCTGGCGATGATATTATTGTTGTGGATTCAGAAGAGAGAGCTAGAATGCTTAGTGCAGGAAGGAAAAAGAAATTTGAGAAAGATAGGCTTCGGAAGATTGGTGAGGAGAGGACAGAAACTCCAGATCCATCAGAAGAGGTGCCTGAGAGGGTTGAAATGCCAATTATAGTGAAAGCCGATGTTCAAGGCACTGTCCAAGCAGTAACAGATGCATTGAAGACTTTAAACAGTCCACAGGTCTGTCTGGCATCTATTACATCCCTATGCATGTGTTATTTGTTTTATTTTTAATCTCAGTTGTTGACAAGGTTTCAATAATTTTCTGTTAGTTGGTGATTATTGGGTTTTATTTTGCAATGTGGAGATTGATAGTTACAATTATGGTCATTTTGGTTCTGCCAAATGGGGTCTTGAAACAAGTGTATTTGTGCTTGATGGCCTGATACTCCAGTGCTTCACTAGTCAAAGACCCTCTAGAAAGGGATAACTATCATTCTCATTATTCTAATTTGTTAAATTCTTAACCCTTGAGACACTGGATTTTTAAAGTAAAACTGTAGTAACTGTATTTGCTTATAAAAAATTAGATGGTGATTTTCCTTTTTTTTTTTTGCGTGAAATCCCCTCCTTCCAAAAGGGGGGTGGGGGATAAAGGAAAAATTAATCTTGAATTTTTTTAAGAAAAATTATGTTCATAAATATGTATCTTCAATCTTATTTTCAGGTGTTTGTGAACATAGTCCATGTTGGTGTTGGGCCGGTTTCCCAGTCTGATGTGGACTTGGCACAAGCTTGTGGTGCATTTATAGTTGGATTCAATGTTCGGAGCCCACCTAGTTCTATCAGCATGGCCGCAACTCAAGCAAGTATAAAGGTATTTAACCTTTTGCTTGCAAACCCCATCCTGTGTTCTGTGTTCAATTTTATTTTAACTGATTGGTGAAATTGTATTTAAAAGAGAGTATGCATACTGCCCTTTTTCTAACAAAAAAATGGCATGGGTGGAGATCATTGTCTTTTTTTTTTTACCTTTATTCTTTCTTTTGTTGGCTACAGATCAAATTGCATCGTGTGATTTATCACCTTTTGGAGGATATTGGGAATTTAGTCATAGAGAAAGCTCCTGGGACTTTCGAAACCCAGGTTGCTGGGGAGGCTCAGGTGCTCAACATCTTTGAGATCAAAGGAAGGAGCAAGTCCAAGGGAGAGGATGTGAGGATTGCTGGCTGCAAGGTAGTAGACGGCCATTTCACCAAATCATCAATCCTTAGGCTTCTAAGGAGTGGGGAAGTTGTCTTTGAGGGGCCGTGCGTCTCACTCAAGCGGGAGAAGCAGGATGTGGAGACGGTGGGGAAGGGGAGTGAGTGTGGACTTGTGATTGGTGATTGTGATGATTTCCAGATTGGGGATGTCATCCAGTGCTTGGAGCAAGTGAACAGGAAGCCCAAGTTTATATCATCCGAGAGTGGGGCTGTTCGAATCGAGTGCTGATGGTGGTTTTGTTAATTGATATTTTTATTATAGAAACCTGATACTTCTACTAGTCATGGTATTTGCTTGTTCTTGTATGTTGAATGAATACCCAAAAATTCTGTAGCAAGCCATTTTTTCTTGACTGGAAAAGATTTTTTTTGGTTGGGGGGTGGGTGGAAGCGAAATAATTTAATTGTTAGGCAAGTTAAGAGTTTTGTGCTTGGAACAACAACAGCTGATATAGTGATATTTGTAAGTTGACAATTTTGTGAGGCCAATTGTAATATTTATTTACTATCAATTGAAATGAGGAATTTATTTAATTATATATCTCTTACTTCTTGATGTTATTGTTCTTTGTATAAGAAATTGTAAATGCCCTCAGGTGGCGTTTCCCTTGCGGGTGGAAGATCCTTGTGGTGTTTTGGGGGCTTGTAAATGGACCATTCATGTTCATTTGAAGTCACTGTCATGGTGCAGAACATCCTCTTTGTTACTCAGCATGATCGTCACAACATTGATTCCCTGTCTTTTGTAGATCTTGGTTGGGTGCTGAATGCAAACAAAACCAGTTTATCCATTGTATTTTCATTCCAATTCAGCAAAAAATGGGCTTGTGTCCAAGTCATAATAAAGGCTTGGTTGGCATGAAGAACTCTACCAGATTTTCTTCTTTGTAGGTGGTGGCAGTGGCAGTGGCCGTGGTGGGCGGTGCAGCATCAAAGGTGAAGGCTGCTGGCAAGGATAGTGGTGATGGTGATTGTCACTGAAGATGGTTGACAATGACTGCCAGCGAGTGTCGGTGGTGGCTATGGTTTACTGTGGTGGCCAGTGCTGAAAAATGGTAATGGTAAGGGTGCTTACTGGCTCTGGTGATTGGCAATGGCACGATTACTGGTGTTGGCAGCGAGCGGTGGTGTGCTGTGGTGTTCAGTAGTAGTTGGTGCAGTGTGTTGGGATCATGCCATGAAACTCTTGCGTTCGAAAGTATGTATTTCAAATGTTTGTATTTGAATTTGTATAAATTTAGATAAGTATTGAAACTCTTGTTTCCAAATATTGTTTTAACCTCCTGTCTCTCTGAATTAGAAGCCTGCTCAGCGCTGAATTTTGTGTCATTATACTTTAATTGATTTTAATTAATACTATGTGATTGCCCTTATTTTTTTTTGTTTAATGATAGCTATTGGGATTAGAGGGTACACCGTAATAAAATTTTCTTTTAAAATTTTTAATTTTTTATTCCAAATTTTGACTATAATATATTGGGTGATTAGCGTATGCCGTCTTCCTCCAGGTCTTGGAAATAAAACATTAGCTGTGGTATCGGACTCGTCATGGAATTCATGAGTTCTGGACGATCCTGGTTCTGTGGGAGATGCCATCATCATGGTGGTGAGATCAGTGATCTCTTGATCTGTTGATGAGGATGATGTTTCAGTCTCAGTGGAAACATCACTGTTTTCTTCAATAGGCATTTCTGGAATTGGGTCAGCAAGGAAGGATGGAGATTGATCAGGTGAAACAAATGGGCTTTTGAGTTTCTGATCAACATGTTCAGGCGGTTGATGAATAGGTTCAGGAGGCAAAGGTGTTGCTGGGATTTGAGATCTGCGAACAGCAGGGGCTGCTGGAATAAGGGAATGTTTTCTCAGGATTTCAGCAGTAGATTTGAAGTGTTTGGAATAATCAGGCTGTCTGTAAGATGGTGTTGGAGGTGACTGTGGAATGAAGGAATATGATGGAGCATATGGAAATGCTTTTGGTGTGTAGGTTGGTGTAGGAGGAGTTGGACGGTATTCTCGTTCAATCTGTGATACTTCTTCTCTGAGTCTTCGGATTTCTTCTTCTTTAGCACTGAATAAGGATCCAAAGTATCCTTCAGAGATGAAATGTCTGAGTTCAGAACTAAGAACATCGATTCTTCTTTTAAGATCATCATATAATGCTTTAATTCTGGAATCAAGGGTATCAACTCGTTGATTGATCTGAGCGCCATGGTTGATAAGTCTGTCAACTTTGTTGTCAATGGCATTCAGCGTCGTGTTCTGTGTTCTAGCATTCTGGGTTTGCCAGTTCAGAACTTGTTCAGCTTGTGATGGAAGTTTCCTTGATCCGTCTGGTTGAACTTCAGAGGGTTGAATGAATGGTCTAGAGTGGAGGTTGGAATCGTATGATCTGGGTTCTAATGGTGGAAATTGTTTGTCATATGGCGAGGCCATGAAACAAGGGATTGGCTGGGTTTCTGGAAGTTTGGAAACAGGAGTTTGGTAGGGTTCTGGTTCAGGTTCTTCAGGAGGAAGGAGACCTTCTTCTCGAAGAATTTCAAGAGCTCTATCGTATATCCACAAAGGTTTTGGTTTTGGATCTGGGCGTCGGATGCCTATCCATGGGCTGGATGGGTCATCGGGTTTTCTGTAGGGAGAAAACGGTTTGCAGGATGGTTTAGTTTCTCTTTGTTGTTTTTGGCGGCATGAGCAGTCTGGATCGCACATGGATGGGTCAACATCCCATATGAAGTGACCTTCAATCTTGTCTGTGTAGATAGGAGATCCGTCTGCTTCAACATGACTGACTGGAATGTCATCCTCGAAAGTAACAGGCTTGATCATTAGTGACTGGAACACCGGAAGTGTACTGGATGATGCCGTGTCTTTCGGGTTGAAAACTGTCTTGACCGTACCATCTGGTAGTCTTTGGAATTTTGGATCTGAAAGATGGATCGGTGAGGACTGTTGATGAAGCTGCTCATAGCTGGAGATCCATTCAAGAGGAATGAGATCTTTCAGTTCTTCTCTAGGGATTTGACGTGGGATCTGCAGAATGGTTGGAACGTCATCTTCTCGTTCCGCAGTGATCAGGATGGTTTCTTCAGACTGTCCTGGTAAAGGAAGATCAACGGCGTGATCTTGGAGTCTGTAGATCAGTTGATGATGCAGAGTAGCCATGTAGGCTGATGAGACTTGTGGAGCGCCAGTGATTTGCAGTTGAACCTTCATACAATTCCTCAGGTTCTTGTCTCTGAGAGGAATGTTGAAGTTGGGAAAGAAGGTGAGACACACGCTACCAGCTTGGAGAGTGGTTAGCGAGGTACCGATTGCTGCATGTTCATACTGCGTATACGTCGTATTCAGCAAAGTGATTCTGGCGGTGACCGGGAGACCTTTTCTGCCGTGGAGTGTCAGAAGGAGTCTGACAGCACCAAAGTGAAGATGTGTATAACCTTCTCGAATCCACTGGTTGATGAGATCTTGATCGAGCTCAAGATCGACATACTGTTCTTTAGTTGTGGCTGGAATCAGGCACTTGTCAAGAGCGGTTGTCTGTACAAACTCTTTGACTTGTGGTCGGTTGTGAGAGATAAGCAAAGTACGGACTTGATTAGCTAGAGACTTTTTTCTTCTAAAAATATTGTAAGGATTTACAAGAGGAAGAGAGGTTTCCTGTATCTGTGCAGAATCAGGAATGTACGAGTATTCTACTAGGTTTGTAATCTTTGAAGAAGTGGTTTTCTTGATAGTGGAAGGTAGAGAGATGGAAGAAGAGAGTCGAGCAGGAGTAATTTCTGAGCTTTGTGAATGAGATTCCATGGATAATCAATTTTCCCCTTTCAGCTACTTGCTCCTTAGTACTTCTATAATTTACTTCTATGGCCTAAACTTTTCCCTGGACTCCAGGCAAGGACATGGCTCTGATACCACACGAGAGTCGGGAGCCCCAAGACCTTCCAAAGGAAAGCAACCCAATCTTAGACCACATCTCCAACACAGGCCTTCCACACGGCCACTCAACGGAGAACTCGGGTCTTTCAACCAAAATGCTTTCTCAGAGGAGGTCTTCGGGGACCGTACTACCTTTCTGGTGTGCAGGATCCTCATAGAGGCAAGCACAGAGCATACTCAGCGCCATGATACGATCGTTGCAAGGAACCCATTACAGTTTCGTTAAACCAGAGGTTAGCCTGACGCCACTCCTCAGTGACTTGGCAGGTTACGGGTATCCACTGTAAAGATATCCCTCGTAACATCATATAGACATTACAAGTCCATAGAAGTAAGAGAACAGAAGTCCTTCGGGCAGTTAGCCTTCAGGGGAAAGGAGAAGATTAGAAAGCCATGGAAGGAAACAAACACTTAGCTCTGTATTAACTCAACTTGCTCTGATTACTTTCCAACTAGCTCTGCCTTACATAAGGGAAGGCAGTCCCTTTATATAGAGGTCTGAGACCCCGAAAGCTTACATGATACGCAAACAACGAGAGTGACATAAAGCAGACTCGACTGAGACATAAAGTTGGACGATGACATAAAGCAAAGCCGGTGAAGACTTTGTGGCATCGACTGGCAACTTTGTCAAAAGGACTCAACAACTGACAACTGACATAAAGAAAGGTGACAGCACATGGGCGGCTGCATTTGTGCGGGAGTGACCCACCACCTTTAATTATGCAAGACTTATTGACACATCAAGCCAACAAACTTGGACTCTAAGCAATCTTACATCGCACACAGACATAGGACGGCCCACCATTGTGGACTTTAACATAATAATACATAAAGTGGTTACGGACGTGGCCCGTCATTTTAGACTTCTGCATGATGGAGAGAGATTCAGGTTGAAGTAGTCTTCATCCGTTATCTGTCCATGGATCGGATGGTAGAACGTCATTTTCTTGTATGGGTTGTCTTCATCATCTGTGTCCATCGGATCATCTGGAGGATCTGGTGGCTTTGGAGCAGGAATCTCGTCAGGAATGAGGACGACGAGCTCGGAGCAGGACTTCAGATCATTCAATTCACAGAGGTGGTTCAGCAGTGAGAACTTGTATCTTGGCCAGGTAGAAAGGTCGTACAGGGTATCCCATTCATAAGCTTGATTCTGGGACCATAACAGCTTTCTGGTAGGATTGTAGAAATACGGTCGATGGAGTATGAAAATACTGTGTACGGCTTCTGCTTCCGCATGGTCCATCTTCCATAAGTTGTAGTTTCCCATGAGAGCTGTTAGCTTCTTTCTCCATGTAGATAGTGGATCGAACAATTGGAGGAAGGTCCAGAATAGTGATTTCTGGTTAGCTGGATCATGAAGATGGGTATACGTCTCCTGTAGCGGGATGAATACAGCATGTACCTGCAAAACAGAAATATACCAAAGGTACCATAATACATGTGTATGGAAGGCTGATGGTTTGATGACGTAAGGGTTAAGAAATGGGTAGGCTGGAAAGGTTTGGTAATGACCAATATTCTTAGCATAGTGGTAATGGGAGATTTTGGCACAGAATTTGATTCTTTCTGGATCAGTGAGGTCAGGTTCCATATCTGGAGGGAAATGGATATGGGTCGAGGCACTAAGGTAGAGGATATCAGGAGGAGAGGATGAGGACGAAGCCATGAGTATCAGTGGTATGGCTTGGTGGCTGGTAATGAGGAAGGCTGTTTTCCTGGGGCGAGATAGCATGTCTGCAAGAACATTGTGGTCGCCTTTTATATGCTTCACGGAGAAGTCATATCGGGAAAACCAGTCTTTCAATCTGAGTATCTGTGGATCAGGGAGAATCTTATTGTGGAATTCAAGCATCTTCGGAAAGGATGAGTTGTCCATTTCGACAGTGAAGTGCTTCGATCTGACATAAAAGTCAAACTTTTGGATTCCATTTTTCACCGCAATTATCTCCTTGAATACGGTGTGATAATGTTTCTGTGATTCTTTGAATTCTCCGCTTGCATGTCCACAGTAGGCTCTTCTGTTGTCCTTATCTTCAAGTAACAATGCACCCCAATAATGATCACTTGCGTCTGACTGGAGGATGAGATTGCCGGTAGATGGAATAGTCAGAGGCGGTGGATCCTTTGCAGCTTTTTTCAAATGTTTGACAGCATTTGTCTGATCAGGGCCCCATGGAGGAGGCTTCTTTTTCAACAATTGTGACAGGGAGCTGGTGTGATGGCTTGCGTGCGGGATGAAGTCTCTGATATAATTAATTATGCCAAGAAATTGTTGAATTTCCTTGACAGAAAGATTATTATCTGGAAACTTCAATAATTGCTCTGCGAGATGTGGACCTGGGCAGATAGTACCGTGGGAAATTTTCATCCCCAAGAAATCAATTTCCTTTTGTCCAATCACGCTTTTCTTTTCTGATAACATGATCCCGTACTGTGATGCCAACTGGTGGAAATGTTCAAGAAGCTGATGATGTTCTGCATGACTTTTTGAAAACAATAAAATATCATCGATGTATATCAAGGTACTATGCAGAATAGGATTGAAGATCCTGGTCATAGCTTTTTGAAACAGTGACGGCGCGATCTTTAAACCGAAGGGTAAAACTGTCCATTGGAATTGTTCATTCGGTATACAGAACGCTGTCTTGTATCTGTCATCTGGATGAATACCGAGTTGCCAAAATGCACCTTTAAGATCAAACTTTGAAAATATCTGTGCTTCAGCAAGATGGATGAACTGTGTTCTTGCTTTTGGAATAGGGAACTTGTCATCCCTGATGAACACGTTCAGAGGCTTGTAATCAATAACCAATCTCTTTTTTCCTCTGATCTTCTCTGATCTTTTTTCAACATAGAATGCTTGACATGCCCAAGAGGAATTGGTTGGTTCAATGAGACCTTGTCTTAATAAAGAATAACATTCTTCTCTGGCTAGCTTAAGGTCTGAAGGAGACATTCCCGGATGTGTAGCTTTAGTAGGACTAACATCTTCATTAAGCTTGAAGGGAATGTGGATGAAGAAGTCTGGGTTTTTCCAAAGAGGATGATCATGAATAAACTGATCATGGCTTTCAGCACATAACTTCAGAAGTTTGTTTTGGATGGACTGGAAATCTGGACAGGAATACGAAAGAGAATAAATTTTGTTTGTCTGGGTGAAAGGCTTGAATTCTCTTTTGTACTTAATTCCAGTGGGAAGAATCCTTAATGATTTCGAAAGACAATAAACATCCCATCCTAAAAGAACATCCTTTTGAGGGAGTGGACTACCGATTACCTGAGTCCAAATGATGCAATTAGGAAGGAGTTTAATCCCAATTTTGTTTTTGGAAATCAAAGAGGTTGAAAAGATCTGATCATTGGCTGCTCTGAAAAACTGAGTGTGGGAAGACCAACAGTCTGGAGGTAAGACTTTAGGATTGATCATGGTCTTATGAGATCCTGTATCAATGAATGCAACAGCAGGAATAGGTTTACCATGTTTTTCAGGAAGGAGTTGGATCTGGACATGTGGACTGATTTGAGGATTCTGGGAAAATAGAACAGGCTGGACTGGTTGGATCTGAAGAGATTCATCTGTCTGATAATCATGGTCTGAATCAGATGTTTCTGAATCAGTGAGGACGAGAACTGTGTCTTCTGTCATTTCTTCTTGCTCTGAAAGAATAGATTCTGCATCTGCATCTAATTCTTCATTTTGCAACTGTTGAGCAAGTTTGGCAGACTTTGTCCTGTTCTTTGGGCACTGTTTTGCATAGTGTCCTTTTTTCTTGCAAATGAAACAGCGAGGAGATTTGTCATATCCTCTTCTGTTCTTTTTCTTGAAGAATCTGAATCTTTTCTTCTTTCTATGATCTTTCTTTGAAAGTCTGTCAGAACCGTAGTCTTTGAAATGCTTCTTCTTCTTGGGACTACAGATGCAATTCTTCTCTTTGCATTTGATCTGTAGATAGGGCTTTTTGCATTGTTTCGTGAATTTATGGTTCTGCTTGATCATCTTTGAAAATAGTTGGTGAGTGTCACACAACTTCTCAAGAGCAGTGAGTGCCAGCTGATGAATTTCTCCAAGAGAGATTTCTTTGAGAGGCCGAGAGAGTGAAGCGATCTTTCTCTGTAAGTCTGGCTGGATATCTTCTGGTAATGAATTAATATAAACTTGTCTAAGATTATCATCATGAAATCCACCAAGAAGATAATACCGTTTAGACATTCTTTGATAATGAAAATCAAGATCCTTCTTCTTTAGAGAGCAACATCTCATCTCAAAATATTCTTGACGAACAACATTGGCGTGAATGTCTGGATCACCAACAAATTCTCTGTAGAGTGTTCCCAATGCAAAGGAGGGAATCTGGGAATTAATGAACGTAACTTGTCTGAATTCACCAAGACTTTGGAACCAATCTCTTAGTGTACCAGTAAATCTGGACGTAAATTCAACAAGAACTGATTGTAATGTGTTCCTGGGCTTTGAGAGTTGGAGATCGATCCATGCACCGAATTCACCAATTCTGTCTCTCCACTTTGTTGGAGGTAATCCGTCAAAAGAGAACCATGAGTTGTTGTTTGAATGATGAGGAGCCGATTGAGGAGGAGCCGAGGTGGCTTCCGAGGGTTCTTCCACAATAGGGACTGTGGTATCGGACTCGTCATGGAATTCATGAGTTCTGGACGATCCTGGTTCTGTGGGAGATGCCATCATCATGGTGGTGAGATCAGTGATCTCTTGATCTGTTGATGAGGATGATGTTTCAGTCTCAGTGGAAACATCACTGTTTTCTTCAATAGGCATTTCTGGAATTGGGTCAGCAAGGAAGGATGGAGATTGATCAGGTGAAACAAATGGGCTTTTGAGTTTCTGATCAACATGTTCAGGCGGTTGATGAATAGGTTTAGGAGGCAAAGGTGTTGCTGGGATTTGAGATCTGCGAACAGCAGGGGCTGCTGGAATAAGGGAATGTTTTCTCAGGATTTCAGCAGTAGATTTGAAGTGTTTGGAATAATCAGGCTGTCTGTAAGATGGTGTTGGAGGTGACTGTGGAATGAAGGAATATGATGGAGCATATGGAAATGCTTTTGGTGTGTAGGTTGGTGTAGGAGGAGTTGGACGGTATTCTCGTTCAATCTGTGATACTTCTTCTCTGAGTCTTCGGATTTCTTCTTCTTTAGCACTGAATAAGGATCCAAAGTATCCTTCAGAGATGAAATGTCTGAGTTCAGAACTAAGAACATCGATTCTTCTTTTAAGATCATCATATAATGCTTTAATTCTGGAATCAAGGGTATCAACTCGTTGATTGATCTGAGCGCCATGGTTGATAAGTCTGTCAACTTTGTTGTCAATGGCATTCAGCGTCGTGTTCTGTGTTCTAGCATTCTGGGTTTGCCAGTTCAGAACTTGTTCAGCTTGTGATGGAAGTTTCCTTGATCCGTCTGGTTGAACTTCAGAGGGTTGAATGAATGGTCTAGAGTGGAGGTTGGAATCGTATGATCTGGGTTCTAATGGTGGAAATTGTTTGTCATATGGCGAGGCCATGAAACAAGGGATTGGCTGGGTTTCTGGAAGTTTGGAAACAGGAGTTTGGTAGGGTTCTGGTTCAGGTTCTTCAGGAGGAAGGAGACCTTCTTCTCGAAGAATTTCAAGAGCTCTATCGTATATCCACAAAGGTTTTGGTTTTGGATCTGGGCGTCGGATGCCTATCCATGGGCTGGATGGGTCATCGGGTTTTCTGTAGGGAGAAAACGGTTTGCAGGATGGTTTAGTTTCTCTTTGTTGTTTTTGGCGGCATGAGCAGTCTGGATCGCACATGGATGGGTCAACATCCCATATGAAGTGACCTTCAATCTTGTCTGTGTAGATAGGAGATCCGTCTGCTTCAACATGACTGACTGGAATGTCATCCTCGAAAGTAACAGGCTTGATCATTAGTGACTGGAACACCGGAAGTGTACTGGATGATGCCGTGTCTTTCGGGTTGAAAACTGTCTTGACCGTACCATCTGGTAGTCTTTGGAATTTTGGATCTGAAAGATGGATCGGTGAGGACTGTTGATGAAGCTGCTCATAGCTGGAGATCCATTCAAGAGGAATGAGATCTTTCAGTTCTTCTCTAGGGATTTGACGTGGGATCTGCAGAATGGTTGGAACGTCATCTTCTCGTTCCGCAGTGATCAGGATGGTTTCTTCAGACTGTCCTGGTAAAGGAAGATCAACGGCGTGATCTTGGAGTCTGTAGATCAGTTGATGATGCAGAGTAGCCATGTAGGCTGATGAGACTTGTGGAGCGCCAGTGATTTGCAGTTGAACCTTCATACAATTCCTCAGGTTCTTGTCTCTGAGAGGAATGTTGAAGTTGGGAAAGAAGGTGAGACACACGCTACCAGCTTGGAGAGTGGTTAGCGAGGTACCGATTGCTGCATGTTCATACTGCGTATACGTCGTATTCAGCAAAGTGATTCTGGCGGTGACCGGGAGACCTTTTCTGCCGTGGAGTGTCAGAAGGAGTCTGACAGCACCAAAGTGAAGATGTGTATAACCTTCTCGAATCCACTGGTTGATGAGATCTTGATCGAGCTCAAGATCGACATACTGTTCTTTAGTTGTGGCTGGAATCAGGCACTTGTCAAGAGCGGTTGTCTGTACAAACTCTTTGACTTGTGGTCGGTTGTGAGAGATAAGCAAAGTACGGACTTGATTAGCTAGAGACTTTTTTCTTCTAAAAATATTGTAAGGATTTACAAGAGGAAGAGAGGTTTCCTGTATCTGTGCAGAATCAGGAATGTACGAGTATTCTACTAGGTTTGTAATCTTTGAAGAAGTGGTTTTCTTGATAGTGGAAGGTAGAGAGATGGAAGAAGAGAGTCGAGCAGGAGTAATTTCTGAGCTTTGTGAATGAGATTCCATGGATAATCAATTTTCCCCTTTCAGCTACTTGCTCCTTAGTACTTCTATAATTTACTTCTATGGCCTAAACTTTTCCCTGGACTCCAGGCAAGGACATGGCTCTGATACCACACGAGATCGATCTCATTTTTATTCCTTTTTGTCGCAGTAAATAATAAAACTCAAATCTTCATTAAACATAAAAATACATTTTTCTTTTTCATTTTGGTTTGCAAAATATTCAAAATGCACCATAAAATCATTGCAATAATTTGCCATAAAGCAAATGAAAAATCAGCACTTAATAAAAATAATTCTTAATAAAATATTAATTTTTCTCTCAGTACTCCTAAAAAATTATGTGATGGGAATTGACTCTATCATTGATACAATTAGATCTTAGCAATTTTGTTTTATATTTTGTTGTAATATATCATTTAATAAATCTATTTTTTTTTTTTATTGTATGAATACATTTTTTTTTTTGTATATATAATACATGCATCCATATCTCTTTGGTTTTGATAAAGTGACATTTATTTTATTAATTTTAGACATTGAATCAAAAATTTTTAAGGAAAGAAATATCTGGTAAATATTGAAAAATATTCAAGTATAAACATTATTTTTCTATAGTTAATATTATATATTACGCTTAATTAAATTGATCTCTTAATAAATAAAATTTAAACCTAGAATTTTTAATACTATATATATTTTTTTGACTTATTAGGGTTCATTCGGAACCACTTATGCAAAAGTATTTTTGAAAAAAGGATGTTGAATAAGTGTCGATAATAAGTGCTGATGGAAAAGTATTAAAAGTTATAAGTGGTGTTTGGTTATGTTTAAAATAAGTGGTATTTGGATACTTACTTTTATTATATATTTTTAAATTAATAATTTTAGTAATAATTATTTTAATTATTTATGATTAAAATTTAAATATTTTATATTAAAAAATAATATAAAATTAATTTTTTTAATTCACAATAATCTTTTTATTAATGTTTATTTATAGCATATTACTATCATATTAAATTATGATAAAAATAATATTATTAATTAAATTCAAAATTTTAATTTATTTAATATTAATTTAAAACAAAAAATAGTTCTTCTTTAATCCAGAATTGAATTATAATAACTAATATACCATAATACATAGTAAAATAATATATCATAATTTTAAAATATATATTGAATTGAAAAAATATTTTAATAAATAAATTTAACTGATAAAAATATTAATTTAATATTTAAAATTTAAATATTTTTTATTAACTAAAATAATATAATATTCTTATTTATTAATTAAATATAATTTTATTATTAATGTATATTTATAACATATGATTATCACATTAAGTTATGTTAAAAATAGCATTAATAACTAAATTAAAAATTTTAATTTATTAATTTTAATTTAAATTTATTGAAGACTTTTTTATTCATTCCAAAATTTAATTATCTTTTATTAATAATTAATAGGCTGTAATGCACAGTAAAATAATATATGGTTAATTTGTAATTAAAAATTTAATTAATAATTATGTTAATTGTTATTTTTAATTAATATTTAAATATTTGTCATTGATTACGAATAATATAAATTTATTTTTTGATTAAAAATAAAATTATTCTTAATTTATATTTATAAAATATTATTATCATATTAATTTATATTAAAGTAATATTATTAATTAACTTAGTATTTTTAATTTTTAATATTATTTCAAATTAAAAGAGGGTTTTCTTCTTCATCTGATAATTGAATTGTGTTTCATAATAATTAATATATTATAATACATAATAAAATAGTATATAATTATCTTCTAATATCCTTTAAAGTTATAACGTAGTAAACCGGGGAAAAAATATTTAATTAATTAAAAAATTATTATTATTGTATTAAATTAATTGAATAAACAAATTAAGTGAATAATATTATAGTGAAAATAAAATATTATTGTAATAAGATATATATATATATATATATATAATGTAATGATCCCAAAATTAATATGTGTAAGTGTGAAAAAAAAAATTATTGTTAATATTATATTAAATTAATTAATTAAATAAACAAATATAATGAATAGTATTATAATGAGAAAAAATTAAAGAAACTAATTAGAATAAAGATATATATATATATATATATATATATATTTAATATTATTATAATAATATATATAAGTGTAAAAAGATCCTAAAGCTTCTTTAGGATCCATTTTTTTTTTTTCCAAAACCTAGAGAGCCCCTCCATATGGCCGTACGGCCTCACACACACACACACACACACACACACACACACTCTCTCTCTCTCTCTCTCCTCACGCTCTCTCTCCTCAATTGCTCCAGAATCTTCGGTCAAATCGACGATTATACACCACCACGAAGTCCTGGCTTCGATTTTGAGCAAGTTAATCAGAGCAGATTTTTGATTTGAAGATTTTAAGCACCACCCCAAGGCTAAGATGAGGAATACAAATATGTATGTTGTTTTAAAAAAATTAACCGATTAAATTGTAGTATTTAATTATTAAATTGTAGGATTGGATTATATTAGATTTTTGGAAATATTTCTGAGACATAATAACATATATATATATATATATATATATATATATATATATATATCATTTCACGTTATTCAATATTTCTCAGTAAAGTATTTCCATATTTCATATTTCATCATTTCTCAGAAGACACTCTTTAATACATATCACTTAGTAGTGGAAGATCTAGATGTTACATTTGAGATAATGGAAACCTTAAGAATGGATCCCCTTGGAAGAACTAGGTCAGTCTTCCCTTGGGAGGAAGAGTCGAAAAAGGATGTTTCATCTATTTATATAACATATCATACTAGAGTCTATATAAAGTTAGGATACACGAACCCATACAATACTAGGAAAAGCTGCAGGATTGGATTATATTAAATTTTTGAAAATATTTTTGAGATTAAATTAAACTGCAGGATTGGATTATATTAAATTTTTGAAAATATTTCTGAGATTAAATTAAACTGTAGGATGAGATTATATTAGATTTTTGAAAATATTCGTGGGATTATATTAATCTGTAGGATTAGATTATATTAGATTTTTAGAATATTCTTGAGATTAAATTAAACTGCAAGATTGAATTATATTATATTTTTGGAAATATTCTTGAGATTAAATTAAACTGTAGGATTGGATTATATTAAATTTTTGGAAACATTCCTGTGATTAAATTATATAGCAGGATTGGATTATATTTGATTTTTGTGAATATTTTGGAATTAGATTAAACTGCGGGGATTTGATCAGATCGATGTTTTAATTATGTTAGGAATTAAATTTAAATATGGAAAGTGAATCATGCCCACGCTTTCTTTAAAATTTAATTGGTTAACGAGAGCGTGTGAGCATAGAGATGTTAGGATAGTAGTTTGTTCCGTGGTTGAACTGATTAAACTAGGGTATGTGAATATAGGGAATTGTGCGAACGCCGCAGACACTGCTTTAGGATCCCTGCGGGTATTTGTGACAACCCGAATAATAATGAGATTTAAATAATAAAGAGGAAGGGAAATGGAAACAGTAATAGAAGGAAGAAGTCGATTTCGTCAACGAACGCTTCGCGTTTGT
The DNA here is from genome assembly GCF_029873635.1 of Malania oleifera. Taxonomy (NCBI): domain Eukaryota; kingdom Viridiplantae; phylum Streptophyta; class Magnoliopsida; order Santalales; family Ximeniaceae; genus Malania; species Malania oleifera. The sequence continues at coordinate 103,107,374 of NC_080422.1, read as the reverse complement.
CGACAACATTGCACTTTGGAAGGAATAATCGAGAAAAATTATCAAGGCCTCATTGAAAAACACAGGGGATTCGTCGACGAGGAAATACCGAGAGAGGTTTTGAGCAGTCTGAATTTCCTCGACGAGAAGTGGGTTTCGTCGACGAAATTATTAAAGGACTCGTCGATGAGATGACATGGCTCGCCGACGAATCCAGTCCTATAAATATCAAAAATCTGGATTTTAACTTCAAAATTGAGAAACCTCTCACTCTCTCTCTCTCTCTCTCTCTCTCTCTCTCTCTCCTCTCTCTCTCTCTCTCTCTCTCTCTCTCTCTCTTTTTTCTCTCTTCTATTTTGTGCTTGATTTCCGCCAGTTCGACGATCTAAAGCCACCACGACGCTTCTGGGGAAGTTCTCTCTTAATTTTTCGGAGCGGATCGTTGGTGAAAGCAAGTTGGAAATCATCCCTGAGTTGAGGTAAGACTTTTTATGCCGAATTTGGTCTTACTGTAGTTATAGGAAATGATATACACGTGAAAATACTGAAGTTTAGAACTGAGAGCTTTCATTTTCAGGGCATTGATCAGGAAATCTTATGGGTGTGAGTTCAGGAATATATAGGAGCATTTTAGTTACCAGGTAAGGGAATAAACTAAAACAATTATTTTTCCGAGCAAATTATCATTATTTCTCAGCAAATTGATTTTCAGAAAAACGTGTATTACGTATGAATATTATTGAATAAATGTATATTTGGGAAAATACTGCTGTATACAGGAATTACGATTTTAAATGGAACGTATGGTTTAATTCAATATTTTGTGGCATGAGTATTATTTTTCATGAAATGTATTATGTTACGGCAATTTTACGGATAAGCTTGTTTTTAGGAATTACGTAATAATGTAGTATATGATGATTTTGAAATACATGATAATTGATTTATTTTCAAAATAATATGTATGGAATGTTCGGCACGAGGCCGTATTTATGAAATGTTCGGCACGAGGCCGTATTTATGAAATGTTCAGCATGAGGCCATATTTATGAAATGTTCGGTACGAGGCCATATTTATGAATCGGCACGAGACCGTATTTGTGAAATGTTCGGCACGAGGCCGTAATTATGAAATATTTGGCACGAGGGCGTATTTATGAAATTATGAAAAATGCTATAATATCATGTATTATATGTTATTAGAACCCGGATGTTAGTTTGGTTCAGTTTCAGGAGTTCGGTACCGTAACTATATAGATCAGATATCTATATTCAGACTTGTGCTAACCACCCCACGAGGGGGTGGGAGATGGATAGTAGATGCGGCTTTTAGTGTAGAGTTGTAGATGTCCACTTGACAGTCTGGACAAGGGTATGGCGGGCCCATCGTACTTACAGACATTTTTTGACTCGAAAGTGGTTGGCCAGCCATTGTCGGGTCCCGCCTTCGGGCTGCACAACCCGTCATGGGGGGTAATACATGACATCAACTAGTTATATATCCTGGGTATGTTTTCAGTATTATCAGATATAATAGACGATTTATGAATGATATGAGTTACTAGAAAAATATGAAAGTATATGATGATTCAGTATGTTATGACGAATGTTTACAGATATATGAAATGTATTGTATACATATAACTGTATTATATATTCATGTTGCCACACAGTTGCATTTAGTTTATTTTCCCTTATTGAGATGTGTCTCACCCCTGAACTTAATTAATTTTTTAGGAGACCCTGGGAGACCGGCGGGTCATGACCGCCGTTGAGTGAGTTGAACTTCCCTGCTAGAAGGGTAAGCTTTGATCTAGGATTAGGAGATTTTTGTTGTAGGATCCTACGTCTATTTTGATGTTTTGGAGGTTGTATATAAATACAGTATTTTGATGATATGGTAAACTCTGGTATTATATTTTATGGTTGGATGATTGAAATTTTATACTTACTGTTACTTAGGTTTCCGCTGTGATTGACAGGTGTCCCCGTTACCCATGGGTTCGGGTTGACTTTTCTATTTATTATGTTACATTTTATATTAAGCATTTGAGGTCGTTACAACATTTCTCTAGGAATTTGGTAAGGGGAATAAATACGTCGTGTATCCTAGACAGAGCTAGTGGTAAAGCTAACTTGTAGGCAAGTGAATCCACTTTTTCAAGTATCTTGAATGGACCAATGTACCTAAGGCTCAACTTACCCTTCTTCCCAAATCTCATAACTCCTCGCAGAGGAGCTACCCTCAAGAATACCCGATCTCCCATGTCAAATTCTAACTCTCGGTGGCAAGTGTCTGTGTAACTTTTCTACCGACTCTGAGTTGCACTAATTCTATCTTTAATCAGTTGGACTTTATCAAACGCCCGTTGCACCAACTCTGGTCCTAGAACTCGCCTCTCACCTAATTCATCCCAGTACAGTGGGGAACGACACCTTTTACCATATAACGCCTCATATGGTGCCATACCGATGCTAACCTGATAGCTATTATTATATGCGAACTCCACCAGTGGTAGATATTGGGTCTAGCTACCCCCAAATTCCAGCACATAAGCTCGTAGCATATCCTCAAGTATCTGAATCGTTCTCTCAGTCTGTTTATCAGTCTGAGGATGAAAAACGGTGTTGAATGCTAAAACTCAACTTAAACTTTTTGTTCTTACAATGAAGGGATATATATAGCTAGTATAAAGGGACAAGATTAGCTAGCATGGGGAACAATACATTAACTTCTTAGACAAGCATGGGGGGACAAGGCATGGGCAAACTAAACATAATAAATACTCACTAAATCCTAACACATTAAAGACTCACAACTTACTAAACACACAGCTTACTAAATATGCACATGCAAGCAAGCTTAATTGTATTGCAATATTACAAATTAAAATATGAAACATAAGTCAAAGGGAGGCCCACTTAGTATGGAGCCTATTGGAGCCATGTGGGGTCCATAAGACCGTATGGGGTCCACATGGGTCTTCTTGCTTCAATACTTCACTTTGAGTCTTCAAGCACCTAATAACCTTGAAATAACATATCCAAGCAAAATATAAAGTCAACACAATAACAAAGTCTTCCATCCAAATAGTAGATGATCTTCAAATATGATCTTCAATTAATCCCACGTATTCCTGCAAAACAAATTTAATGATAGTGGACATTTGGAGGTCGTCCACGTGTCACCATATCAACAAAGGAGTGGACATCGGGTGGTTGTCCACGCGTCACCATGTTGGTAAAAGAAATGGGTAAGGCAAGTTAATCCCCATCATCTCTTTCAAGCCCAAAAGAATTCTTTTCTGAAAAATGAGAAATGAAGTACTGAGAATACAACTCTAGGTTGATACGAAGGAGGTCTTCTTTAAGAATCCAGCTCCTTTCGGAAAGTGTCTTGTCTCTCCACTTGACCAAGAAATTTTGGTATGATCTTACTCATGTGAACGTTGTCTTGTCATCCATGATCTCTTCAATCTCATCAAGGTTCTTGGGTAAGGGTAAAGGTGGAGGCAAAGGTAATTTTGGGTTTTCAGGTTCATGAGTAGGGAATGGAGTAGAATCAGCTGCAAGGTTAGTATTGGATGACTCCACAAAAGATGATGCTTCAAGAAAAGGTATTAGATCTTCAACATTAAACACATTGCTTATGCCAAAATCAATATGAATATCAAGTATGTAAGTATTAGAACTAATTTTCTTTAAAATTTTGAAAGGTCTTATCTTTTTAATATGCAACTTTCTTACCATTCCTAATGGAACCCGCTTAGGACGAATACAAACCATAACCATATCACCCTATGAAAATTCTTGTAACCTGCGATGTATATCAGCACTAGATTTATAATGTTCATTATTCAAATTAATTTTCATTTTTATTTTAGAGTGTAGATTGTGTACATGCTTTGCAAAAGCATTAGTCGACTCACTCACTCTAGACTTAGGTGGTAGTGGAATCAGATCTACAGGCTTCCTAGGACCATATCCCGCGACAACTTGAAATGGGCTAAGGCCTGTGGTCCTATTCATTAAACTATTGAATGCAAATTCAATCATAGGAAGACACAAATCCCATGAACCTATGTTTTCACCCACTAGACATCTCAATAGGTCACCTAAGCTCCTATTAACTACCTCAGTTTGCCCATTAGTTTGGGGGTGGTAAGCACTAGAAAACTGGAGTTCGGTACCTAGTAACGCTCATAAGGCTTTCCAAATATCTCTTGGCCTAATCCTAATATGAAGGGTATCCACTTTTAAGGTGTATCTTTGAAAAATTCTTGGATCCTACCATCTAATCAAGCATATAATCTAGTCTAGGTATGAGAAACCTATACTTGAAGGTGATATTGTTGATTGCTCTATTTTCGATGCAAGTTCTCCAAGTGTCATCTTTCTTGGGAGTAATAAGAGCAAGGTAGGCATATGGACTTATGCTCTTTTGAATAAAGTCATGTTCCCTTAGTTCATTCACTTTTTTCATTAGCTCCTCATGTTCTCTCGGGTTCACTCTATGATGTGGTAAATGAGGTAGAGATGAACTAGGAATAAGGTTAATGACATGTTAAATATCTCTCATGGGAGGTAACACACTAGGTGGCTGAGAGATAACATTCTCAAACTTGGAAAGTATTGGTGATACTTCCAGTTGTGTTTCATACTTAGGAAGGGGTGTCTCACTCTCCTTATTGACAACCATCGACACTACCTGTGTATCTCGACTTTCCTACTCAAATTGACTTTTACTTATGATATTCAATGATTCTTCACTAGTTTGTGTCTTTTCCTTCTTCTTTTTCTCACTTTTTGGATCTAATGGACACCTAAATTAATAAGTGTTGGCATGTCCATTATGTGAGACATCCAAATCATACAACCAAGGTATTTCTAACAAAATATGGGTATTGCCCATGGGAAGGACATCACACCAAATCTCATCCTCATAATCACCAATCTTAATGGGAACTAGGCATCTATGGCTCATGGGCATGGTAGTGGCATCAACCCAATATATGGTTGTAGGTGTGGCTCAACTTTTAAACCTAACTTTTGAGTTGCAGATTTAGACACAACATTTATACAAATACCACCATCTATGATCATCTTGCAACTTTTACTCCTAGACTTGATGTAAGTATGGAAAATAGAAGTGCGATGCCAATCCTCTTGATCATTGGGACTTATCATAATGCGTCTCATCAAACTCAACCTGGCATTCTCATTTAGCTCACTTGACAACTCATCTATTGAGGTATCTCTCTCAACATCAATCCTACGACCTAGATAAGGATTCCCGACTTAAGCATACATTTTAGGGGTTGGGGAAGGATTCAGACACCACTAGGACAGTCCTTTGGAATGGTGTTTGGTCACACAAAGTAGGGTTAAGTGTAAACCTAACCTAACTAACGTCCAAATACCCAAAGTTCAAAATCTTTGTAGGCTGTTCTGGGAAAAACCATTGATTGTTTTGTTTAAAGATCCAAAACTCAAAATCCGTGTAAGCTGTTCTGGGAAAAAACCATCGACAGTTTTGTCTGAATGTCTGAAACTGTCAATAGTTTTAGACAAAACCTGAAATCCTGCGAGCTGCTAATGGATGTTGGGACTTAGAGGGTTTGCCTAATTTGACCTATGCTTTGATACCAAGATGATGTAGGACGGGATGGGTCGACCTAGTCCTACGATTCAACCCTCGCACAAGCACATACACTTAAAAAACTTTAAATTAAGAATTCAATTATCTAAACATAACTCCATAAATCATGTTTCATTTCACATGTTGTTGGATTTTTGAAAAGGTGTATGATGCTGTCCAGAAATAAGTCCCAATTGGTCTTTCACAAAGGAATCAACTTATAGACAGAAAATATGCTATTTCAAAGTTTCAAGAATGTAAGTTCTATGTTAGCACAACAATATTCCACAATTGATTTTAGCTAGTAAGTATCAATATTGCAATCTATGGATTCAAATGAGTTTTTCAAATATAGAATTTTAGTCTACTAGCAATGGTTTACGAATACTACAAGGATTCAGACAAGTAATGAATTTACTAAGAGATTTTATTGGATGGCTTGATGTTGTTCAACACAAGTTAGACCATGCCTTAAGTCCTTCGTACAAACTTCGAGTAACCAAGATGAGCACAACAATGCAATGAAGGGAAGGTGGCCGTGTGGGTGTATGAATGTGCTAGATAGATAGTGGTCTCTCACCACCTAATCTCTGGAGAGAGCGACATAGCCTCACACTACACAATCAAGAGATTGGACAAAGCTTTCAAGTTTTAGCAAAGGAAATTCCTTTCAATATTCAATATCATTTCTCTTCTCTAAACTTTTAGTTCTTACAATGAAGGGATATATATAGCTAGCATGGGGCGACAATACATTAACTAGATTAGCTAGTATGGGGGACAATACATTAATTTTTTACACAAGCGTGTGGGGATAATGCATGAGGAACTAAACATAATAAATACTCACTAAATCCTAACACATTGAAGACTCACAACTTACTTGCAAGCAAGCTTAATTGTTTTGCAATATTACAAATTAAAATATGAAACATATTTCAAAGGGGAGGTCCAATCCGTGTAGGCCCATTAAAGCAGTGTGGGGCCCATAAGATCATGTGGGGGCCTATATGAGCCTTCTTACTTCAGCACTTCACCTTGAGTCTTCAAGCACCTAATAACCTTGAAATAATATATCCAAACAAAATATAAAGTCAACACAATAACAAAGTCTTCCATCAAATGTCTTCTATCCAGATAGTAGATGGTATTCAAATATGATCTTCAATTAATCCCATGTGTTTCTACAAAACAAATTTAATGATAGTGGACATCTGGAAGTCGTCCATGTGTCACCATATTAGCAAAGGAGTGGACATCGAGAGGTTGTCCACGTGTCACCATGTCGGCAAAAGAAATGGGTAAGACATGTTGATCCCTATCACTCTTGCAAAAATGTAAAGTAAGATTACGTACTATGAACCCATTGTGGTCCAGGTCTGCTCCTTCCCTGGACCTCGTATACATGGGAGTTTTGTGCACCAGGCTGCCTTTTTTTTTTTTAGTTGAAAACCACACTTTTATTATTATTTTATTTAACTCTTACTTTGCATATGAGAGCATAGATTTGGATCTTCAATTTTAATTTGTGTGAATTGTGTATAAAATTTCTTTTAAATTCAAACCACAAAATCCATGACTCCAAAATATTACCTTATATGATTTTTGGAAAATTGAAAACAAGTTATTTTTGTTGTAATTATTTTAAAATTTTAAAATAAAAAAATATATCGCACATTTAAACAAATTCTTTATTTTCTATCTTTTTAACACGAATCTTAAAAAACTAAAAAAGAAACATTTTTTAAAAATATTAAAAAAAAAAAAAAATTTCCACAACTAATCGGGCCCTAAAATTCTTTCATTTATCAAAAGCACGGGTGCTATCCCACTTTAATTTGTTAGTTGTCATATACACATGATAAGCCTATAATATAATTTTGTACACTTAATATACAGTTATTTTACTATATAACTTTATTTTTTTATTCTATGATTTAATTAATCTCTTTTTTATATTGGTCACTGATATTTTAAGAAGTCCAAAAGCTAATACTAAAAAAAAAAAACAATCGCAATTATTTATAAATTAATTATTAGTTAGTTATAAATATTTTTGATGGAAGTAGTTATAAAATATGTAATATTTTTTCTTATATTCTCATTAGCTTTTCTTATTTAGACAATACAAACACAAGGATATTTTTGAAAAACAAATCAAGGGTTGGGTAGTCCCGGACCCAACCCAAACTTGCCTAGATTGAATTTGGGCCTATAATTAAATGGGTCGGGCTTAATGAGCCCTCGGCCTTTTTAGCCTACAAAACGTATTAGGGTTCCCCTTAGATTTGGAGTTGTATAGGAAGTGACTCAGTGTCCAAAGCAGTGGACATGGGCACAGTCCTCGTTCTTTTAATTCTTGTTGATGTGCCTCTTTTAAACTTCATGTTCACCAAACAAGTAAAGTATCTTCCTTGTGATAATTTCGGTTCAGATTAATATTCCCTTTACTGGGATGAACATACACAGCTTTCTTTCCTTTTTACTGTTGCTAGACAACTCAGTCGCAAGCAACTTATTATTTGGATGAAATGTTCATTGCATGTCAGAAGGTCATGGGGAAAGTAAACAAACGATAGCCTCACAATTTCTATCTAGATTCTCTCCTCACCATCTTCTTCTTCTTCTTCAAATTCCTCGAATTAGCCAGTTTTAGTTGGCACCAAAAATACTGAAGGGGTGACGATGGAAGTGACCAACAGATACATAACAATTAAGACTCACATAGAAGGCGCACCAGAAGAGGCCAATTTTGAGCTCAGGGCTGAAGCCATATCTCTGTTGATTGAGCCTAACTCAAATGATGTTATTGTGAAAAACATATTCCTCTCGATCGATCCTTACCAGTTAAACCGCATGAAAAGTCACTGCCACTCACAGAAAACTGTAAGAGACGCAGCATCCATTACTCCTGGGCAGGTAAGCCAATGCCCACACACAGGCATATATATACAATACCGACACTACTAATTTATAGTAAGCCTCATATATGCGTCGCTAGTTAATTGAATGTATGATTCGTGTGGAGAACTATTATTGACAGGCCATTAGTGCTCATGGTGTGGGGAGAGTGGTGGCCTCTGGGAACCCTGATTTTGAAGAGGGTGATTTGGTGGTGGGACTTTTCAGCTGGGGAGAATTCAGTATTATAAGAGGAAGTGGAATTGTGAGAAAGTTGGATCCTCTGGGATTTCCACCGTCTTACCATGTTGGGGTCCTAGGTAAATATTTATATTGGGGGCATGGAGATTGCATCAGTACCATGAGAATATTTAGTTAATTCATATAACGAAGTTCTTGATTTGTGTTCTGTTTCTTTTCTTTCCTATGACAGGGTCCAGTGGGCTGACAGCCTATGCTGGGTTCTTCCAAGTGTGTAAGCCTAAGAAGGGGGAGAAGGTTTTTGTATCTGCTGCTTCAGGGTCTGTTGGGAACTTGGTTGGGCAATTTGCCAAGTTATTCGGATGTTACGTCGTCGGCTGTGCCGGGACCAAGCAAAAGGTTAGATGCTTTTTTCACTGTTAATATTTTAGTTTTGAATATTAATTAATATATAGGAATTCTGCTTGATTAAATCATACAAGCATATATAGTTGTCATGTTCAACATGTATATATATATATTCTATTACCAAATTGAAAATGGGAAGGTCCTAGATAATGTCCATCAGGTGGTTCATTTAGCAACTGCCACCATCGATCTTCTGTACTCCTTAGTATTGAGAATTCTACTTGTAAGCTTGTTTCACATTGAAAATTTGAGTGGATGATGAATGCTTATATACATTATTGGATCCAAGACCCAATAGGCTTAAACTTTTGGGTCAAGATGGTGTTCATCCATGTGTATCAAACCTATCCATGGGCTCCTCTAGTCCTAACAAGTGGTATTAGAGCGTCAGGTTCATCTAAAATATGGAAGACAACGTAGTAGGTACTATGTGCAAGCTCACAGTTTCAAATTATTCAATTTGGAAACCAAAGATGGAGGATATTCTTAATTGTAAGGATTTATTTGATCCGATTGAGTTTGCTAGCTTTGGTGTATTTTCAAGAGGAAGGGTGAATTGGAATTTTAAAACTTATTCTTAAGTTAAATCAAATGTTAGCAATATTTCACAACCTAGGGCCTTTCTATGTAATTCCTAATGTGCAGATAAATAAAATATACAGAAATTAAATCATGAGCAACATTCACAGAATAATATACATGTATAGGAATGTGAATTGCAGAAATGTAAATAGTGCACACACGATATGTTATTGGAGTTCGGCCAATACTGCCTACGTTCTCACCTCTAGCTCGTAAGCCCGAGGATTCCACTAATACTCACTTAACAGTTGGAGCGGCATCGGTTACAATTAGGTCAATTAGTGGGGCTGACCTCAGCCTACACCTTACCTGGATGATGCACCCAACTTTCCTAATCGGGTTTAAGCCAATTCGGGACTATTCAACAAGGCTAGTCTCCCTCTTTAGGCCCATGCTTGGAATACAAATGATATAAAAATTTTCATACAAACAAATGCTTCTTACACAAGAAGATATGTACCACTAAGCACAAACACTAATCAATGCACACCAAACATATAAGAACTATAAGCTCGGTGCTCTACGTGTGCAATCAACACTCAGTCTAATGATTATTCTCAAGCAAGCACTAGAGTATTTAAACAGTCTATTTTTTGAAAACCAAGTATACAAAATCTCAATGTCAGATCAGTATTTCAAAGATGCTAGCAATAATATTTAAATAAACTCAAAAATATTTTTTTCAATACAGCAAACACAAGAGTTGTTTGAAAACGAGCTTGTAAAATATTTTTTGCACACAAAATATAAGCCTAAGAAATCTTACAATATCAATGCAAAGACCCTCAAGCTACTGAGTTTTCCCACACAAGATTTATTTGTTAAAATTAGTGGGAACAACTCTATCCTAACTCTCAAGATAAAAATCAAACAATACAAACTTCAAATGAGAGTTGTCGGCTTAATGATTTTGCTAATTCACCCTTAATTTTGCAAATGAGCTTGTATATATAGGCATAGACAAAATTATGACCGTTGAGGACTCAATGGGCATTATTAAAAAAGTTTTAAGCCAATTTAAAGAAAATAACCCTATTTAACCACTTTAACCTTAGTAAAAAAAAAAAAAAAACAACCCAAGAGTTTTTGGGTGCCCAACCCAAGGTTCGGGTGCCCGAATATGGGCTCGGTTAGTTGAATAAGGCAATTCCTCAAAAGGTCTGCGATTCGGGTGCCCGGTTCAACATTTGGTTGACCTAACTCACAAGTTCGGTCGCCTGAGGCTATTTTGAATGCTAAGGTTCGAGCGCTCGGGTTGGTGAAAAGTAACCTAACACAGGTTCGGTTGCCTGAGGAAGATGTGTACAATATAGTTCGGTATGCCGAATATAGGTCAACTTGTTGACTCATCCACGGTTGGTCGACCGAGGCAATTTTAATTGCCAAGTTTGGTCACCCGAATGCCTTTTGATTTTTACCTTTAAGTCTTGATTTTTTTTTTCAATTTATTCCCCTGATATGTTAAGTGATTTTGGGGACATCTTATGTGCTAGTGCTGGGACCTAGGGTCTTTCTAAGCTTTTTTGAGGACATCAAAAAAATTTGGTGTCGGTCAACCAAAGGGTGATCCCTAAGGTCTTTCTAAGGTCTTGAGCTTATAGTCCTACATGCACGATATGTAGATTATTACAGACCTTTTCTTAATTAAGATTACAGACCCAAATAGAAATTACAACAAATAAATATGCCGGGGTCTTCCTTTTCTTCAAGTTACCGCATGCTATTAATGTGATCCAGCTTAGTATGATCCTGCACACAAACTTGAAAGTCATCAAATACCAGAGTATTTGTCATTATCAAAACCGAGAATGACCTATAGGGTCAATAAAGTTGGGTAGCGATAAGACGGACAAACAAACTAAAACTGATTGGAATAAAATGCATAGGAAAGCAGTTGACATAATCAGACAGTAGGTGGATAATAGTGTTTCTCACCATGTGGCTCAAGAGACAAATGCCCAAATACTTTAGAAGAAGTTGGAGAGTCTTTATAAGAGAAAGACTGCTCACAACAAAACTTTTGCAATTAGAAAGCTTGTAAATTTGAAGCTTAGAGAAGGAAAATCTGTTACTGGGCATTTGAGCGATTTCTAGAATTTGGTAAACTAGTTAACCAACATGAAGATAATTTTAGATGATGAACTACATGCTTTATTGCTATTAAGTTCTTTGCCAAATAGTTGGGAGTCTCTTGTAGTATCTCTTAGAAACTTAGTCCCAAACGGTGTGTTGACCCTGTCGTTTGTTAAAGATAGCTTGTTTAATGAAAAGATTAGAAGGAAAGGAATGGGTACAAATGATATCCAGGTACTTGTTACAGAACATAGGGGTAGAAGCCGATACAAAAATGAAAGGGGTAGACGTAAAAGTAGAAGCAAGTCATGGTCAAGATTTAAAAATCTTGAGTGTCATGTTTGTGGTAAAAATGGTCATGTTAAGAAGTATTGTTTCAAGTAAAAGAGAGAAAATAAAAGTAATAGTGACAAGCAAGAAAAGAAGGATCATGATAATAATGATCGGGTTGCCACTACTATTGGAAATGATTTGGTTCTTGCTTATGATGATAATGTCATGATTTCAAATTTCTTCCATTTTTTTCCCTGATACCATAACTTCACAATCCATTTAATACACATATGTAGCGGAAACATAATCATCAAAGCCAGAATACAATACTAGAGTTCCAGTACTATCATATACATATAAGTCACTCCCTAAAACATTATTACAATCTCAGGTGTACAGAAACCTCTCCACATACAAAAACAATTCTCACCAGTACTTATTTTGAACACACTCTCTATGCCCTACCTTGGAGTGCTAAGCTTGATCCTCTCGAGGTCGTGAAATGTTTGAATAAATATCGGGGTGAGACGCCTCTTAGTAAGACGGGATATGTTATTATTAGTATGTGGCAACACGAGTTTTAATGTAATAAAACACATTTATTTAATCATTAATATAACTGAGAAAATGTTTAAAAACTGTACTCACGCATATAGATATATTTTGATGACATATACTTTTCTTAAACATGTTCAAGTTCAGTAAAATGTCTCCACCTAAATAAAACAACATATACTCCATCAAGAATCTTCCCTATAGGGTTTCACTGGCTAATGTCATGCTTCCCCCCATGACAGGGTTGTGCAGCCCGAAGGCTGGGCTTAACCAATGTTGGCCACCACCAGGCTAAATCAACTTCAATATATGTCTGTGGTACGATTGGCCTACCGCAACTGGTTCGAACCTAGGGTGGTCAACATCTTTTCGTAGGTCCAATCAACTGTCAATCACCTACACTACCATCCCAGGTCAGTGTGGTTGCACTCACTCCTTTAACACTGTAACTACAGTATCGAGCTCTACACATCAATAGTCCACTAGGATTCTTAATTCATACATATATTGCCATTTACATAGTGTTATATAATATTAATATAACGAACTCCTCATATCCTGCCAACGTTATATTGGTATGTATAACGAAGAATATAACAAACTCCTCATATCCTGCCAACGTTATATTCATAACCAACAATATAACGAACTCCTCATATCTTGCCAACGTTATATTGCGGTTTCCATAAAATTCATGAAACATACAATATAACAAACTCCATATATCTTGCCAACGTTATATTGTAGTTTTTCATAATATTCATAAAATCAGAAAATATAACAAACTCCTCATATCTTGCCAATGTTATATTGCCATTTTCATATCCAACAATATAACGAACTCCTCATAACCTGCCAACGTTATATTGTGGTTTTCAAAACAACATTATTAAAATCTCATTTTCATAAATTAGTAAACAGCTAGACAAATCACCTCTTGTATAAAGCCATCATTCTTAGTTTTCAGTATAAATCAACAACCAATTAAAACACATCTCAATATAAAACCCTCATTCTTAGTTTTCCGTATAAATTAGATTTCAGTTGAAGCAAATTTCGGTATTAAATCATCATTCTCAGTTTCAGTATAAATCACATATCATACTCAGCAATATCGCCATCATATCGTAACTGGTAAAATCGTCATATTTATCCAATCCATAAAAAACATCATCCTTATACCACACAATTTTTGTTTTTATATCCACCCAAAAAAAAATATAGATTTTTCTAAAATATCATTTCCCACATGCATAGATAATCAAAAAAACATTTATATAACATTTCCAAAAATTCATGACATAACCTATCCCCTTACCCATTTACTGAGAACATGCCTGCAAGTTTCCTAGACCGACGCCCGCGGCGTTCGCATAAACCCCTATATTCACATGCCTAAGTTTAATTAGCTCAACCCTGAAATTATAATTATCTAACATTCCTAGATCCACACACTCCATTAACCATTAAACCTTATAACAACCACATAATCAACTCCCATACCTCAGCTTTGGAGTGGTGCCTAGGATCCTCAAAACATGATTCTGCTCCGATTAAACTGACGAGGATTGACCCTAGAACCCCGTAGTGGTGTTCGATCGTCGATTTGGGCGAGTTTTGAGGGAGAAAATGAAGAAAGAGAGAGAGAGAGGAATCCCGTAGCTAGTGTGTGTGTGTGTGTGTGTGTGTGTGAGAGAGAGAGAGAGAGAGAGAGAGAGAGAGAGAGAGAGAGAGAGAGAGAGAGAAACAATTTTAATTTCTCTCAAAATGAACTTAAGTTCCCTTTATATACAAGCTGCCCCTGGAAAAAACCGTCGATGGTTTCCTCTAAAACCGTTGACGGTTTGGCTTTTTAACTAAACCTTTTTCACCATTATACCCTTAACCAGCCGCAGTAACACAAAACCGTCGACAGTTTTCTGCACCCTCACCAAATCATCGATGGTTTGGTCTACATCAAACCAAATTCCTTCTTTTCTTTATTTTCTTATTATTTCAATTTCTCGGGTCTCTACATCCTCCCTTTACAAAAATTTTGTCCTCGAAATTTTTCATCTATCTCTTGTACCACTTTAAGGAAAACACTGAAATTTTATTAATTACCCTTACTTATGGCGGAGGAATACTGTGGGTACAATAGTGTCCTGGGAGAATACAATCAATCACATAAAAGAAAACTCTCCAAAAACCATTTATAACCTAAAACCAAAAACACTAACTACCCTAGACTGTACAAGTCAATACACAAAACAATCAACTCAACTCTGGGCACCACTGAACAGGTGTGGATATCTTTGACGCATCTTATCCTCCAATTTTCGATACTATAGACACTAGTACGCCATGCAATCTAACTATCTCCTGTATGTACAATTATGCCAATTTACTCATGGAGTAGTTAGATCTGATTGAAAGAAAATGGGCAGTCTTCGTCAATCGATCCATGACTACCCAGATGGTGCCTGTCTATGCAATGCCGACAGTAATCTTCTGATGAAGTCCATAGAAATGTGTTCCCACTTTCATTCAGGAATGTGAAGTGGTTGCAACGTTCTTGCCGGTTTCTAATGTTCAGCTTTCACTTACTGGTATGTCAAACACTGCTTTACATATTCAGCGATTTCATTCTTGATATTACTCCACCAAAAATACTCCCGTAGATCCCTGTACATTTTAGTGCTTCTAGGATGCACGGTATAAAGGGATCGATATACTTCCTCCAAGATAATTCCTTTAATCTTAGTATTAGTAGGTACACATAGTTTGGTACAAAATCTCAAAGTTCCATCATCTGAGATATTAAACTCTGCTCCCTGACCATTCTGCACTTTATCCATAATCTTTACTAATTCCACATCTTTCTTCTGAGCAGTTTTAATTCTTTCCTGTAAGGTGAGCTGAAGTACCAGATTAGCAATGAATGCCTGGTGATTTCCTTATACTAGCTCCACACCAACCTTTGTAAATCCATCTGGATCGGATACCGAGTCACTATTGCTGACACTGAGACATTCGCTAATTTTTCGCTCAAAGCATCAGCTACCACATTAGCCTTCCTTGGGTGGTAACTGATGGTGTAATCATAATCTTTAATCAATTCTAGCCACCTTCTCTGCCTCATATTTAACTCTTTCTCAGTGAAAAAATACTTCAAACTTTTATGATCAGTATGGAGTTCACATTTTCCGACATACAAGTAATGTCTCCAAATTTTAAATGCATACACCATCGTAACTAAGTACAAATCATGAGTAGGGCAATTATTCTCATACTCTTTTGAGTTTTCGAGAAGCATATGCCACAACTCCCCCCCTACTGCATCAGAACACACCCCAACCCTTTCCAAGGCGCATCACTGTGGATTACAAAATCCCCTTCTCCCAAAGGAATTGTCAGAATCGATGCAGTGATGAGTCAATGCTTCAACTTCTAAAAACTCTGTTTACACTCATCTATCTATTCAAACTTCACACTTTTCCTAGTTAACTTGGTTAAAGGGCTTGACAGTTTAGAGAAACCCTTTATAAACCGGCAGTAGTATCCTGCCAATCCCAAGAAACTCCCAACTTCCTGCACATTTTTTGGTCTTTCCTAGTCCACTACCGCCTCGAACTTACTCGGATCCACAGAAATGCCACCCCTGGATACCCCGTGTCTGAGGAAAGGGACTTGTTTCAACTAGAACTCACACTTTTTGAATTTTGCATACAACTTTCTTTTTCTCAGAACTTGAAGAATTAACCTCAAATGTTCTTCGTGCTCCTCGAGGCTTTTGAATATACCAAAATATCATCAATAAAAACCACAAAAAATTGATCTAGGTATTGGTGAAAGACCCTATTCATCAAGTCCATGAATACAGCAGGAGCATTCGTCAGTCCAAACGGTATAACTAGGAACTCATAATGTCCATACCGAGTCTGGAACGCTATCTTTGGAATATCCTCTATCCTGACCTTTACTTGATGGTACCCAGATCATAGATCAATCTTTAAGAAAGTATGTGTCCCCTGTAACTGGTTAAACAAATTATCAATACGGGGAAGCGGGTTTTTATTCTTAATGATCACTTTATTTATCTCTCTATAGTTGATACACATTCTCATCGATCCATCCTTCTTTTTCAAAAATAATATCGGCGCTCCCTAGGGTGACACGCTGGGTCTGATAAAAAGTATAATAATATAATAATATAATATTATAATATATATATATATATATATATATATATATATAAACTTATATTTCCTGAAGGATAAAGATCCCTTAGGAACCTTGTAGGACGAACAGATAGACACCTCCACTTCTTCGTCTCCTCGTCCTCTCTTTCCCACTCTCCTCCATCACATTTCCGTTATTCAGCTAATCAAAAATACAAAAATACCATTGGACTTTGCTCGCCGCCACTGACATTTCTACTGGAGCGAATCTGTTGTGGGAGCAGCGTAGGCATATCTCCTGGGGTAAGACCAAATCTAAAACTTACCTCAATTTCTCTTAAACTGTAAGCCCCATTAACAAACGAAAGTTGTTAGGAGACTCATGGGGAGATTCTCTACAATCTAGCCGGAGCGAGTTTTCGAATTGGAGCTCTAGGGTACCAATCCTAAATCGGGGGTAAGTTTGATAATTTAGGCTTTTATTAGGCTATTTAGGGGATTCAAAACCTAGGGGAATTTTAGGAAAAGTTACTTTAGGGATTGTGACGAATAATATGGTGAAATTTGAATTTCAGGGCTTAGGGATTTTTGAACGCCTGGGGCGTAGGCTGGGGTATTAGTGAGTTTTTTCAGGAATCAAGTAAGGGGATTAAGCTAAGTCAGGAATTTTATTTAATTTGAACCGATTAAATTAATATATTTATTTATTTATTTATTTATTTATTTGGGAGTTTAAATGTTATTTTGAAAACCAACCGTTCGAAATGGATTTTATAAACCTAGGATATATGGTATGGTATTTTTGAATAAAATGAACAGTGGAAAGGTTGTTTGTTTATATGTATATGTTAAAATGTGAAAAATTGTGTGGCAGATGATTTAAATTGTATGAATTATTGTATATCTAGGTTTGAGATTTTGAAATACTGAATTGTCAGTGAAATACTGAATTGGTTGAGAAATACTGAAAATGCTTGTGAAAATACTGGAACTGTTTATGAAATGCAGGAGTTTGAACTAACGACCAATGACCGGGTCTTATTTGATTGGCCAAGGGCTAGGATTATTATTTGACAGTTGAGGACCGAGTTTTAATTGACGGCTATATGTCGGATTGTATTTGTGGTCGGTGGTCAGGTTTTTGGAATAACAGGAAATTTATGTGAATTGATATTTTAAATGTGATTTCTATTATCTAAATTGCATGATATGCTTTAGAAACCCTAGGGACCAGTGTATTGTGAGCACGATACCATTGCTAGAGATTTATTATGTGGCCATGTGCGCCCACACCTGTGCTGAGAGGTGTAGGGTGGTCTTGTCCGATTTGCCTATGTGAGGTGAATGCACCATTGGGTGAGGGCAATCGGAACAGCAGTTGGAGCTGCGTGTACCCACGGAGTATGTTAGCAGAGAGTATAGATGACTATTGTTCAGGTTGATCCCCCAAGACATTAGTCCAGTCTTCGTGCCGCACAACCCATGCTATAGGGATGTAAATGACGTGTTTGTCATAGGGAGTGTCTTATATGCATATATTTTAATTTATGTGAATACTGTTAATTAATAAGATAACTTCGAGGGCTTACTAAGAAAGGTGAGTGCCCTGGTAGCAGTAATGGTGCTAGAGCAGAGGGAAGCTACTTGTATGGGCGGGTAATCTTCCCTATCCTCGGCTAATTGTGTGTGTAAGTGTAAAATAAGAATGTTTTCATAAATTTGTTTATCTGTTTAGTAAACTGGTTATTTTTTGTACACTAAATGCATGCTGGCCACACACTGACATTAACTTAGTCTTTCCTTTACTGAGCTGTGCCTCACCCCCTACTTTACAAATTGTCTTTTCAGGAAATCCAAGAGATCGGGTATAGCAGGCTAGAGGAGTCAGGCTAGTGGTGTAAATTTAATATAAGTAGTGTTTAGATAGAGATTTTATTTTTATTTAGTTTTATGGGATGTAATTATGTGAAAATGGATATATTTGCGTATAAAGATAGTTAGAACTCTGGTAATGTAATTTGAGGATTTTATATTTTATTTCTGCTGCGTATGTGTGTTTTATATTTGATGAATAAGGTATCAGATACACTGACGTTACTAAAGTAGCACTCCGAACCCACGTGGCAGGTCAGGGTCGTTACACTTCTGGTAACTTTGGAGTTTTTAAGATGGGAAATGATGTTATGGTATCAAAAGTTGGCATTGGAATTGTCTGCTTAAAGGCCAACAATGGAACATAATTGATACTCAATAATGTCGGACATGCTCCTCGTGTTCTTCTGCATTTGATCTCTGCTGGAAGATTTGATGATGATGGATATTGCAACTTCTTTGGTAATGGACAATGGGGACTTAGCAGAGGAAATTTAATTGTAGCCCGAGGTAACAAATTTTCTAATTAATATTTTATGAATGCTTCTAGTAGGTTGAATTCTGTGAATGCAGTTGCTTGCGATGACACATAAGAGTTATGGCACAAGAGACTCAGTCACATAATGAGAAAAGGCTTGATTGCTTGCCTAAGAAGAATTTGCTGTCAGGCTTAAATAGTGCAAAACTAAAAAGATGTGTTCACTGTTTAGCCGGGAAGTAGAAAAGGGTTTCATTTAAGAGTCATCCTCCTTCCAAAAAAAAACAGAGTTATTTGAGTTGATTCATTTAGATGTTTGTGGCCCAACGAAGGTAAGGACACTTTGTGGTGCACTTTATTTTGTTACTTTTGTTGATGATCACTCAAGAAAGCTTTGGGTTTATGCTTTGAAATCCAAAGATCAGGTGCTTGATATGTTTAAAGATTTTCAGGCTTTAGTTGCGAGAGAAACATGAAGAAGGTAAAATGTATTCGCACTGATAATGGTGGCAAGTATTGTGGTTCATTTGATGTGTACTGTAGACAACAGGGCATCTGACATCAAAAGACACCTCATAAGACTCCTCCTTTCCCAACAAGTGGTATCAGAGCTGATGGTTCGTAAATCTGGGTGAGCGACATCGTAAAAGTCGAGACGTGAACCTAATTCTCCTGAAGTGCTAACAGTTGGAGGACTAAGTGTATGACTGAGGCCAATAAGGTTCATCTAAGCCTGGGATGGATCCAAATAGGGTCAAGACATAGGAGGTAGGATTGGTTCGGAGGCACGTGGAATGCAATATGAGGCACGTAAGACACTAGTGGTAAGGCCCACTTGAACAACTGTTGAAGAATTGAGCTTACTCCCATAAGGGAGACGATTTCCATTCAAAGGGGAGCAGTTGGAACTCACAAGTAAGAGGGAGATTGTTGAGAATTCCATTTGTGAGCTTGTCCAACAATGAAAAATTTGAGTGGATGATGGGTGCTTATATACATGATTGGACCCAAGACCCAATAGACTTAAGCTTTTGGGCCAAGTTGGTGTTTACCCATACGTATCAAACCTACCTATATGTAAAATTGTGGTATGATAATTTTCTGGATTTGAGACCTTTGTTTTCAGAATGTCCAGATGGTGCATATTCACATATCAGATTAAAAGATTTGGTCATCAATAATGCGTGGCATGTGAAAAATTTGCAAAGGATCTTGGGATTTAATAAAGCAGAAGAAGTGATGGAAAGGGTTGGAAAACTTAGAAACTCTTCAGTCATACTGCTATGGCTCCCGGAAAAGGATGGTTGCTTTAATACAAAGTCGGCTTAGGATGTTATCAGAGCTAAAGCTCCAAAATTTGATTGGGCAAAGTGGGTTTGGAACAAATAGTTACCGAAGAAAATGACTATTTGTATGTGGAAGGCTGCTTTTGAATGCTTAAGCGTTGATGAAAAGGTGAGAAAGGTGGGGGTATCACTTGCTTCAGCGTGTAATTATTTTGAGATGATGCAACTAGAAGATATGGAGCACATTTTAAATAAGTGAGATCTGACTGCTGATGTATGGAAGAAGGTTTTGGTGGAGGTAGGTGTACCTTTCCTTAGGCAACAAAGTTGGAAAGAAAGAGTCCAAATGTGGTTTAATAGGGCTTCCCGATACTCTCAATTGGGAACATTGATGAGATTGATTCCTTGTTTAGTAGTTTGGAGGTTGTGGAGAAGGAGATGTGTGGCTAGAATGGAGGGAAAATTGGAGAGTAGTACAGATGTGTGGTTGTTCATTAAGTATTGGGTGGGGGTTTTGAGTAAAATCATGATAGGAATGACTTAATTAAAAGATGCAGATGTTCGGATATTGTAGAATCTGGAAGCACAAATTGTGAATAAAAGAAATAAAACTATGCAAGGTGTGAGATGACTAAAATTGAGGCAAGGGAGGTTGAAACTAAATTTGGATGGGAGCAGCTTTGGAAGCCCAGGACTGGCGGGTGGTGGTGGCATCCTTGGAAACTGTACATGTTCTTTTATTTTTGGTTTTTTCAAAATATTTTGGCTCTTGTTCAAATAATGAAGCTGAATTGAGAGTTGTGGTGGAAAGAATGAAGATTTGCAAACATTTGGGACATACCAGTATTGATATTGAATGTGATTCGAATATTATAGTAAATTGGATAAAATCTAGTAAGTGCTCCTTATGATATTTATGAGATTTTTGGGAGCAACTTATTGGTTTATTGGAGGGACTAGACTTTTCTATAAATCATTTGTATAGAGAAATGAATAAAGTGACAGATGCATTGGCTCGACAAGGTGCTATGGGAATGAATAGTTTGTTTATAGATAATAGCCAACTTCCTAGAGTTATCAATGGTTTGTATAAACTGGATAAGATGAGTACGACTTATATTAGGTATATTTAATTGGTTTTCTTTTTTATATGTTTGTTTTTTTTTTTTGTTTGGTTTGATGCGTGAGATGTTTTATTGGCTAGTAGGTCCTTGTTTTGATTTGTTTGGATTTGTAGTCCTATTTTGGTTGCATGTTGGTGTTGTTTTTGGGAGGCTTTTAAATTTTTTTCTATATGTTATCTCCCATTGCTTGTTTAGTAACTACAGTATTTCTCCACAAAAAGTGAGGGTATATTAATAAATAAATGGAGGTGTTATCCTTCTTTTTTTTTTTTGAAAAAAAAAAAAAACCACCCATGGACTCCTCAAGTCCTAACACTTAGGGTATAGGATTTCTATGTTGGTTCCTAATTATTGTTTCTATTCACTGGAATTACAGGTAAAGTTGCTTAAAGAGAAGCTTGGTTTTGATGATGCATTCAATTACAAAGAAGAAAATGATCTGAAATCGACTCTCAAAAGGTTAGAATCTCTATTTAAACAATGTGTTTGAGGGATTTTCCCAATTGGTTGACTGCATTTTTCAAAGCAAATCCATATTTCTAAAACAAATGTATGTAAAATCATCATATTAAGAAGCAAAGAAGCCTAGTCTCACATAGAAAAGTAGGAATATAAAAAAACTAGAGATAGGAGAAAAAGTCTAGTGCATAGATGATATCCAAAATCCACATGCCGAACTTTCAACTTTCACAACGGGTTCTGCCCATTCCACTGGCAATTCAGCATCATCGAGAGCTTCGCTTGCTTCAATTTGTTTCAAAAGGTATTTCCCAGATGGGATAGATGTGTATTTCGACAATGTGGGTGCTGAGATGCTCGAAGCAGCCATTGCCAACATGAACAACTTCGGCAGGGTAGCTGCTTGCGGAGTAATATCCGAGTACACCGATGCTGGAAGGCGAGCTGCACTGAACATGGTAGATGTTGTTTACAAGAGAATCACAATCCAAGGATTCTTGTTCCTAGATTACTCAGATGTGTATGCTGTTTTTCTGTCGACAGTCACCGACCAACTTCGTGCTGGCCAAATTCAAGTGCTTGAAGACATCTCTCTCGGAGTGGAGAGTATCCCCTCTGCCTTTATAGGACTGTTTCATGGTGAAAATATTGGGAAGAAGATTGTCCAAGTTTCCAATGACTGAATGGAAAAGAAAGTAGAGAAGGAATGGAAAGGAAAACCAATATTTTGCTGCTTCTATAATCATATAAATTATTGAAGAAATGTTTTGGGGATCTGTTATTGGTTGTACTATAATTTTTCTATTGTGCTGCTTTTGGTTATCTTGTGAGAGCCTATCGGGTAGCAGTCAATGAAATATGTTGGTATTTATTCTGCAGTAGAGACTTATGGGAACAATGTTTTGAGATTCTGTTATTGGTTATGCTATAATTTTTTTTATTGTCTTGCTTTTGGTTCTTATGAGACTCAGCCTATCAGGTAGCCGAGAAAATGATTAGACAAAATGATTTGATCTCTCTCTCTCTCTGAACAGAAAAATGACTGGAGCTGTAGGTCAGTCAGAAAAGGGCTTGGGTTTCTCTGGTCATAGTCTTGACTAAAAAAAGGAAGAAAATTTAATTGCGACTAATTTAATATAGTTATTATGAAAGAACAGAAAAAAGAACAAAAATAACATGATGATTTATGTGATTTGGTAGTATTGTTGCATCTGTGTTCCACAATCGATGTGAGATAATCCCAACGTGCCAAAGTCTCTTTGTAATCCATTAATCTCATTGCAATAAGTGCAACAAAATTTTCACTAAAAATGGGTAAATTTGCTTCATAATTTTTTGAAAAATCATCGGCTCTTACTTTGCTACCTAAAGTTTAAATCACAATCACTTCATCATTGAAATTTTCTAAAGGGCAGTTTGATACACACTTCCTACCAATGCGGAGTTTTGGAAACGGACAAATCACAATGAGTTTATAGTTCATAACCTTACTGTATATTTTTGTAAGTGATAACTTTACCATTGCGCCAACACTCTCCTTCATCATTGAAATTTTATATTCAAATTAATTTAAGTCACCATTTAGCTATCTTAGCAAACCAAAAAAATTGGAACTTTAATGATCAAATTGTCAAACTTCAAATTTTAGAAGGAATGTGGAATTCAGTATTAAGGAGTGCAATTTGTTCTTAAAAAGAAAGTGCTCATCTCTTCTAGCTAGGGGTGTTTAACATGAAAGCAACAAATTAAGCTCATTCATTGGAGAAAGATAACATGTCCTGGGATATCGTACCATGCCAGTGGCAAATGTTGGGGGGACTAGAGCCCCGCAAGTTGCCATCATATTAAATTTGTTTTTTTAACCCTTATCATATGTTTGAGAAAGATATTGGATTTGAATTTGTGTCAATTTGAATGAGACATAGTATAAGATTGTATTATGATTTGTTTAAATCTACTTAAACTCAAATTCTATGTCCGAAATCTATATTCTCAAATGTAGTGTTACTGAAGTTACTGCCCATTGACCCCCTTCAACTAGCTCCCCTCCTCTTCCTTACTCTTATTATCATGTGAAATTGTGAATTAGATCTTTAGCTTAAGAACTTTGATATTGTGTTTGAGAATATGAATTTTAGGATTTGAATTTGGATTTGCGAGTGAACTTGTAATAAACAACTAACAACTAACAACTAACAACAACAAGCGTTAAGTCCCACTAGGTGGGGTTAGTTACATGAATCCTTCTTTGCCAATTCACTCAATTCAGAGCATTTTTTTCTATTAAATTAAAGGCTATAAAATCCTTCCTTACTATTTAATTTCAAATTATTTTAGGTCTTCCTCTACCCCTTTTCATGCTAGAAATTATAACTAACTCACTCCTCACAGGTGCTCTATTGGGCCTATGTTTCAAATGCCCAAACCATCTAAGTTGTCCCTACTTTATCTTGTTTTTAACCAATGCTATGCCTAAATTATTCCGTACATGTTCATTTCTTATTTTATCTTTTAATGTTAAACCACTCATCCACCTTAACATACGCATCTCAGCAACTTTCATTTTTTATACATATTGTTTCTTAGTTGCCTAGCATTTTGAACCATTGTGAACTTGTAATAAATTGAATGTAATTTAATATAACACTCTGTCTAAATCAACGCAAGTCTAACTATAAGTCCAAACCTTAAAACTCATACTTCCAAATGTAAGCTAATTGGGTAAGTGACTTATGGCTGTAATTGTCTCAAATTGCTGTTAAAGATACTCTAACTTTTTCTATATTGTATTTTCCTTTTTTGCATATTAAATATTATTAGGTAGTGTTTAGAAATACGGATTTCAGAGTTTTGATTTGAATTTGTATGAATTTCATAGAAACTCAATTTATGTTTTGGAGAGACCTTAGATTTGAATTTGAATTTATATTGAATTTGATTGAGATGTAATACAAAATTGTATTGAGATTTGTCTAAATCCACCAAAATCCATATCAAAGATCTAAAATTCATGTTTCCAATCGCAACATTGATGGGTGGACGTGTAGAGACCCGGAAAATTTAAATAATGAGAAAATAAAGAAAAGAAGGAAATTTGGTTTGGTGTAGACCAAACCGTTGACATTTTGGTGGGAGGCTAGAAAATCGTCGACGGTTTTGTGTTACTGCAGTCAGGTAAGGGTAAAATAGTGAAAATGGGTATGGTTAAAGACCAAACCGTCGATAGTTTTAGAGCAAACCGTTGATGGTTTTGCTGCGGGCCAGTGTACTATATAAGGAATTCAAGTCATAATTTTTGGAGTAAAATTAGATTTCTCTCTCTCTCTCTCTCTCTCTAGGGCTACGAATACCACCCGTTCTCTCTTCAATTTTGTGCCCGATTTAAGCCCGAATCAGTTGAAAAATACCATTTTGGGATCCCGACAATGATTCTCCACCAATTGATCGGAACAATTTTGTGTTTTGGGGTTTCCAGGCACCACTCCAAAGCTGAGGTAAGGATGATAACTGTGTTTTCTGCTTAGAATTTAACTGATTAAATGGAGTGTATGAGCCTAGGGATGTTTAAATGATTATAATTCTGGGGCTGAGTTGATTAAACTGGGGAAAATAATTTTAGGATTTTGAACTCTGAATGTTGTAGGCGCGGGTTTAGAGATCTTAACAGGCACCCTATCAGTAAGCAGGTAAGAGGAATAAATTATAACATATATTTTTGGGAAATTAACTGGATGACTTAAAGTATGTGAAATTGAGAATACTGTATATGGTTTTGGAAAACTATGATCTGGATATTTTCCCTGTGATTATTATATTATGATTATCAGTCTAAAATTGTGTGACATGATGTAACGCCCCAGGAAATTTTATGCATGGGAGTGTAAAAAAAAAAGAAAAAAAGAACATGGTATTAGAGCCATGTTCTTTCTTGGAGACCAGGAGAGTTAAGATCATAGAAGTGATTTTTAGAAGAACGAGGTACAAATAGTTTAAGGGGAAACTTGCAAACCATGGACACACCCTCTTCTGACAATCGTCTTTCTTCTTCCATCTCTCTTTCTCCTCCTATAAAAGGAACTACTTCTTCCAAGATTACCAACCTAGTAGAATATTCTTGTATTCTTGATTCTACTCAAATCCAAGAAACCTTCCTTCCTCTTGTAAATCCTTACAATATTTTCAGAAGAAAGAAATCCTTAGCCAACCAAGTGTGTACTCTTCTTATATCTCATAACAGATCTCAAGTCAAGGAATTCGTTTAGACTATAGCCCTTGATAAGTGTCTTATCCCAGCCTCTTCCAGAGAACAGTATATTGATCTTGAGCTTGATCAAGATCTGATCAACCAATGGATCAGAGAAGGTTATACTCACCTTCACTTTGGTGCTATTTGACTTCTCCTCACTCCACATGGCAGAAAAGGACTTCCTGTTACAACAAGAATTACTCTTCTCAACACCACTTATACTTAGTATGAGCATGCTATAATCAGAACTTCTATAACTACACTTTAAGCTGGAAGTGACTGCCTCACCTTTTTCCCTAATTTCAACATTCCTTTAAGGGATAAGAATTTGAAGAATTGCATAAAAGTTCAGCTTCAAATCACTGGTGCTCCTCAGATATCATCTGCTTACATGGCTACTCTTTACCATCAGCTTATTTACAGACTACAAGATCATGCTGTTGATCTTCCCCTTTCAGGACAGTCTGACAACACCATTCTGATCACTTCTGAAAGAGAAGATGAAGTGCCAACCATTCTGCATATTCCACGACAAATCCCTAGAGACGAATTAAAGCATCTGATCCCTCTTGAGTGGATTAGCAACTATGAACAGCTTCACCAGCAGTCAATACCTATTTATCTTTCAGATCCAAAGTTCCAGAGACTACTAGATGGAACCATGAAGACGGTGTTTGACCCAAAGATGGTGCTTCTTCCAGCACTCCACCTGTCTTCTAGTCCTTGATGATAAAGCCTGTTACTTTTGAAGATGACATTCCCATTGACAGTATCAATCTATTTGGATCTCCCATCTATACTGACAAGATTAATGGCCACTTTATTTGGGATGTCGACCCTATGATGTGTGATCCATATTGTGACTACCACAAATCACACTAGAAAAAAACCAAACCATCCTGTAAACCTTTTACTCCTCAAAGAAAGCCTGATGACCCAAGCAGCCCATGGATAGGAATCCGACATCCAGATCCTAAACCAAAGCCTTTATGGATCTATGACAAAGCACTTGAAATTCTTTGTCAAGAAGGATTACTTCCTCTAGAAGAACCTGACCCAATTCCTTACCAGAACCTAGTACCTACCCAAATCCAGACCCAACCTATTCCTTGTTTTATGGCTTCTCCATATGACAAAAATTTTCCACCCTTGGAACCCAGAGCACATCCAGAATTAAACATCCATTCTAGACTTTTTGTTCAAAACACTGAAGTTCAACCGGATGGCTCCAGAAAGCCTCCCACTCAAGCAGAGCAAGTTCTAAACTGACAAACTCAGAATGCCAAATCTTAGAATTCAACTTTATCTTCCATCAATCATAAAGTTGACAAACTTATTTCTCATGGCACTCAGATAAATCAAAGGCTTGATCATTTTGATTCTCAACTTAATGAGATGAACACTAGCTTGAAAAGAAGGATTGCTAGTTTTGATACTGAGCTTAGACGATACATTGATGAAGGATATTTTGGACCGATGTTCAATCAAAAGGAGTTTGAGATTAACATACTCAAAGATTAGTTATCTCAGATGGAACGAGATCTCCATCATCCTCCTCCAGTGTCCTATGTCCCCAAATCCTTTCCATATTCACCATCATATTTGAAATTAGGAATAGCTTCCCAAGAGGGGGGGGGGTGAATTGGCTTTAAAAACTTTCTTTTAACTTCTTTTAAGAATCCTTAACTTCTTTAAACACTAAACCAATTCTTTAACTTGTTTGTTTAATTTCACTAATCACACAACAACTTAATTAAACAACCAATTAATTAAACAATATCTTCAAGTCAAACAATCAATTTACTTGCCAAGTACAAGTTAAACAACAAACAACCACACCAAGATATAAGATATTCAGCACTTTGGTAATATAACAACTCAAGATGGTTGTTTGTTTATATTTGCCAAATTTGAACCAAGCCCTGTAATGAATAAAAATTTATGCTTGCTGATGTAAAACCTTGTATAGATGAATTAAATCACTCTTTCCAAATATTTAGAACTCAAATAAACTCTTGGTAAATTTATCTTTGGGATGTTAACCAAGTAACGTACTCTCGTAAGGTTTGCGTAAGATATGGTGTAACCAACGTACTCCCTTTCGGTTTTCGCAACCCAAACCAAAATTAAACCTTAAGTTTGTTTGATTTTCAAATATATGTAGTTTATATGATTTTCAAATTTAAAACCATCCACACAATTTAAATATGCTGAAAATAAAGAGTAAGGGAAGGAGAGAATGAGACGGAGATTTTTACGAGGTTCGGCTTATACCTAGCCTACGTCCTCGCCTTTGGCAAACCACCAAAGGATTCACTAGTTCAGTTCCATTGACGGGTGGAACAATACCGATTACAATACTCCTTGGTTAAGGCTAGAGCCCGCCTTCTCTAAACAATATTCCCTCGTTTGGTCACTCCTTATATAGGCTAGAGTCCGCCTCTCTAAGCAATGTCCCCTTGCTTAGCCAACAATCCAAACAACCCTTGGAATGTCAAAAAACTATAAGAAACAAGATATAATCTGCGTACAAGTATACTCTCTCAAAGAGCAAGTTAGTACAATTTCAGCACTATATACTTTGAAGGTAAAATATCAATATGAAATACAATGAAGTTCAAGTGTAGAATTCACCAATATCCTTCTTAGATAAGGATTAGAAGTAGAAATTCAAAGGAGGAAGAATTAGCACTTCAGAATTTCTCAGCAAAATAATTTTTCAATGAGTGAACAAGAGAGCTTTGAAGAACAAGAATACTTTCAGCTCTACAAGCAAAATTTTCAATTCTTGGATGTATTTTGATTTGCAAAAACATGTATTTATAGGCTTTCAAACTTGTTTCCATGTTGCAAAAGTTTTTTTTGAGAGTTTCCTAAAATTTTAGAAAGTTTAGAGCTCAAACGACTATATTTTAAAAACAAGAGTTTTAAAATATTTGCCCGTTGAATAGTGTTCAGTTGACTGAGTGTCGAGGTCAGTCGATTGAAATTCCTTAAACCCTTAAAAAATTGAACTGGATACAGGGTCAGTTAACTGAATTTAGAGTTCAGATGACTAATGTTGCAAGTTTAGTTGACTGAAGTCACAAGTTTAGTCGACTGAACTCACTGCTGCAACTTTATGCCTGTTCTGGACATACTTCAGTCAGCTAAACTTATTTTTCAATCGACTGAAGTCAGTTGTTTAGTCATCTGAAGTCCCTTCCGTGAACAGTGTTCAGTTCTCTGACAGCAGTGACCCCTATTCAGTGTTTTGGTCATAACTTTTTATGTATAACTCTAAATTAGGTGTTCTTGGTGTCAAATGAAAGCTAAGAAAAAATCATAAAACTTTAAAATTGAACACTTTTTAAAATAATGAGGTTTTGATAGAGAAAAATTCACTTCAATGTAACTGTATAAAAATCGACAGCAATTGGAAAAACTCTTTTTGATGCTTTTTATTCCAAAAATGACTCTAACCTTTTAAAATAATTTTTGACTTTATAAAATTATTTTACAGATATTTTAAAAGGTATTTAGGTCCAAGAAGTTAACCTAAGAGCTTCAAAATATTGCAAACGATATTTTAAACATTTAAAGTACTTACATAAAAACTTTTAAAACTTTTCTCATTCTAGGTTCTTGAGTCTTCATGTTTTGTTTCTTTAAGCTTCAAGCTTTCATATTCTTTGAGCTTTCTCACTTTGCTTTTCTTTGGCTCTTTGGACTTTAATATGCCTTGGCTTTCAACAACTCGTTCATGTCTTCATATTCTTCAAGGTTTAATATATCATCTTTAAATCTATGCTTGGACTCTTTTAAGCTTCATTTGATCCTCTTGAGCACTTTGACCTTTGCTTTCTCATATATGAGTCCTGAAACATTATTACTCACACAAATACATTAAATTTCACTTGTTTGTTAGCATCAAAATAAGATAACAAGGTTTTAAGCCTTGTCAGGCCAACAATATTCCTCTTTTCCATCTTATTCACCACCATCTCCCTCTTACACGCCAGATTATTCCAAACATTTCAAATCCACTGCTGAAATGCTCAGAAGAAATTCTCTCATACCGCCCTTCAAACCTTCCTCTTCGAGATCCTCAGCTTTGCCCAAAACAGAATCCTCCAATCCCACTTTTGTTGACCAAAAGTTCAAACAACCTTTTCCATCCCAAGATAAGCCACCATCAATGCTTGCTGACAATATTCCAACTATCCCTAAAGCATCCTCTAAAGAAAATGATAGTGATGTTTCAACTGAAGCATCGTCAGAAGCCTTGTCCACATTAGATGACGAGATTACAGATCTCTCACATATGCTTATGGCAACACCAACTGACCTAGGATCATCTAGAACCCAGGAATTCAATGAACAAATTGAGACTACAACTCCCATTGTAGAAGAACCCATTGAGGTTGAATCAGCCTCGGCTGATTCAGTCCCAAAGCAATATGTTCCCCAGAATGGTCCTTGGTTTTCATTTGAAGGTCTATCACCAACTAAATGGAGAGATAGAATTGGAGAATTTGGTGCTTGGATTGACCTCCAACTTTCTAAACCAGGAAGATTGAATTTCAATCTTTCAGAATACCCCCCATTCACGCTCTCTCTCTCTCTCTCTCTCTCTCTCTCTCTCTCTCTCTCCTCATTTTCTCGGCGAATACTCGGTCAATTGAAGAATGGAAAATGCCACTGGATTTTATTTTTGACCACCAACATTTTAACCGGAGTGGATTCGTGATTAGGGCATCGTAGGCACCACTTTTGAGATAAGGTAAACTCTATCTCTCTCAATTTCTCCTAAATCTTCAGCTGAATTGACGATAAAACACCACCACAGGGTCCTGGCTGCGATTCTGAGCTAGTTAATAGCAGTAGATTTTTGATTTGAGGATCCTAGGCACCCCTCCAAGGCTAAGGTGAGGAGTACAAATTATGTCAGTTATTTTAGAAATTCAACCGATTAAATTATAATATGTGATTATTAAATTGGAGTATTTAATTATATTAGATTTTTGGAAATATTCCTAGGATTAAATTAAACTGCAGGATTGGATAATATTAGATTTTTGGAAATATTCTTGGAATTAAATTAAACTCAGGATTGGATTATATTAGATTTTTGGGGAATATTTTGGAATTAAGTTAAACTACAGGGATTTGATTAAATAGATTTTTGAGGAATATTTTGGAATTAGATTAAATTGCAGGGATTTGATCATATTGGTGTTTCTAAATATGATAGAAATTAAATTTAAATATGGGAAGTGGATCGAACCTGCGTTTTTAGAATTTAACTGGTTAATGGGAGCGTGTGAGTTTAGGAATATTAAGATAATTGTAATTCTGGAGTTGAGTTAATTGAATTGAGAAAATGTAATTTCAGGATTTTGAGTTCCGAAACACCGCAGGCTTGGGTTTTAGGGAAGTAAACTGGTTACTTTAAGTATGTGAAAATGAGAATATGGTATATAGTTTAGGAAAATTATGAAATGAATATCTTTTTGTGATTATTATATTACGATTATTAGTCTGAAATTTTGTGGCATGAGGAATATAAAATAACAGTTTTATATTGGAAATGTGATCGATACTAAAATATATGATTTGCATTGGGAAATGATGTATGAGAAACTCTGATATGATTTTATACAGTAATGAAGTTATGCGATATACAAATATGTTTTTAAACAGATATGATAATATGAGATATACTGATATGTTTTATACTGAAATGATGATATGAGAAATATCAATATGTTTTATATTAAAATGATGATACGTGATATACACAAAAGTGTTTTTATATAAATAATGATATGTGATAAAGACAAAGACGTTTTACACAGAAAATAAGAAATAAGAATTATACAGAAATGATGAAAATTATATAGAAATGGTTAAATGTGAATATAGAAATGTGGAAATGAGAACCCTGATAGACCATATAAGACTACAAGAAAATTGGTTTTTAGTGACGGAGGTATTAGTGAAGGATAAAACTTCGTCACTAAAAGTTTAGTATTAGTGACAGTTTTTTAAAACCGTTACTAATAGTTCAAGTATTAGTGACGAAATTCAATTTGTCACTAATACTAAACTTTTAGTAATGAAATTTCATCATTCACTAATACCTTTGTCACTAAAAATCAGTTTCCCCCGCTCAAACAAACGCGGGAAACCACTTTTTGCATGAAAACTATCTCAGAAAAATATTAGTGACGATTCGTGAGGTATTAGTAATGATTTCAATGCGTCACTAATAGTTCTTTTATTTAAAAAATAAAAAAATTATTTCATAGTAGTAGTGACGGTTTGGAAAAATTGTCCCTATTAGAGAACCATCACTAATAGTTCTTTTATTTTAAAAAAATAAAAAAAAATTATTTCACAGCATTAGTGATGGTATCGCACATTCGTCACTATTAGTGCGATTTAGAAAACCGTCACTAATAGTTTTTTTATATATAAAAAATAAAATTATTTCATAGTAGTAGTGACAGTTTGAATTTTTGTTACTATTAGTCCCTTATTAGTGACAGTTTAGAGAACCGTCACTAATAGTTCTTTTATTTAAAAAAAAAAATTATTTCACAGCATTAGTGACCGTTTTGCACATTCGTCACTATTAGTGCCTTATTAGTGACGGTTTAGAGAATCGTCACTAATAGTTCTTTTATTTAAAAATAATAATAAAAATTATTTCACAACATTAGTGACGATTTGGAAAAGTCGTCACTAATCGTCTCACATAGAAATTAAAAGTCGCATGGGTTCCCCCAATCTCCCTCGCTCCTTTCCCTCCAATCCTCCTCCTTTCCCTTCTTTCCTCAATCTCCCTCTCTGCAAGGTCCATCTCGTCCATCTCCTCCACGTCTCTATCAAAAATCGGACCCTCGGCAGCTCGTGCTCCATCGTTGTGTCCTCGCTACTTGCCTCCTCGTCCTTTGTCTCTAGATCCTCTTCGTCTACTTATCCAACATCGTACCTGCAGTGGCCGCGCCCTTCTTGAACAGTGTTCGATGCGCTACGTGTGGTGACACCTTCGTCCTCTTCGTCAACATCTCTCTCTCTCTCTCTCTCCCTTTTTCTCAGATTTTGTGGATTGGAATCTCATTTGCAAGGAATTACTTTGATGTTTTACTTTGAATTCGAGTTTTCTCCTTCTTGTGAGTATACTTTGTTTAGATCTGTAGATTTAGGGTTTTGTGTGTGTGTGTGTGTGTGTTATAGTTGATTTGTGAGTATGACTTTGTTATTTTTGCATTTATTATTTCAACACATTTGAGATTATCATTGTATCTTTTGTTTGGAGCTTGAAAAAACAGATGAAAGTGTTTGAATTGAATTTTTTGAAAGGAGAAACATAAAAGAAAGGGGAAAATAAATTTAAAAAAGGGTATCAAGTAGGGACTCATCGACGAATTTGTTCTCCTCATCGATGAACATTCTTTTGGGTTTTGTCGACGAGTACATGCATCTCGTCGATGAGGAATTACCGAGAGTAGGGAAAATTTAGGTTTTTAAATGCTTCATTGACGAAACGTTTTGACCTCGTCAACGAATATTTTTCTTGGCTTCGTGGACGAATCCACATGTCTCGTCGACGAGGGCCAGGTTATAAATAGGCCTTGGATCCTCTTTTTCACAAATTTCTCTCTCCTCTCTCATTTTCTCTCTCTAGGTTTCGGTTTCCTTACCTATTTTCTTTGAATCTGGCCCGGATTTAGTTCAATTTGACGATCGAAAAACACCATGAGATTCCTGGGAAGATTCTCTGCAACATAAGCAGAGCAAAGTTTCAATTTGGAGTACTTGGGCGCCACTCCAAAACCAGGGTAAGTAGGGTATTTTTAAGTTCCATTAATAATATGGAGCATATAAGGCATGGGGAATGATAAAATAACATTTTATTGAAGTTTGGGTTGATAAACTCGGGTTTTTGAATTAGGGTTGGGGTGAGTACCGTATGCGATGTTACGGGGTTTCCGTGGGCGTGACTTAGGAAACCAGGTGTAATGACCTGAATAATTATAATATTTAAATAATATTAGAGAGGGAGGAAATAGAAATTGAAAGGGATAAAGAAAGAGGCAGTAGGCCTCCTTGACAAAGAGTAATTGAGCTCGTCGACGAGTGTACGTTTTGTCGACAAGAAAATACTGAAGAGCAAACCTCTCATTCCTGAATTTCGTTGACAAGAAACAGAGTTCGTCGACGAACTTCCTTCATGACCTCGTCGACGAGGTGACATGGCTCATCGATGAAGGCCGTAGTATAAATAGTTCTAATCGCGATTTTTGATAGAATTTCCGCGCAGAATCCTCTCTTCTCTCTCCCTTCAGTTCCCTAACCTTCTCTCTAGTTTTTTGGGTTCATTCTTCGTCGGATCGATGATTCGAAGCCACCACGACACTCTTGAGGAAGTTCTCTACTTATCTGCTGGAGTGGGTCGTTGGTGGGTTGAGTTCGAAATTCATCCCAGATCTAGGGTAAGACTTTCTACTCATTATTTGACTATTTGACAATTGTAGAAAATGTAGTACGCATAGAAATACTAAAGTTTAGTTATGAGGAATGTCGTTTTTAGGGTGTTGATTGGGGAACCCTACGGGTGCAGGACTATTTTTCCAATGGGCTTTTCAGGAATCAGGTAAGGGGATAAACTAAGTTAGTTATTTTATGAAAATGTATGTATATTATTACAGCATCTGATTTCAGGAAAATAAATATATATTTATATATGCTTTATGTTTGGGAAATACTGTTGTAAAAGATGATATGTTTAAATATGTATAAAACCTGTTTCGTGTGACATAAGTAGAATTTATAATGAAATACTATTTTTCAGGGAATATGATAATGATGTGGATTTTTATAATAAAACAGGCATACGGGCCAAGAGTTTTTACATGTATTGCCGGCGTACGGGCCGTACTATGGATATGATTTGCAAGCGTACG
Organism: Malania oleifera; assembly: GCF_029873635.1. NCBI lineage: Eukaryota > Viridiplantae > Streptophyta > Magnoliopsida > Santalales > Ximeniaceae > Malania > Malania oleifera. The sequence goes on along the minus strand of NC_080422.1, from coordinate 103,072,188 downwards.
GGCCGTGCTATGGATATGATTTTTTGGCGTACGGGCCAAGCTATGGATATGTTTGTCGGCGTATGGGCCAAGCTATGGATATGTTTTCCGGTATACGGGTGGAGCTATGGACATGTTTGTCGGCGTACAGGCCGAACTATGGATATGATTTGTCAGCATATGGGCCGAGCTATGGTAAAATATGAAATACTGGCGTACAAGCCGATGATTTTCATGATATACGTATATATGCAAAATTATATAATTATATGATGATATTGATTTGGTAATTAATGGTATGAAATATTTATGTTTCACAGTTTCATTATATGTTATATGTTATCAGAACCTGCTTGGCTTGGTTTGGGCTAGCACTTGCACGGTACCGCTGTTATGTGTTCATGATTTATCATGATATTTGTGTTAAGCTGCTGTACGGAGTGGCATGAGGTTGGATGGTCAATGTGGTTTTAAGAAGTGTGAGCGCCCCTGGTGTACAGACCAGGTCTGGCAGACCCATCGGACTTATAGACTGTACTTTTGACTAGGCAGTGGTCGGCCAACCATTGTTAGGTCCCACCTTCGGGCCACACAACCCAGTCATGTGGGGGTAATACATGACAACAGCCAGCTAACCTACTAGGGTTGTTTTCGTATTATATTTATATGAGATGATCTATGCTATGAGAATCCTGTATGTTCTGCTATGCTTTGATTATACATGTTTTTCCCAAAAATGAGATATACAGTTTTATTGGTTATGTTTATGTATATAATTATATGTATAACACAAAAATGCTCACGTTACCGCACACTAGTATTAGTTTATTTCCCTTACTAAGAGGTGTCTCACCCTAAATTTCATAAAAATTTCAAGAGCCCCTGATAGGAGAATGGGTAAAGTTCCGCTGATATAGTACTATTGATCTGCCCTCTTTGAAGGGTAAGTTTTTGTGGGGACAGTTGGATTTTGTGGGAAATGTCCCTAGGACTTTCTTTTGAGATGTGTCTATATATATATATATATATATATATATATATATATATGTAATGGATGTAGTAACTCTGGTATTGTGATGGATGGTTTTACGTTTATGATATGATGATTTTATGTTTCCTGCTGTTTAGGCTTCCGTTATATGTTTTTGTTTTATCCCTGTTACCCACGGGTCTAGGTGGATTATGATCTGCTGGGTTTATTATACTGATTTTTATTATTTAAGGAAAAAAATATAAGTGGAAATTAAGCAGGTCGTTATAGTTTGGAATCAGAGTCTAGGTTGCTAGGTTCTGTAGACTTTAGAGTGCAGCGGAAATGATACCAGAGTATATGAAATGATTTAAGGATTTGTTCTACAGGCTAAAGGCAGGACTTCTGTGGTGGTTTTTGTGTTTTTCCTACGATGATGATTTCAGGAAAACCATAGTAAACTATTGTCGAGTTGTGTTCCTAGAATGTAAGACTGGGGTTAGGAATGAGTTGAGAATGTTGAGATAAGAGACTAGGTTAAGCGAGTGAATTATAAGGATAGGATTATTGAGTTGCAATTGTTATTTTTTAGGATGGATCTAAGAGGCGGTAGTGCCCATGCGAGTGGCAGTGATGGAGCAGGACCATTAGGTACAGGAAGGATAGACTCTGATGCGGTATTACGTAGCGTGACTCAGCAGGTTATGGCCGAGATTGCTAGGAGCTCAAGGGAGCAGGTTGGTCCGTCGGTTGGCCATGGGTGCACTATCGAGAAGTTTACGAAGATGAATCCTCCGCCATTCTCAGGAGGAGTCGATCCTGCAGCCGCTGAGAATTGGATGCAAGAAATCGAGAAAGTTTTGGCTGTGTTACAGACTACGAAAGAACAGAGGGTCCTCTTCGCCACCTATAGACTGATAGGAGAGGCTGAGAGGCGGTGGACTGCTGTGAGGCTTTTGGAGTAGCAAAGGACGACCCCGATAGCCATGACTTGGGATCGGTTTAAATAGTTGTTCTTTGATAAATATTTTCCAGCTACTGTTAGGGAGGCTAAAGTGGAGGAGTTCTTGAGTCTGAAGTAGGGACAGTTATCAGTCCAGTAGTATGCGGCGCGATTTATAGAGCTTTCTCGCTTCGCTCCATATATTGTCCCCATTGAGGTGAAGAAAGCAAGGTAGTTTGAAAGAGGCTTGAGGTGGAATCTATTCAAGCAGTTGGTAGTGTTACGGATCCAAGATTTTGCTGATATAGTCGATAGAGCAGCCTTGGCAGAGGTTGGTGAGCATTTGGATGCAGAGGAGTAGGGACATAGGAAGAGATCTGCATCTTCAGGCTACCAGCGGGGTCCTAGACAGGGTCAGTGGAGGAAAGGAAACCATGGCAGAGGGCAGAGGCAAGAGACTAGAGGATGCGAGGTTCAGGTAGTACAGGGTCCTCCTGTCTATCAGACTTGTAGTAGGAGACACTCGGGAGAGTGTTGAGCAGGTGGTGTGGTCTGCTATCGCTACGGTAGACCGGGACATATGGTGCGAGACTGCCCTACACGACTAGATGCAACTCCAGCTCCGAGACCATACCAACTGGGGAGGTTATTAGGCGCCACGAGGGGGCTAGCAGAGGAATACGACTCCAGCTAGAGTGTTCGCTCTGACGCCAAGTGATGTTGAGACGGCAGGCGACGTGGTGATAGGTATGGTTAGTATGCTTTCTTTTAAAGTTATTGCATTGTTTGATTCAAGAGCTACACACTCGTTTGTGTCCTTGGAATGTGCTAGAATTTGTGGGGCGGAACTATAGTTTTTAGATACTGAGTTGTTGGTATCTACACCGATGGGGTCGGCAGTGAGATGTAGTAGGATGCTCCGAGGTTGTTTAGTTGATATCCAAGGGAAAATCTTGTCTTCCGATTTAATAGTGCTGGATATACATGGGTTCGATGTAATCTTCGGCATGGATTGACTAGCAGCTAATTTTTCCAGTATAGACTGCTATGCACGGGAAGTGATATTTAGACCTCCAGGAAGAGCAAAATTTAGGTTCGTAGGGTCGCAAGTAAAATCCTCACCTCAGCTAGTTTTAGCTATTCAGGTCAGGAGACTATTGTTGAGTGGTTGTTAGGGGTTTGTGTCAGTTGTGAAGGAGATGTCAAAAAATGAAATGAAACTTGCTAGTACGCCTGTAGTGAAAGAGTTTATAGATGTTTTCCTAGATGAGCTAGCAGGCTTGCCACCTGATCGTGAAGTGAATTTTCCTATTGATCTACTTCCAAGTACAACAACAATTTCCAAAGTACCTTACCAAATGGCGTTGGCAGAATTGACAGAATTGAAAGATCAGCTGCAAGATTTTCTTGATAAGGGTTTTATAAGACCTCGTGTATCTCCGTGGGGAGCTCCAGTTCCATTTGTGAAGAAGAAAGACGGGTCTATGAGGATGTGTATAGATTATAGAGAGATTAACAAAGTGACAATCAAGAACAAATATCCTCTACCCCGTATAGATGATTTGTTTCACTAGCTCCAGGGTACATGGGTGTATTCAAATATTGATCTTAGATTTGGCTATCATCAAGTGAAAGTGAGAGCAGAATACGTCTCGAAGACGACCTTCAGGACTAGGTACGGGCATTATGAATTTCTTGTTATGCCATTTGGTTTGACGAATACTCCTGCGGTATTTATGGACTTGATGAACAGAGTCTTCCACCAATACCTAGACCAGTTCGTTGTTATTTTTATTAATGATGTACTGGTCTATTCGAGGTGCTATGAGGAGCATGAGACACTTGAGGCAGGTTTGGTAGAAGCTTCAAGAAAAGGGGTTGTATGCTAAGTTTAATAAATGTGAATTCTGGCTTGAGAAAGTCGTGTCTTTGGGGTATGTCATCTTGGGAGATGGTATTTCTGTGGGTCCCAGTAAGGTTGAGGAGGTAGTGAATTGGGTTAGACCGAGGAATTTCCAGGAGATCAGGAGTTTCTTAGGGCTAGCTGGGTATTACCGTCATTTTGTTCTTAGCGTTATCGGGGCCTTTGACACGACTTAATAAGAAGAATGTCCGATTTGAGTGGGACAATAGCTGTGAGCAAAGTTTCCAGGAATTGAAGCAAAGATTAGTCATAGCACCAGTATTGGTCATCCCGTTAGGGGGTGATGGTTATGTCATTTATAGTGATGCGTCCTTGAAGGGACTTGGCTGTGTATTGATGTAGCATGGCAGGTTGGTGGCATATGCATCCAGGCAATTAAAAGAATATGAAAAGAACTATCCTACACATGATCTTGAGTTGGCTGACAGTAGTACACGCATTGAAGATTTGAAGGCATTACCTGTATGGCGAGCGGTGTGAGATCTTTTCCGATTACAAGAGTTTGAAGTACTTTTTCACGCAGAAGGAACTGAATATGAGTCAGAGAAGGTGGTTGGATCTAATTAAGGATTTCGATTGTACCATCAGTTATCACCTATGAAAAGCAAACGTGGTAACTGATGCGTTGAGCAGGAAATCGCGGGAATTAGCATTGGCGACTATGGAGATCCAGTATCCAATCATGATAGATCTGGAGAGACTTGGCATCGAATTAATTGAGAGTGGTTCTCAGGGTCACATTGCCAGTTTAGTAGTGCAACCTATCCTACAGGAAAAAATAAAAGTTGCTTAGAAAGAAGACCCAGAATTAGCAGATGTGATGGATAGAGTGCAGAGTGGTCAGGGAGAGGAATTCAGTGTTGTAGATGACGAAACTTTACGGTTCCATTCCAGATTATGTGTTCCTACTGATGTGGATATTAGAAGGACCATTCCAGAGGTGGCTCATAGATCTTTGTATACAGTTCATCTTGATAGTACGAAGATGTATAAGGATCTGCGAGAATCATACTGGTGGAGTGGTATGAAGAGAGAGATCGCTGAGTATGTAACCCAGTGTCTAATGTGCCAGCAAGTAAAAAATGAGCACCAGAGGCTGGCAGGGCAGTTGTAGCTGCTATTTATGCTAGAGTGGAAGTGGGATCATATATATATATATGGACTTTGTGTCAGGACTACTGACGGCGTTGCATGGCCAAAATGCCATCTGGGTGATTTTTGACCTTTTGACTAAGACCGTCCATTTCTTACCTATCAAGATCAGCTACTCCCTCAACTGTTTGGAAGAGATTTACATTCAAAAGATAGTTCATTCTCATGGGGTGCCAGTATCAATTATGTCAGATTGAGACCCGCATTTTATGTCACGTTTTTGGAAAAGTTTGCAGGAAGCACTAGGATCTCAGTTATCGTTTAGCATGACATTCCATCATCAGTCAGATAGGCAGACTGAGTGGATGATACAAACATTAGAGGATATGCTCCGAGCGTGCATATTGGATTTTGGGGGTAATTGGACTTAGTTCATGCCGCTAATAGAGTTTGCGTATAATAACAGTTATTAGACCAGTATTAGCATGACACCATTTGAAGCACTATATGGTAGGAGATTTTGTTCTCCTTTTTTTTGGGATGAGATGGGTGAGCGGCGAGTTGTGGGGCTAGAGCTGGTACAACAAGTGTGTGATAAAGTTTGATTCATCAGAGAGAGAATCAATATAGCTTAGTGCCAACAAAAGAGTTATGCTAATAATCACTGTAGGAATTTAGAATTTGAAGTTGGCGATCATGTATTTTTGAAAATAGCTCCGTTGAAAGGGATTATGCGATTTGGAAAGAAGGGTAAACTTAGTCCTTGGTTTATCGGTCCATTTGAGATCCTAGAGAAAATGGGGTCGGTGGCCTACAGGCTAGCTTTTCCACCTGTGTTTTCCAGAATTCATGATGTATTCCACGTATCTATGTTGAGAAAATACGTTCCAGACCCTGCTCATATTATCAGTTATAATGAATTAGATCTATCATGCCCCGAACTTGAAAATGGAATCCAAGGGTGAAAATGCAATCTAACCTGTCCTTGTATCAAACAAAAATCCAAAATACAGGACAATGGATGAGGGTCTGATCTCGTAGGATTCCCAGGCACCTTATACACACCTATACAAAACAGAATATAAACAGTAGAACAAAGGTCATTCTATACAAACATGGTACCATACCAGAGTCTATATACAAACAGAGTCAAGGCTCCATCAAACAACGTGCAACTGGGTGCCCAACGTATCTCAAAATGACAAACAGTGAAACGTAAGTCCTAGCACTTATCCAAGCGCTACTCGTAACATACCGGCCACTACGCTCCCAACACAAGAACACTAGTTTCGATTACTCGAAAGTCCTGAAAAATATGTACGTACAGTAGGGGTGAGACACCTCTCAGTAAGGAAGAATACAAGTTATATCGGTGTGTGGCATTTGAGTGTTATCATGACAGTAATACATACAAAGTTAAATGCAGTTCCAGTACTAATTTCACAACGGTGCATACACGCACACACACATGATCAAACATTCCCGGTGTTGTCACACCCTTCGGCCCGAAGCTATCCCACGACATACGGCGTTGGCCTGTAGCCAACCCACGAAACATGGCCCCACCGGCACATGGCTAGTCCCAGACTCCCATGGCATGGTACCGGTGCAAACTGCTGGATCCACACCCTTTGGTGATCAGCCGGTAAGGCTCACGCCCTCGGATATAGAGCCGGACACTCTTGCCAAACATGGCCTAGTGATTTCGTACGCCCACAGATATAGAGCCATACACTCTCAGTACCTGGAACAAATTCGAAACCTTGTTCCTACTCGCATTTCAACAAAACACAGCTATGCATGCTCATATAACCAAACAAACCACACTCATTTGGTAATCTAAAATCATGATTTTCTAAACACATACAATTGAAACAAGTCAAGGCACGGTCATCCCTATAACACAGTATAAATCATCATATACATACGGTTTTTAAAAAAACTAAGGATGCAGCCTGTCGTCCCCTTTTTCCCAAAAATGTAATCATGAAAAACCCATAATTTTACTCATTAGATCCCCCCAAATGAGTAGTCAAAACACACATAGGACCATGAACCACAGTTCTACCGAGTCCAATTTCAAAAATGACCAATATAAACACAATTTCCCTTACCTTTCCCCCAAATAACAAATCCCGAACTCCAAGGCTCCTAAACAGTGAACCGAGTTCCAAAACTTAGAAATCCTAGTATAGAAAATAATCACAACACTGTTCTCTACAAAACTATTGGATCAGAATTGAAAACTGAGCCTTACCTCGATTTTACACCAAAATCCAAAAATAGCCGAACCGAAAATCCGATCCGTAGAACTTGTAGAGAATCCTTCCACGATCCTCGTGATAACTTCTGATTGTCGAATCAGACGATGAATGATGAAGAAATCTAGAGAGAGGGAGTGTATGGTGAGTTTCTAGAGAGATAAAGAGAGGATATTTAGATTTCTTGGCTAAGAAGTAATGTAAATTCCTTTTTATAGCCCTTAACCCGGTCGTCCTCGTCGATGAAATAGCGTCCTCGTTGACGAGGACATATAGACAGCTCGTCGACGAGATGGTGACCTTATCGACAAACCTGAGATTCCCGATTTCGTGAAATCTCTCAACTTCTCCTCGTTGATGAGCCTCTGAATTTCGTCGACGAGCAGTGCATGGACTTCGTCGACAAACTTTGGCTTCGTCGATGAAGCCTACTAAATTCCCAATTTGTTCCTCTCTTAATTAATTAAATTCATATATTGCGGTTTAGGTTCTTACAACCTCCTCTCCTTACAAAAATTTCGTCCTTGAAATTGCAATTACTCATTCATGAACTCATTCATACAACTTAACATATACATGCAACTCTAGAAAGAAACCGGTGACTTGTGATGACCCAAAAAAATATATATATATATATATATAATTAAAGTACAATAATAATAAAATAATAAAAATGGTCATTAAGTTAATATCAATATAGAAGTGTTTTTCTGTAGGATCCTTGATTCCATGTTTGATGCCTAAGAAAGACCTTGTCTTAGCGAGTGCTCAGAGACCATTGCGGCTCAGTCGCTTCTTGGAGGTCGGCCTGGTCAAATGGAATTTCATAGGATAAACAGGATAGACACTGTTTGTACACGTAAATAAGTATATATACATAAAATAGTGTTTTGACAGATATAATTTGTAAAAATACATAATAAGATGATAATGATATAGGTATCATATGTGGGGCCCACAAGACTATGTGGGGTCCACATGAGTCTCGGAACCACAAGACACTGTTTATATACGTAAATAAGTACATAAAATAATGTTTTAACTGATATAATTTATAAAAATATATGATAAAATAATAATAATATAGGTATCCTATGCGGGGGCCCACAAGACTGTGTGGGGCCCACATGAGTCCCGAAGCCGTATGGAGGTTTACACGAGTCTCAAAGCTATTTAGGATGCATAAAATCGTATAAGAATTATTCGAATTACGTAAGATCCATTCGGATCTCGAAGTTGTGTGGGGCCCACATGAGTTTTCAAAATTTAAATTTAATTCTTGTTAAAAAATAAATAATAAAATAAATAAATACTAAAAATAGTTTAAAAGTAATAACAATGATAATAATAATAATAATAATGATTAGGAAAAATAATAAAATAATAAAATAATTAATTAACTAATTGATTAATTAATTAGGTAAGTAGTTAATTAAAAATTTATTTAATGGGAATGGTGGCAAGCACTCCCACATGGTCTCCATCCCCATCCCATATTCAACCCATACCTTGCCCATCCCTTGCCCATTTTTTAATTTTAAAAAAATTATAATTTCACTCATCTCCCCACACTTTTATAAATTCCATTTCTTCCCCAAAATTTTCCTATAAATAGGGAACCTCAACCTTCATTTTTCACAACAATTTTCTAAGGAAGAGAAGGATTAGTGAGTGAAAGAATTTGTGGTGGAGAGAGAATTTTGAGTAAGTTCTCACTCACCCACTCTTTCCGATCTCATTTCTTAAAGATAGTTATTGTATTCGTAACACACGGTAAAAGAAGAAGGTAAGTAAATTTTGATTATGTTAGTTTTTTTTTATTTAAAATTCATACCCGAGTTTATTTTAGAAGTAAATTTCAATTATGTTAATTAGTTCCACAAAATTTCCATGAGTTTATTTTTACACGTATTTAATTATAGCAGTTCTATTTTTAATATACTTGCATCTATTTTTGGGTTAAGAAATGTTCTAATCCCCTCAGGTAAATTTTCAGCATTTCTTTCTATTCAAAAATAAAATTATATATATTTTTAACACAAAAATTGTGTGGCATGAGTTTATTTCTACGTTACATTTTTTTTTATGAAAATATGAGTAAATATGAGATTTTCACGATATTATTTTAAATTGCATAAATTATAATAAGATGATTTTAAAACCCCTTATGGCAACGAAAGTTCAAAGTTACAGATACTCGGTACCGCAGCTTAAAGTTTATACGGATCAGAGTGCACCCACACTGTTTACAGAGTGGTTATTTTTGTTAGTGAATTTCTCCTTAGTGCACACCTGGTTTCGGATCAGGACTTAATAAGGAAAATCTCACTTAAAGTTTACGTACGTTGATTTAGTTTGGTTGGCCAGCCAGCTAAGTCCAGTCTTCGGACCGCACAACCCAGTCATGGGGGTAAACATGACTTACGGCAAACAGGCCTAAGGGTGGTTTTTACAATATATATTTATGCATAGTTAATTACGTGTACAAAGTTACTGATGATTTTGAAGGAAAAGTGTAAGTTTACATGAAAATGATCATTCTAGTGCTTAAATGACGATCTAAAGAAAACGTATAAGGAAAAGTATATGTATATTTATCATTAAATATTTATACAGTTTTAAAGTTAAAAGTTTAATTTAACAGTTATAGTATATGATTATAAAATTTTACTGTTATAGTTGACGGTAAAAGTTTTATGCAGAAATTTTTAAATTTATATTTATTCTAGAGACAATTTTGAAGTTATAATATTAAATATTGTTTTACGAAATTTTTAAAAAAACTCATTTTGGTCACACACTAATAATAATCTTATTTACTTATGGAGCGTCGTCTCACTCCAATCATATTTCTATTTCAGATAACTCTGAAGAGCATGTTGGAAATCAGGCTTAGCAAGCATGCGGGTGGGGGTAGAAAAGTAAAGATTTTTTTTAGAAATATTAATATGATGCCAGATATTTATGCTTATGTAATTTTTCTTCTTTTAAAATAAATGATTATAATATGGATAATTAGTGCTCTGGTTTAATAAAAATTGAGTTTATTTTGCTTCTGCTGTAAATCAGTAGTAAAAAGTTAATATCCCAGACCCCTCGGGGTCGAGGTGTTACATGACTACTACAATGTAGCCCCATCATAACACATACATACATACCCTCACTTATGGCGGAGGAATACCGTGGTTACAAACATAAACCGTCTCAGGAGTTCACAACCATCACACACTCCTGACGACTAACCACTTATTTCAACCCAAAGTAGGGTGACATACACATACTCAAAACAACTATGGATACTTTTAACGTATCTCCATTTCCAGTTCTCAAGAAGCTTCCTCAACCTCGTGGTTTTGCCACAATACCTTCACTAACGATATTTATTTAGTACGAAGCTTCTGAACTTTATGGTCCAGAACTTGAACAAGTATCTCCTCATACACTAAAGTATCCCCAATTTTCACATCATCGTAGCTAATAGCATGTAAAGGATCCAACACGTACCTTCTCAACATGGATACGTGAAACACATCGTGGATCCTTGAGAGTGCTGGGGGTAGTACAATCTTGTAGGCTACCAGACCCACTCGCTCAAGAACTTCGAATGGTCCAATGTGCCTCGGGCTTAGCTTGCCCTTCTTCCCAAATCTCATCACCCCTTTCATTGGAGTAATTCATACCTTACCCCCCACCTCGAACTCTAACTCATGGCGGAGAACATTTGTGTAGCTCTTCTGCCGACTCTGAGCTGATTTAATCCTTTCTTGGATCAAATCTACCTTCTTAGATGCCTGTTGCACAAGTTCAGTTCCTAACACCTGACATTCACCAACCTCATTCCAATACAAAGGAGATTGACACCTTCGACCATATAAAGCTTCGAACGGTGCCATCCCGATACTAGCCTGGAAGCTGTTATTATAAGTGAATTCTACAAGTGGCATAAACTGTATCTAGCTACTACCGAAGTCTAACACACAAGCTCACAACATATCTTCCAAGATCTGTATCCTTGTCTTTGACTGTCCATCAGTTTGGGGGTGAAACGTTGTACTGAAAGTAAGCTTCGTCCCCAGTGCCTCCTACAAGCTCGTCCGGAATCAAGAAGTAAATCTCGGGTCTCGATTTGATATAATGGACACCGGTACCCCGTGCATCCTAACTATCTTATGCATATATAGGTCTGCTAACCTACTCAAAGGATAGCTAATCTTCATCGGTAAGAAGTGAGCAGATTTTGTCAACCTTTCCACGATTACCCAGATAGGATTTTGCCCGTGAAGTGCTGGTGGCAATCCAATCACAAAATCCATGGAAATATGCTCCCATTTCCACACTGGAATAGGCAAAGGCTATAACGGCCCTGCTGGCCTTCGATGTTCAGCTTTCACCTGCTGACACGTCAAAAATTGCTCCACGAACTGAGCAATCTGCCTCTTCATACCACTCCACTAGAAGGTCTTGTGCAAGTCCCGATACATCTTTGTACTACCAGGATGTACCGTATATAATGAACTATGTGCTTCCTCTAAAATCGTCCTTCTGATCCCACTGTCGTTCGAAACATATAGCCTAGTCTCAAATCTCAACACACCTCCCTCAGAGATGTTGAACTCCGTAGCTAATCCCTACTGTACCTTTTCCATAACCTCCCCCAACTCTGCATCACTAGCCTGCGTGACCTTAATATGCTTAAACAAAGTTAGCTGGATTACTAAGCTAGCAATGAGAGCCTGATGATCCCCAAATACCAAATCTACACCCAAGTTCTCTAGATCCTGTTTGATGTGATGCTGAGCTACAACTGCAGATACCACAGCATGTTCCAACTTCTGACTCAAAGCATTGGCTACCACATTAGCTTTTCCTAAGTGATAACTGATGGTGCAATCGTAGTCTTTGATCAAATCAAGCCACCGTCTCTGCCTCATATTCAACTCCTTTTGCGTGAAAAAGTACCTGAGGCTTTTGTGATCAGTGAAGATCTCACATTGCACACCATATAAATAGTGTCACCAGATCTTTAGTGCATACACAACAGCAGCTAGTTCCGGATCATGTGTAGGGTAATTCTTCTCATAATCTTTTAATTGTCGAGAAGCATACACTACTACTTTGCCCTGGTGCATAAGCATATACTCCAAACCCTTCAGAGACGAGTCGCTATAAATCACAAACCCGCCATCTCCCAAAGGAATGGTCAAAACCAAAGCAGTAACCAATCGGTGCTTCAACTCTTGAAAACACTGCCTACAATCACTGGTCCACTCAAATTTCACTCCCTTCCTGGTCAATCGAGTAAGAGGCCCAGATAATTTAGAGAAACCTTCCACAAATCGACGATAATAACTTGCCAGTCCTAGAAAACTCCAAACCCCCTCACATTCTTCGGCCTTACCCAGCTAACCACAACTTCAATCTTGCTAGGATGCACTGAAATACCATCACCAGTCACCACATGGCCTAAGAATGCAACCTGATCTAACCATAATTCGCACTTCTTCAGTTTAGCATACAACTTCTTCTCCCGTAGAACCTGTAATACTAACCTCATATGGTTCTCATGCTCTTCTGAACTTCTCGAGTATACCAAAATATCATCAATGAATACCACCATGAACCGGTCTAGGTGCTAATGGAAAACCCTATTCATAATATCCATAAATATTGTAGGAGCATTCGTCAACCCAAAAGGCATGACCAAGAATTCGTAGTGTCCGTATTTGGTTTGGAAAGCAGTATTTGCCACATCCTCAGATCTGACCCTCACCTGATGATACCCTGACCGTAAGTCGGTCTTCAAAAAGACCCGCGTCCCCTATAACTGGTCAAAGAGATCATCTATACGAGGTAAAGGATATCAATTCTTCATAGTCACTTTGTTAATCTCATGGTAATCCATGCACATTTGTATCAACCCGTCCTTTTTCTTCACAAACAGTACTGGAACTCCCTAGGGCAAAACACTAGGTTGAATGAATCCCTTGTCCAGTAATTCCTGCAATTGTTCTTTCAACTTCTAAAGTTCTGTTGGAGCCACCCGATATGGAGCTTTAGTGATTGGTGCCTTTCCAGGCAGCAACTCTATCGCGAACTCCACCTCACGATTCGGAGGTAAACTGGGTAAATCATCTGGAAACATATTCAAGAACTTGCTGACTACCCGAATGTCCTCGAGTCTTAACTCATCCTGCGGTGGTTCCTTCACACAAGCTAGGTAAACTTGACATCCGTCCAAGAGTAATCTCCTCGTCGAACGCACACATGATCCTAAAAAGTCGTACTCTTGCTCCTTAGGAGGTTTGAACACTACGACCTTCCTACGACAATGAATCACAGCATAACTAGAGAACAACCAATCCATCCCCAGAATAACATCGAACCCCAACATGTCGTATACTATAAGGTTCGCCGGTAACAGCTTCCCTGGAACTACTACTGGGTAGTCTTCCAACATCCTCCTACAGAATGATATACTCCCATATGGTGTAGTAACAGATAACACCTCGTTTATGACTTGTGTCTCAACCCCACACCATTTAATAAAACTCATGGATACAAAAGAATGGGTTGCACCCAAATCAAATAAAACTTAAATCTTATTTGAAAGCAATGATAAGGTACCCATCACTACGTTCCCTGCATGCTCAGTATTTGCAAGAGTAAGAGAAAAGACTTTGGCCAAAGCTGTATTCGCCTACATGGTTCCCCTAGGTGTCTGATTGCTCCCCTGGTTCACACTGGATGCAGGAACGTCTCGCTTTGGTGCACGACAATTGCGAAACATGTGACCTGATTGGCCATAGTTGTAGTAGTTACCCCCAAATGGCCGGCACTCACCCTCGTGCCATCTATGGCATCTGGTACAACGACCACTAACCTGGTCCCCTTGAGACCCCTTGCGCTTGGTATTTTAATGGTAACTCGAGCCCTTGCTCTTCTTCTTCCATGATCCCTGATGAGATCTAGATTGAGAACTAGAAGGTGCTGACCTCTTCTTCAGCTCCTGATCCACCTCGTCCTCTCGAGTACCAGTCTCAATAACAGTGGCTTTATCCACCAAAATCGAGAACTTGCGGATCTGAAGCATACCCATCAATCTGTGGATGTCCTTCCTTAGGTCCTTCTTAAATCTTTGAGTCTTCTCGTACTCGTTAGAAATCAAACACGGTGCAAATCGGGATAGCTCTATATACCGAGCCGCATATCCCTACACCGTCATACTCCCCTGAGTTAGAGTAGAAAAATCATCCGCCTTAGCATCACGTATAGAAGCTGGGAAGTATTTGTCAAAGAACACTTCCTTGAAACGACTCCACGTCATCTCAGAAACGCTGACTCTCTGCTTTTCCTGTAGACTCACGGTAGTCCACCATCGACCCACCTCCCTAGATAGCTAGAAGGTAGCATAGAGGACTCGCTGCCTATCCATGCAGTGTAAAACCTCCAGAATCCTCTCAGTCTTCTCAACCCAATCCTCTACTATCATCGGGTCGTGTCCCCCAGGGAACGTTGGAGGATGCATGGGTGTGAACCTCAAAATGGTGCACCCCGTAGCAGTAAGAGAGCGGTCGCATCTCCTGACACTGCGCCTAATCTCTTGTAGCACCTACCTCATCAATCCTCGAGGCACAGTAGGAGACTCATCACTCGCGGTCTCCTCGGAGTCACTTCCCAAGTAGTTACCCTTGGACTCCAATCTGAAAACAAAGTAGAGTTCTATCAATACTCCTATAACACATCCAGATGTACAGTTAACACAATTATCTATCCCCAATCATGTTAACTACTCCCTACCAGGTCCAGGTCTATCCTATGACACCAACTAGAAAGTCATCAATGGTCTGCCCTGCTTTTACGGAAATCGTCATTTTAGGAAAAACACGAAATACCGCCGACAAGTCTTGGTCTAGCAACAAAAAAATACTCAACCAACTTTACCCACATCCAACATCTTATACTCTGGTATGTACTCACAGCTAAGCCTAACCAAGTCTATAAGACCTAACAACCTAGTTAGCTCTGATACCAAGCTGTTACGCACCAAACCCGAAAATGGTATCCGAGGGTGAAAATGTAATCTAACCTATCCCTGTATGAAACAAACATCCAAAATACAGGAAAATGGATGAGGGTTCGATCCCGTGGGATTCCCAAGCACCCTATACACATCCATACAAAACAGAATATATGCAGCGAAAAAAGGTTATTCTATACAAACATGGTACCATACCAGAGTCTATACACAAACAGAGTAAAGAATCCATCATACAATGTACAACCGATTGCCCAACATATCTCAAAACAACAACTCGTGAAACATAAGTCCTAGCACTTACCCAAGCGCTACCCGCAGTATACCGGCCACTACGCTCCCAACACAAGGACGTTAAATGCAGTTCTAGTACTAATTTCACAACAGTGCATACACGTACACACACATGATCAAAAAATCCCGGTGTTGTCACACCCTTTGGCCCAAATTAGGCTTGTGACATACAGTGTTGGACCGTAGTCAACTCGTGAAACATGGCGCCACCGACACATGGCTAGTCCTAGACTCCTATGGCATCGTACCGGCGCAAACTGGTGGATCCACACCCTTTGGTGATCAGCCGGTAAGGCTCACGCCCTCGGATATAGATCTGAAAACTCTTGCCAAACATGGCCTAATGATTTCATATGCCCACAGATATAGAGTCGGACACTCTCAGTACTTGGAACAAATTCGGAACCTCGTTCCTACTTGCATTTCAACAAAACACAATTATGCATGCTCATATAACCGAACAAACCACACTCATTTGGTAATCTAAAATCATGGTTTTCCAAAAACATATAGTTTAAACAAGTCAAGGCACAACCATCCTTATAACACAGTATAAATCATCATATACATACGGGTTTCAACAAAACCAAGGATGCAGCCCGTCGTCTCCTTTTTCCCAAACCTATAATCATGAAAAACCTATAGTTTTACCCGTTAGATCCCCCCAAATGAGTAGTTAAAACACACACAGGACTGTGAACCACAGTTCTACCGAATTCGATTTCAAAAATAACCGATATAAACACAATTTGCCTGACCTTTCCCCCAAATAACAAATCTCAAACTCCAAGGCACCTAAACAGTGAACCAAGTTCCAAAACCCACAAATCCTAGTATAGAAAATACTCACAACACTGTTCTCTACAAAACTACTAGATCAGAATTGAAAACTGAGCCTTACCTCGATTTTACGCCAAAACATGAAAATGGCCGAACTGAAAATTTGATCCGTAGAACTTGTGGAGAATCTTTCCACGATCCTCATAGTAACTTCAGATCATCGAATCAGATGATGAACGGCAAAGAAATCTAGAGAGAGGGAGTGTATCGTGAGTTTCTAGAGAGATAGAAAGAGGATATTTAGATTTCTTAGCTAAGAAGTAATGAAAATTCCTTTTTATAGCCCTTGACCCGTCTGCCCTTGTCGACGAGGTCATATAGAAAGCTCGTCGATGATACGGTGATCTCGTCGACGAACCTGAGATTCCCAGTTTCTTGAAATCTCTCAACTTCTCCTAGTCAATGCGCCTCTGAATTTTGTCGACGAGCAGTGCATGGACTTCGTCGACGAACTCTAGCTTCGTCGACAAAGCCTACTAAATTCCCAATTTGTCCCTATATTAATTAATTAAATTCATATATTGCGGTTCGGGTTCTTACAAGAGCTCAGTGATTCATAGGTATATGAGAAGGTATCAGTACAGATTCCGGATAGGAAAATACAGGAGTTACGTAACAAGGAGATTCCTTAGGTAAAAGTTTTGTGGAGGAATCATACAATTGAAGATGCTTCTTGAGAATCTGAGGAGCAGATGAAGTAGAAGTATCCGCACTTATTCCAAGAAGTTTAATCGGGTAAAATATAAGTAGTTAGGTAATGTTTCTTTTGCAGGTACATGTTATAATTTAAGTAGTAAGTGGTATTTTAGTTTTGGGAGAATTTTATTTTGTATATGTAATCTTCCAGAACTTGGAATGTTACCACGGAATTCCTCCACCATAAGTGAGGGTAAATAATAAAATAAGTAGACAATTTTTCTTTTAATGGATGATAATTTACTTGAATAGTAAATTTCGAGGACGAAATTTTATAGGGAGGGGAGAATGTAGTGACTCGAATAATTATAATATCTAAATAATATTAGAGAGGGAGGAAATAGAAATTGGAAGGGATAAAGATAGAGGCAGCAGGCCTCGTCGATGAATGCTTTGCGTTACGTTTCGTCGATGAGAAAATACCGAAGTGCAAACCTCTCATTCCTGAATTTTGTCAATGAGAAACAGAGTTCGTCGACGAACTTCAATCATGACCTCGTCGATGAGGTGACATGGTTCATCGACAAAGGCCGCAGTATAAATAGCTCTAAACGGGATTTTTGATAGAATTTTGGCGCAAAATCCTCCCTTCTCTCTCCCTTCGGTTCCCCAGCCTTCTCTCTACTTTTTTGGGTCTATTCTTCACCGGATTGACGATTGGAAGCCATCACAACACTCTTGGGGAAGTTCTCTACTTATCTGCTAGAGTGGATCGTTAGTGGTTTGAGTTCGGAATTCATCCCAAATCAAGAAGATTTTTTACTCAATATTTGGCTATTTGACAGTTGTAGAAAGCGTAGTACGCGTAGAAATACTGAATTTTAGTTCTGGGGAATGTTATTTTTAGGGTATTGATCGGGGAACCCTACGAGTGTAGGACTGTTTTTCCTAGGGGCTTTTTAAGAATCAGGTAAAGGGATAAACTAAGTTAGTTATTTTATGAAAATGTATGTATGTTATTACAGCATCTGATTTCAGGAAAATAAATATATATTTATATATGCTTTATGTTTGGGAAATACTGATGTAAAAGATGATATGTTTAAATATGTATAAAACCTGTTTCGTGTGACATGAGTAGAATTTATAATGAAATATTGTTTTTTTGGGAATATGATAATGATGTGGATTTTTATAATAAAACTGGCGTATAGGCCGAGAATTTTTATATGTATTGCTAGTGTACGGGCCGTGCTGTGGATATGATTTGTCAGCGTACGGGCTGAGCTATAGTAAAATATGAAATACCGGCATACGGACCGATGATTTTCATGATATACGTATATATGCAAAATGATATGATGATATTAATTTGGTAATTAATGGTATGAAATATCCATGTATCACAGTTTCATTATATGTTATATGTTATCAGAACCTGGTTGGCTTGGTTTAGGTTAGCACTTGCACGGTACCGATGCTATGTGTTCATGATCTATCATGATATTTTTGTTAACGCTGTTGTACGGAGTGGCGTGAGGTTGGATGGTTGATGTGGTTTTAAGAAGTGTGAGCGCCCCTGGTGTACGAACGAGGTCTGGTAGACCTATCAAACTTATAGATTGTATTTTTGACTTGGTAGTGGTCGGCCAACCATTGTCAGGTCTCGCCTTCGAACCACACAACCCAGTCATGTGGGGGTAATACATAACAACAACCAGCTAACCTACCAGGTTTGTTTTCGTATTATATTTATATGAGATGATCTATGCTATGAGAATCCTGTATATTCTTCTATGCTTTGATTATACATGTTTTTCCTAGAAATGAGATATACAGTTTTACTGGTTATGTTTATGTATATGATTATATGTATAACACAAAAATGCTCATGTTACCACACACTAGTATTAGTTTATTTCCCTTACTGAGAGGTGTCTCACCCCAAATTTCATAAACATTTCAAGAGCCCTTGATAGGAGAGCGGGTAAAGCTCCGCTAATATAGTGCTATTGATCTGCCCTCTTTGAAGGGTAAGTTTTGGGGGAGATAGTTGAATTTTGTGGGAAATGTCCTTAGGACTTTCTTTTTGGGATGCGTATAGATATGTAATGGATGTAGTAACTCTGGTATTGTGATGGATGGTTTTGTGTTTATGATATGATGATTTTATGTTTCATACTGCTTAGGCTTCCATTATGTGTTTTTATTTTATCCCTGGTACCCATGGGTCCAGGTGGATTATGATCTACTGGGTTTATTATACCGATTTGTATTATTTAAGGAAAAAAAAATATAAGTGGAAATTAAGCAGGTCGTTACACCAGGTAAGGGGAAAACGTTATAGTAGCTTTTTATTAATTTTAAATGGGTTAATTTCAAGTATACAAACAATATATATATATATATATATATTTGATTTATCTGATCAATTAAGCCTTTGAAAAATAATGATTTTGATTATATTTTATAATTAGGAAAATTCGTGTGGTATGAAAATAATTTTCATAAATAAATGGTTGCGAGTACTGCTTTATTATGACTGTTGTTCGCATGTGGCTACTGATTGGGTTATAGATTTTGTTTGGTTGTGAATACTATTCAGCTGTGGGTATTGTTGGATTGTGAATACTATGGTAAATTTGTTGATGTGTTTGGGTGATTGGTATGCAATGGATGTGTGATGTTTTATGGTTCATGTAAATTGCGATATAGCGTTGGCAGTGGTATGAGGAGGTCATTATATCGTAACTGATATAAATCGCCATATAACGTTGGCAGTGGTATGAGGAGGTCATTATATGAAAATTTATATTATGGGGGTAAAACATTGACAGTGGAATGAGGAGTTGTTTTACCGATTTACTATGAATGGGATTGTACGTGTGAATTTGTAACATGTGTGGTTGAGAAGCTTGTGTAGTAATCTGTGTGGTTGATAGTCCTGTGTGGATCGTTTAACTTGTGTGATGTTAGTTCGGTGTGGACCAGTCCTGTGTGGACCGTGTGTTTTGTATGGATGAGAGTCTGATGTGGACTGTATCACTTGTGTGTTTATGGATCCTTTGTGGGTGTGCATGAAATATATGTGTATCCTGTGTGGATTTGTTGTTGTATGTGTATATATGTGGATCTCTATAAAATGATGGCATTGGATATGTAACGACCTGCTTAATTTCCATATTTTTTTTATGACATTTAACATGCTCTGATACCATATTGGGATAAACCCAACCATAAACTTAAGCAGCCAGAAGCATAAATCAAATAAACATAGCCATATGTAAATATATGTAATACAATACCAGAGTACTAACATGTTTCCCAAAATATGCATATATATATGTTCCCCAAAATACCCTCAACTATGCTAGGATATACAAAAATCCTCCACAATACTCACTTCACTGACAGGGCACTACTGAAGCCCCTCTATCTGCGAGCCTGGTCTGCTCGCCTATTTGGATCACCTGAAAAATGATTCAACACTGGGATGAGCCAATGCTCAGTAAGACGAAATATACTATTACTAGTGTGTGGCAAATGAGTTACAATATTATGAAAATCTGTTTTCATATAATCATGTATAACTGAATATGTAAATACAGTTAAAATGATAAAATCCACCACCCCTTTCCATGTTGCTTAACATAATAGTATTGTAGGTTACTATTCAAAATACTTCTAGTGTATATAATATGTTCCTTGTTTCTGTAAATCTTTATATACGTAATAGTAACTGAAAACTTTCCCTATGGATAACTGTGTGTTTTGATTTAACCCCTCATGACAAGGTTGTGTGGCTCGTAGGCGGGATTTACACTGGTTGGCCGACCAGGGTAAATCACTATACTCTATCGGTCTGATCTGCCCACCTCAACCCATATCTGATGGGGAGCTTATCCACATCAAGGGCCTTGGTGATCGACCTACTACCATGTATTATCTAAATAGGTGGTTGCACTCATAACATAACATAATATCTGTAACAACGGTACCGTGCTCTGTAACTGCATAGTCCAACAGGGTCTGATATTATATAATATATCTTTATATAGCACTATCTGATTTACCATGATTCTGAAATAACTGTAATAATCATGATGCTGCATAAACTGTAGCTGTAATTCATACGTCATAATACTGAGAACTGTATAATCATAACACTGATAACTGCATAATCATAGTATTGAAATTCGTATAATCATGGTACTGAGATTCGAATAATCATGCTATTGAAATTCATAAAATTATGATTCGTACTATATTCATATTCTCAAGCCACACCATACTTTAATACATAATTTTCATAATTTAATAAACTATATAATATTTCAAAAATTCCTAGCATAGCATATTTCCCTTACCTGACTACTAGAAAGCCCCTATGGTATACTAGCCTGACACCCGTAGGGCCTCCTACATAACACCCTGAAAACAATATTTATCAGAACAAAATATCAGTATTTCTTTGCTTATATCATTTCCTATAACGGTCAGAAGGCCAAATATGGACTAAAAGGCCTTACCCTGAATTTGGGATGAAATCCAACTTCGTTTCAACAATGATCCGCTCTGGCAAACTTGCAGAGAACTTCATCAGGAGTGTCGTGGTGGCTTCGGATCGTCGATCTGGTGATTGGCGGGGCTGAAATCGAAGAGAGAAGGGAGAGAGACCGTAGGAAAGAGAGAGAGAGAACTCAAAATGGGTTAAAAATCCGACTTTGCACTATTTATAGGGCCAGATTCGTCGACGATATACGTAACCTCGTCGATGAGTCCTTCAGTAAATTCGTCGACGAACCTTGCCCTTCGTCGACAAAATTCAGAGCAGCCCAAAACCATCGCTCGATATTTTCTCGTCGACGATACGCAGCTTCGTCGACGAATTTCCTTATGCGTTCGTCGACGAACCCCTGTACTGGTCGATAAAGTCTACGACCTCCTTCTGTTCATGTTTCCATTTTCTCTCCCTCTTTATTATTTAAATACCATTATTTTCTGGGTCGTTACAGGATATGTGTAACTATAAGTACATAAGTATTTATGATAAAGTAGAATTCTCCACCCAAGGGCTTGCTGAGGAAAGCGAGTGCCCTGATAATTTTTTGTTGATACCAGAGCAGAGGGAAGTTACTTGTATGGGCAGATTAACTTCCCTCTTCTCGGAGACATTACCTGGATACATAACCCGAGGGCTTACTGAGTAAGGTGTAACTATAAGTACATAAGTATTTATGATAAAGTAGAATTCTCCACCCAAGGGCTTGCTGAGGAAGGCGAGTGCCCTGATAATTTTTTGTTGATACCAGAGCAGAGGGAAGTTACTTGTATGGGCAGATTAACTTCCCTCTTCTCGGAGACATTACCTGGATACATAACCCGAGGGCTTACTGAGTAAGGTGAGTGCCTTGGTATTATTGCTAGAGCATAAAGAAGTTACTTGTATGAGTGGGTAATCTTCCTTATTCTTGGGAATTATCAGTAAAAGCAACTATGATTGTGTATATAATATCATATGACAGTGTGATTATTAGTGATGTGACTTCTCAGCTTCTATGTTATTGATGATCAAATAATTACTTTTGGTATGTAGTAAACTCTCTGCCACACACTATTTATAGCTTTTTCTTCCTTACTGAGAGGTGTGTCACCCCGTCGAATTCTTCTCCTTTTCAGGTCCTTTAGGTGATCAAGCTTAGAAAGGGGTGGGGTTTAGTTGTAAGTAGATAAAAGAACAAGCTTACATAAAATTTTTATGTTCAATTTTTCCTCGTTATGTAATATGGAAGATTTGGTATACTCTTTTATGTGTTTGTTTATATATGTATATAGAACTCTGGTATTTTGTTTGAGGTTGTTTAATTAGTTCTACTGCGTGAATGGTATCAGAGACACCAGATTGGTCTCATAACACCCTGGGCCCCACATGACGAGTACGTGACATTACACTACTACAAGTCATGAACTTTTCGAAAACATTAGTAGCTAAGGCACAATATAAAATATGCATGACATTAAAAATATATACATTAAAATTATGTCATGCTCATTCAATTCATTTTCAGGCTTGGGAAACTATGCTTTTAAAAACATTTTCATTGGGATAAAATTCATTTGACAAAAACTTTTCCAAAGACCTCCAATCAAATGATTTTATAAAGATACTCTTTTTCAATTTTCAAATGGCAAAATCTACACAATAAATGTAGTGGAGGATTTGCAAAGGATTGACCCTCAAAAAAAGGATACACCGAAGAAGAGCCATTGCAATCTTTATGCAAACACGGTTAAACTTATTGCAACCAAACTCTGAT
Organism: Malania oleifera; assembly: GCF_029873635.1. Taxonomy (NCBI): domain Eukaryota; kingdom Viridiplantae; phylum Streptophyta; class Magnoliopsida; order Santalales; family Ximeniaceae; genus Malania; species Malania oleifera. The sequence goes on along the minus strand of NC_080422.1, from coordinate 103,048,897 downwards.
ACCAATTGATAGGAATGGTGTATACCCAAGGGGGGGGGGGTGAATTGGGAATTTAAAAATTTCTTCCTAGGTTGACTTCAAATCACAATCAGTCTAGTACAACTTAGGGTCTTTCTAAGCATTCACCAATTTCACAGGTATTAAGAATATGCAAATATTTAAACCATGCACAATAAATTTAAAAATAAACATGCACATACTGAAATGTAAAGAGTATAGGGAAAAGAAAGAACACCAAATTTGTAATCGAGGTTAAACCAAACTAGCCTACGTCCCTGCCTTAAGCCAGCAGCTCAAGGATTCACTAAGTGCTCACTTTAATTGGGCAGAGCGATGCCACTTACACTATCCTTACGGGGCGACCCAAAAGGTTTGACATGCTCATGTGTTTAGACTACTGGTCCAAATACCTTATGTTTGGCTAATGAGTCTAACTCAACCTATATTACTTCTTTTCATTTTGGCCAATCATTTTGATATCGACATTCTTCTACAATTTGAGGCTCAGGCTCATTATCATTAATAATTTCTAAAACAATCGCATATGCAAACAAATTGTCAACAATAACTTCATTTCTTCTTCGCATATTTCCAAATTTTAATGAGATCTCATAATTTTCTGTTACCGAAACCACTTTTGATGTTGCTTCTTTGGAAATATGGGATTGTTAATCTATATTTCTTTTAACCTCTTCTTGAGTGTTAATGAACTCTTTTGGAGTGTCACTTTTATTCATTTCTTTTTTCTTTCGAGGAACAGTATCATTTACACCAATTGGTCTACCACACTTCTGGCGCACTTTAGATTCATTAGCTGCTATTCCCATTGGGTGTTCTTCGGAAACAAGCAATCTAGCAGGAATATTTGCGGCTATAACATGTGATTGAGTGACCCTTTTGGTGTCTGTAAAAACATTTGGCAATTGATTTGTAGCATTCTGCAAATGAATTGTTCTTTGTACTTCAAGTTCACATTGATTTGTGCGTGTATCAAGATTAGACAAAGTTGGTATGTTCCAACAAATTTCTTGTGTTTTTAATCTTTTACCTTTTTCTTCTCCTAATGACGGGAAAACTGATTCATCAAATTAAAAATCTAGAAATCTTGTTCTTAAAAAATCACCTGCTAGTGGTTCAAGATATCTAATGATAGAAGGAGAATCAAAACCAACATAAATACCAAGCCGAAGATGTGATTCCATCTTACTTCGTTGTGCAGGTGCAATAGGAACATATATAACGCAATCAAAAATTCTAAGATGAGATATATTAGGTTGTTGGTTAAACACAACCTGTGAAGGTGAAAACTTGTGAAATGCAGTTGGTCTAATTCTAATCAAAGACGCAACATGCACTATAGCATGACCCCAAGCAGATGCAGGAAGCTTTGATCGCATAAGCATAGGTCTGGCAATAAATTGTATACACTTAATGAAGGATTCCGCTAAACCATTTTGTGTATGAACATATACAATAGAATGTTTAACACTTATTCTTATTGACATGCAATAGTCATAAAATACTTTTGAAGAAAATTCACTTGCTTTATCTAAATGGGCAATCTGAATGGTATGATAAGGAAAACTTGATCTTAACTTTATTACTTTAGCAAGAAATTTAGCAAAAGCAACATTACGAGTTGAAAGTAAACAAACATGTGACCATCGAATGAAAACATCAATTAATACCATGAAATATTGAAATGGTCGCAAGATGGATGGATTGAACCATAAATATTTTCTTGTATTCTTTGCAGAAAAGATGGAGACTCTAAAGATAATTTAGATGGAGAAGGTCTGACAAGCAGTTTTCCTTGAACACAAGAAGTACAAAAATAATCCCCAAGTAAAAAAACTTTTTGAACCTTTAATGGATGTCCATGTGTATTTTCAATGATTCGTCTCATCATAGTTGAACTAGGATGGCCAAGATGATCATGCCAAAGTATAAAACTTCTAGGCTCGAAGCACTTTAGGTGCATAAAATTTGATTCAACCATTCTTATTTTTGTGAAATATAGGTTAAATGAAAAACTTGAAAATTTTTCTAATATGATCTTCTGGTTTGAAACTGTAGATGTAATAAAAAAATATTTCATATCTCCTTCATTTTTAGTCTACATGATATCCATTGCAATGTATATCTTTAAAACTTAGTAGATTTCTTCGGAATCTATTAGAATACAAGGCATCATCAATATACAATTTTGTTTCATTTGGAAACATAATGTGAACTCTTCCAGAGCCCTCTATTACATTTGTAGAGTCAGATATTGTATTAACATTAATTTCAGCTAATGTTAATTGCAAGAAATATTTTTTAACACGAAAAATTGTGTTAGTCGTGCCACTATCCACCAAACAAATGTCATCCTCTATTTTATCAAGTTTATTTTGTATGATATAGTAAATGAAAAGTAAAATTTAAAAATTAGGAAAGATAACAAAATATTACCAAATATATTATATATAAAACTTTTAATAAAAAAAAAATTACATAAGTTAATTTTTTCAAAATAACATAAACTTGAAGTTAATTTAATAATAGACATTTCCATCTCCTATCAAATGATTAATTTTGCCACTATGATCCTAAAAAAAATCAGAAACATCAAAATCAACACCCAAAGGAGACTCATACTTAGCATCAATGGGTTTAGACAAATTCATTTAAGCATTTTTCCTTTTTTCTTTTAATGATGCCTTGTAAAGATCAACTAGGTGTTTAGGAGTGCGACATATTCGAAACCAATGACTTTTTGTTCCACACCTATAGCAAATATTGTTATTATTTTGCACTTTGTTATTTTGTTCATAACTTTTTTTATTCTTTGCCCATTTCCTTTGAGTCTTTTCAGCACCTTTGCTTTCAAACTTTGAAGGATAATCATCATGGGTCTAATAATTTTTCCTACCATGACCCATTTTACCACCACGACCTCGTCCACGACTTTGAGAAAAAGCCACATTCACTTCAAGGAATGGTGTTGAGCCAGTTGGACGAGATTGTTGATTTTTCAATAAAAGCTCATTATTTTGTTCAGCCACAAGTAAATAAGAAATTAGCTTAAAATATTTTGTAAATATACGCTCTCAATATTGTTGCTGTAGGAGCACATTCGAAGCATGAAAAGTCGAATATGTTTTTTCTAACATATCATTATCGATAATTTTTTCTCTACATAACTTCAATTGAGAGCTAATTTTGAACAATGATGAATTATATTCACTTACAGTTTTAAAATCTTACAATCGTAAATGTATCCAATCATATCGAACTTTTGGAAGAATTCCTGTTTTTTGGTGTTCATTTATTTCTTTTAAATTGTTCCAAAGGACTAATGCATCCTTAATAGTAAGATACTCAATTTTCAATTCTTCGTGTAAATGGTGTTGAAGGAATATTATTGCCTTTGTGCGATCCTGCAGGGATGTTTGATTCCCTTTTTCAAATTTTCTTCCAAGATTCATAGCATTAAGGTGAATCTTAGCATGAAGTACCCAAGGTAGATAATTTCTTCCAGAAATATCAAAGGCAACAAATTCAAACTTTGTGAGATTTGACATCATAAAGTCATTTTGAAAACAAATAAAAATTCAAAGTTAGGTAAATATTAAATGGAAATGTTATTCTCACATATATCCCAACATAAAAATATTTAAGAACACGTACTCAAAATAAGAGATATAGTTAACATATAAATATACTTTGACGAAAAACTAAAGTTTTATAGATAACAAATGTTAAAGGAAACAAAATTCTTACCTTAGAATAATACCAACGAAACTTGCTATACCATTAGAGACTTGATCGTGCTGATAACATATTGAAAATGAAATAAAAGAGGAAAAAAAATTTACAGTTATAGAAATTCAACAGTCTAATTTTTCAGGAACTAAATGTTGCTAATCATTTTATTATCTCATTTTGTTGTAAAACATATCATTATATAGACAAATACATTGGCATCCCAAAAATTAACCACATAATGAAGCGTTATGTGAGTATACCAAAGATTGTAATCTATAATCTACATAGTCATCCACATAAATATACATGTTTTACAACACACCTCTATTAGTACCTATGCTTTTTTCATGTTCATAACTTCCTATAACTATGTCCTAACAAAGCAATCTTTATATTATATATTTGTTACAATACAAGTCAAATATTAATTTTTTATTTTATAAAAATATTTATTTTAAATGATAAGTGGTATAAACATTTTTTTTTATTGCCCTTGCAACTCCTCAATTGCATTTGTGTTGACTACCCATAAAAAAGTCAGGACATCATACGGTTGATGACAATTGTCACACTGATCTAAATCCTCGCTGGGGCCCTTCCTAGACACGTCCCGCCATTGCTTGCTCCCAGCTGATTCAAAAAGCCGTTAATACCTGGCTGCCTACCATGTCAAAACCCCTTATTTCCCTCGCACAAAAATGCAAAACCTTAAACCAACTGAAGCAAATCCATGCCCATCTCCTCAAATCCCAATTGCCCGAGAACCCGTTTGCCATCGGACCGCTTCTCTCCGTCGCCGCAATATCCAACAACGCCTCTTTCTTCCCTTACGCCCGCTTCGTTTTCGAGCATCTTCTTCACCGCAACATCTTCATGTACAACACCATGATCAGAGGGTATGTTCAAACTCACTCATCGATTCCTGCTGTCTTATGCTATTTAGACATGTTAAGATATGGGCTTACGGCAAATAACTATACTTTTCCTCCATTAATTAAAGCTTGTTCGATTCTCGTGCCTGATTCGATGCAAATCGGTCGTTTAGTTCATGCCCATGTTGTTAAGTTTGGGTTTCAAGACGACCCTTTTGTTGTTAGTGCACTGATTGAGTATTACTCGCTTATTCTTGACATGGAAACTGCACGGATGGCGTTTGATAAAACTTCTAAGAGGGATGTGGTTTTATGGACGACGATGGTTGATGGGTATGGGAAGATGGGGGATGTTGAGAATGCGAGAAATTTGTTTGAACAAATGCCTGAGAGAAACGTGATTTCTTGGAGTGCAATGATGGCGGCTCACTCGAGGGTGAGTGACTTCAAAGAGGTGCTTTTTCTATTTAGAAGGATGCAGGAAGCTGGCACAAGACCAAATGAGTCTATATTGGTGAGTGTTTTGACTGCTTGTGCTCATCTAGGGGCACTTATGCAAGGGTTATGGGTTCACTCCTATGTCAAGCGACACAGTCTTGAGTCAAATCCAATATTGGCCACTGCTTTGACTGACATGTACTCGAAATGTGGTTGTGTGGGAACGGCATTATCGGTTTTTGAGGCTATTTCTAATAAGGATGCCGCAGCATGGAATGCTATCATATCTGGGGTTTCCATGGGTGGAGATGCAATGACATCTCTTGAGCTATTTCGCAGAATGACTATAAATGGGACTCAACCTACTGATACCACATTTGTGGCTGTCCTCAGTGCTTGCACGCATGTAAGGTTAGTGAAAGAAGGCCTCAAATTGTTTGAACAAATGGGTTGTCTTTATAGGGTTGAACCTCAACCTGAGCATTATGCATGTGTTGTTGACTTGTTGGCTAGAGCAGGCATGTTAGAGGAAGCTGAAAAGTTTATTGAGGAGAAAATGGGAGGGCTTGGACAAGGAGATGCTAATGCATGGGGAGCTCTATTAGGTGCTTGTAGAACTTATAGAAATGTTGAAATTGGGAACAGAGTTTGGAAAAAGCTAGCTAACTTGAGAGTAGCTGATTGTGGCACTCATGTGCTGACATATAATATGTATAGGGAAGCTGGATGGGAAATGGAGGCAAAGAGCGTACGAAGAATTATCTCAGAAGCCAGAATGAACAAGAAACCCGGTTGTAGTGTAATAGAAGTGGATGGCATGGTTGAAGAGTTCCTAGCTGGTGACTTTTCTCATCCACAGGCAAGCGAAATATGTAATATTCTTGATTCTTTATTTAATGTTGTAAATTTGGAGGATTGTTTTGAACTTAAAAGGGATTTGGTGCAACTTGTGTGAAAATTCTTAATGAAATTATTTGAAAGCCATCCAGTCGTTAATGTTGCTTGAATGTTTTGATGCAATTTTGTGTTCTTTTTTGTGGTGATAAATTATGAATGATCATCCATTGACAAGGAAGAGAAACCTCTCTCTCTCTCTCTCTCTCTCTCTCTCTCTCTATATATATATATATATATATATATGCATGAGGTATATTTCAGAGATTTTTCTTTTTCCCTTCTAGTTACTGCATGTGTATAAATAAATAATTAATAGCGTGTTCCGGGCCTCTGGTAAGCGTTAGCTTGGAGATGACATTTGACTATTTTAGCTTGCTTAAGAGCAACAAAAGTGCCAGAACATCAGTAGACATTGATGGCACCTCACTAGTAAATGTTCTGAAGAAAAGAAGTCTTGGTAGAAGAGGTGTGCTTAAAAGTTCAGATTGTAGTCATAGTTATAATTTGATCTCTCTTCCTATAACAAGCACTGTTTGATTGTATTGGCTTAGTTTATCATCATTCTATATTTATTAATTATTATCCTAAAATTAGCAATATTCAGAGCCCTTTTAAAATATCTGTATCTAAATATATATATATATATATATATATATATATATATTTTGGGTTTGACATTTTCTCTGATAAAGGTCATTTGGCATTGCAAGAAAAATAATTTGAGTTCTTGTTTTTGTGGTATTGATTTAAATGGCTCTAGCTTTCTCTTCTACGCATTGGTGCATAACACCGGTGCTTTGCATGCTAATATTTTGTCAAGTAATATGTAAAATATCTTGTTCAAAACGGTCCTACATGACTTAACTTATGTCAATGTCCCTTTATTAGTGGCATATAAATTTAAGCATGCAAAGCACCAATGCTATGCACCAACACTTGTGCTTTTCACCAATACATAGTAGAGTACCTACAAGAGTGCATCAATGCTATGGACCGAGCTTTGTCCTACTGTATGCCATTTATAATTTGTAGGGACAATATATTGTGCAACAGATCTCAGAAACAGAAAAACAGAAGAGCAAGTCCAATCCAAAACTTCTAGAGCCATAATCCAATTGAGGTCATTTTAGCGTTTCTGCTCCAAAAATAATACTAGCAGATCAATTTTGGAACAGCATCCAAGCAGCTTTATAATAATAATTGAAATTAAGACTTTATATACATACTGTGCATGGAAATGTGAAATCAGAAATCATTACTTCATTACTCCTTGGTTTGCAAACTCCCAACCCCCAAATATCCTTCTTTTCATCTGCTTTGTGAACATTTTGTTAGTGAATACAGGCCTAAACATTGAAACAAGTATCCGTAATAATTGTTCTTTTGAGGACTCAAGGAATTGCATTTTCCTCTCATACATATTCATGTTTGAAATCATGGTTGCATTATGAAGTACTTGCTATCTGCCATCCACCAAACTTAACTCCTGAATGGATTCCTCACATTTTATATTTTGTATAATGTCCTGTTTAGACGATGTTCACTGCCAAAATGCAAGTGACAAATGATATCCTTGAAGATCATAGGTGCATGGCTGCTGCCTGCAATTTCTAGGGTCACATTTCCTTCTAATTCTAGAGAACTGCAAAGGTAGTGGAACATACTTTAATAGGAACAATGCAACATACAAGAAAATGAATTGTCAAACCTTAATATGGTAACATCAATAAATTATTACATTCAGCTACAACATCAGTCATTGAGCTACAAAAATATCATATTGAATATATTGAGGTAAAGGTCAATCAAGCACTCCAAACAGGACCATAAATTCCTTGTGGCCTCCGTAGCCTTGTTATATCAGTCCAGTCAGCAGTTCTCTGTTATTAGTTGAACAGAGTAGCATTCCCTGGTTCATCTGTTGATATGCACAAGCTGGGATCATTGCACGCAGCAAAAGCAGTTTTGCTGGATATCTGGTGTCAGGTGCACTGCTTTGCATGAAAATCTTCCGCTGATAACAAACTGGTGATAAGGTGTTTGATCCTTTCAGCGCCAGGACCAGGCTTGAGAGTAGTTGCATTTGCAATGACATGTTGTGGGATGGTCGAATTTGAGGATCCCTCCTTATCAAACCATCCACCAGGCACAAACCCATCAGCACTGCGGCCCAAAAGCTCAGAATCTATCTTGTCAAGAACTGGTTCATTTTTTCCAAACTTCCTTGCAAAGGGAGTATTGCTTTGTACCATTCTCTGGTAGTCGTCAACAGTGAGGAAATGTGGATGTTGTTTTGGAGGGTTGTCCCAAGATATGAAGTGGAGATCATGGTTCACAGTTGTGTTTTGGAACCCCTCAGCATTGCAGATGACAGTGTGGAAGTATCCTTCTGGTGAAGAAAGAAAGTTGGCATAATACATAAGGACTATTCTTGGAAGGTTGTCCCACCCCAACAAAAAGTACTCCACGAAGGGACGAGAGAGCATCATCCATGCGGAGCCTGAGAAAAATGATGAGCGTAGTTCAGGATTAAAAATTAGATAAAAAATCTGCAAACAATTATTGCATTGAGCTCAATAAATGAGCTTCATACTTCCCCTTAAAATAGAAATTGAAACTCCTGCTGGGAAAAAAGAAAGTGCTTAGTTCATAGATCTGCAGGGTAATGACTGTAACTGTAAGTAACACCAACTCATAATACCTGTTTAAAATTTGACTCTTGAAGCATAAGCCTTTAATGGCCAATTGTTAGTGCCAGACTACAGGCTTCTTTGTTTGCTGTGGGGTATTGCCCAAGGCCTGTAGGGGTGCCTCAGTGATTTCAATAGAAAAAATTATTTTCATTGCCTTTGCTCAAAAGCTCTGTTGAATGTCCCAGATTGATAACTATTCTTAAACAAGGATTATAGGGCACCCAAAATTTAAAGCAAGGTGGAAAACTCTCTTTTCATGTCAATTGTATCATTGAGTAGACCTGCTTTATAACTTGTTTGATTTGATTTGTATCCTGTGTAATCAACGGAAGCCATACCACAGCTCATTTAAAATGAGTTTCGCTGACTACCTTCTCTTGATGATCAGCGTCAAAATTGGGATTACCGCTTTCCATTCCTATTCTTCCATAAAAGCTCTCTCTCTCTCTCTCTCTCTCTCCTCAGTGAGGGCATTGGGGAAAATATCAAGCTTAAGGTATACTTTAATGTGGAAATGACCAATTAAATGGGATAAAGAGCTAGTAGTTCCTTAATCTAACTGAATAAGGAGATTATTGATCTCATCAGGCATTATCGGTTGTTCTATCAATTTGATCCCCAAATCAGTAATGCAGAATCTCAAACTCTGTAACGTATATGCTTCTTAATTCCCACCCCTCCCCCTCTTATCTGTGTTTGGAGAGAAAAAGCACAAAAAATGATAAAATAATGATAACATGAAGCAAATATTATATGAAGCCTCACCTGTAAACAGCTTATATGCTGTGGGCACGCTCCTTTTCTCTGAAACCCAAAACACATCTTGTTTTTGCACGGTATACAGTGCGGGATCAATAATTACAGGTCTGGCTCTCTGAAACCTATAATGTTAAACAAAAGAATGCTTAAGCAAAATTGTAGCTCAACACACAAAATATCTCCCCCTATGGAAATGAATTAGACTTAAAGGGAAATGCTAAAGAATGAGAGAGGATGAGCAACATACTCTTTCCAACCAATATCACTAGTATGCTCAATAAAATTGAGGTCTCTAGGAATTGCTGACAATGCATGAAGTAAATCTGTTAAAGAGAAAAGAAAACATTATCAAATATCAATAGAAAGAATTAAAGAAACAATAGAAGGTGGGTGAAAGCGTCGAACAGAATTAGCTCATGTTTCAGACTTATTGACCAATTATTGCCAGTACCCAATTTCTTTTTCCTATCAACTTAACTAAAAGAAATACCATATTCCGTTCTACAGAAGATAAATTAGCTAAATACAGCAAACAAGTCCACGTTGAGGCAGATAAGTAACAATAGCCCTTGAGATAGAATCAACAAAAGACCCCAGAACAATGAGAGGAAGGCCTTGGCCTCAAAGCAAACGAGTGACCATTCAAATCCCAGTTCCCATTTTCACAAGAAATAAAGAAACACAAAATCCCCAGTTGAAGGGGGAAGCCATAAAATCAAAGCAAAAGAATTCAAATTCTAAGAAGCAGGAGCAAAGAAGAAAGCCCAAGTAGAATGAGCGCCAGTGTCTGTAATTATTCTTACCATCTTGGGTCACCAGAGGGTAATCTGAGGCACTCAAATTAATAAACCAATCCCACTGACCGCCCTCCTTCAACAAAATCGCCGCCGCGTGAAGGGTGTTAGTGACCATGGTAGGACCTCGGTAAGTGACCAAATTAGACCTCGTCACAACCCTAACATTTCCCAATTTGACAAACAACGGTTCGTTCCTCACGAAGTTCGCCAAATCGAGTCTCTCGGCCGGCGAGGCCTCGAGGTCCAGATGCACGGCGTACTGGTTCAAGGGATGGTACAGAGCCCGGAGAGTCCTCTTCAAGCTCTCTCCGTCGCCGGACGATCCCGATATCAAGTACGCGATTCTGGGTATTGGGTTCGTAGCCGTTGAAGCTATGTGGAGCTTCGATTCCACAAACAATGGCTTTTGATTCTTTCTGGGTTTTGGCGAAAATGGGGAGGAAGAGGAACTGTAGGAAGTGAACAGTGAGATGAATATTAAAAAGGAGGAAAAGAGCATCGAGAAGACCAGTAAAAGCGACCATTTTTTCTTCTTCTGCGGGGACTTATTTTCCATGCCGAGAAGCATGGAATCTAATTTAGGGGGAAAAATTAAAAAAGTACTGAGGAAAGAAATTGTCTCCGGGAGCTTCAAACAGAGAAAGAAAGAGAGAGAAAGCGAAGTGGGTTTGCAAGAAAACACCTGCTACTTCGTAGATTGAAGAAGAAAATTACCAAAAAAGAAATAGATTTGTGAAGAATGTTGCAGGGAGCACGGATCCATGTCTGTACGGACTGCGAGATATTTTGGGATGAGAGAGAAAGATGGTGATTGGAGAATCGGAGAGCGAGAGAGAGAGAGAGAGAGAGAGAGAAGTGAATGGTGCTACGTGGGTGGTGGTGATTGGGTATCGGAAAGCGAGCCGGCGGCAATCTCAGGTGCAGTGGCGGTGGCGCACCGGGGGACGCGGGAATCAAGCTATTATTATTGTTATGTAGGTGGGTGAGCAGTGCAGTGTGACTGTTGGGATTGGGACTGTGACGGTGGGCTTGTAATAATAATAATAAATAAATAAAAATAATTAATAGTAATAAATAATAATTAATAATAGGCTAATAACACTTAACACTAATAATAATAAATTAATGTTTAACAGATGAAAAAAGGTGTTTGCTAATCCCAAAAATTTTAAAGTGCCTATGAATGCCCACATGGGACCCTCTTATTGCTTTTATTGGTCACGCGTTCCGTTCAGTGGGAGACTTTTTAACTTCCATATTTTGTATCACAGCTGGACGACGATTATTATGATAACACACACTAAAGTATTACATAGTTATTTGAGGTTTGTCCAAAAAATACAAACGTACTTTAAAAAAATTTATAAAAAAAATTTTCTATCTTTTAAAACAAATCTCAAGACAAGTCTTTAAAATTCCTAAAATCTCAAAAAGGGTTATTAAAATTTTTGAATTCTTAAGAAAAATTATTATTATTATTATTATTATTATTATTATTATTATTAATTTTTATCAAATCTTAAGAAATGTTAGTGTCTTTTGACCTTATTATTATTATTATTATTATTATTATTATTATTATTATTATTTGTAGTCAAAATGAGTGTGTTCAATTGCTTTAATTAGCATCTAAAATAATTTTTATTTCAAATATGTATTTTTTGTTTGTATAAAACATATCTAAATAATTGCTTCAAAATTTATCAGAAAGATGAGGTTCGAGTTCATAATTTGTGTGGATCTCCTTTGACACTTGGTTTTTAGAACATTTATACTTCTTTATTGATTAAATGTGTGGGTGGAAGTATAACTATCTTCATGATTAAATGTCACGCAAAGTTTATAAAATTATCAATTTTTTTTGAAAAATCTACATTTTTTTATCGGTAAAGGTAAATATATTAATCAAATGTGTATATAGAACATACTCTGGGCATCCCCGGACTCAAAGGGCAAACAAGCCCTCATCACATTGCATTACAATACAATCAACGGGCAAGTCAAAAAACCCTTCTAAGAGACAATACTCATTCTATCCAACTACCACAACATCAAAAAGTATTAGACATATGGAAAGTACACTAACCATGTAATCTAACTTGGATTCCCGACCCCAATCTAAGCAAGAAATGGGAATTTATCAGACATAGCTCTGTATACGTGCCCTTGGATGCATTTGATGATGATATCAACCGAAGTCTCTATTTTCTCATACTTCTTTCTGTTTCTAAAGTGCTAGATCCAATATACTGTTGTAGCCGCACAAGCACGCCTAGCTACTGATGCTATTCCAATTCCCTTAGCTTTTTTTTTTTTTTTTTTCCATCCATTTTATGGCAACATTTAAAGTTGTCATTCTTCTATGCCATCCAAGCCAGCCTCTAAGATAATTCTAGACCTCATAACCACTCTACATTTGAAGAATAAGTGATTCATCATCTCAATTTCAGACATGCAAAGGGCATAGGGTGTAGAGACTCGAACCCAGAAAATAAAATAAAAATAAATTAAAGGAAAATAAAAATAAATAAAGGAAATGAAAAATAAGAAAAAGGAAGGAAAAGAGTTTGGACAGGACCAAACCGTCAATAGTTTGGCGGGACTCAGAAAAATCGTCGACGGTTTTCCTATAGGGCAAACTACCGAGAGCGTTTAAGTGCCAAACCGTCGACGGTTTTGTCAAGCACAGAAAAACCGTCGACGGTTTTCTACGGGGCTGAGAACCTATAAATAGACATTAGGTCATTTTATTAGAAAAATATTTTATCCTCTCTCTCAGCTCCGAACTTCTCTCTCTCTCTCTCTCTCTCATCCCTCACGTGATTTTCTCTCACTTCTACACTCACTCGAAGATACTCTCGTTCTTCGATCATCTTCCTCTCCTCTCTTGGGTTGCCGGATTAGTTTCGGCAGCGGTTCCATAAAGCTATGGTTTCCATCTCCTATTCGTTTTAGGCAGAACTTTGAGGAACGAGTAAAGAGAATAAATTATACCAACTTTTTATTAAGTTTGAACCGATTAAATTCAAGTATATAAGTTCGTGTATATATATGTATGATTTTCTGAACGGACTAGGCATTTAAAAATGATGGTTTTTGATTATAATTCCCATTTAGGTAAAAACCAATCTGAGTAAGGTATATTATTTATTTACAGTGTATAACATTATGGTTGACACTCAAACTGTGTGACATGAGAATAACTCTTCATAATAAACTGGTTGTGAATACTGTGGTGAATGAATTGATATGTTTGGATGAATTGGGTGAATGAATTGATATGATTGGATGAATTGTTTTGTCTGGTTATTCATGTATATCACAATATAACGTTGGCAGGCCTGAGGAGTTTGTTATATTTTCATTTATATAAATGGGGTAAAACATTGGTAGGACTGAGGAGTTTGTTTTACTGATATACTATGAATAGGTCATTGTGAAAGTGTAACAGTGAATGTCGGTTGTGAAGAAATTTGTGTAGTATCCTATGTGGATGTGAAATTTGTGGACTATCCTGTGTAGATGTGAAACTTGTGCAGGGTCCTGTGTGGATGTGAAACTTGTGCAGTATCTTGTGTGGATTTAAAACTTGTGCAGTATTCTGTGTGAATGTGACTGAAATGTATGATTGATGTTGAATGTGTGTGGGTACATGTTTGAAAATAAAACCTTGCATGAATATTTATGACAAAGTAAAACTCTCCGTCTAAGGGCTTACTGAGTAAGGTAAGTGTTTTAATAAGTATCAGTTGTAGGCACACCCAAATTAAAGGGCAAAGTTACAAACAGTATCAAAGCAAATGGGCATTACATGTATGGGCGTATAAACTCCCCAATCCTCGGGAACTTTCGCTATAAATATTGGTTATGTATGTGTGAGTACAGTCTGCATGTGTCTTATCAATCGTTGTTGATTAACAAACAGCTATATTTTGTATACATTAAAACTCATCTGCCACACACTATTATAATTTATTTCATCCGTACTGAGAAGTGTCTCACCCCAACGAATTATTAACTTTTCAGGTCCTTCTGGTGATTGAGCTTAGCCAGCTTCAGGGCAGGGTTTAGTTTTTGGTAATTATGAATGGTTGTAAGCTATGAAGTATTTAAAAGTTAGGTTTAAATTCCTAGTTATGTAATATAAAGTGAATGGATACACTATTTGGGATGTATAGTATAGAACTCTGGTATTTTAATGGAGAATGTTTAATTATTTCCACTACGTGCATGTTAAGTGTGGTATTAGAGACGTATGGATGGTCTCATAACACCCCGAGCCTCACTTGGCGGGTTCGGGGCGTTACAAAGTGGTATTAGAGCTTTAGGTTGTTAGGTCATGCAGAATATAAGATGGATTAATACTAGAGTATAGGTTCGAATTAGGATGTAAATAGGAATGGGTAGATTAGAACACTAGCAAGAAATTCTAAGTTTTGTTTTGTAGTTTGGAGGCAAAAACCCCTTGATGGTCTTCTGCGATTTTTTGAATCAGTCGCGAGTTTCAGAAAATCATGGTAAATCCATCGACGCTGATGTTTACAAGGGGAGAGACTTGAACTTGAAATTATAACTCGAAGGTTAGGATGGTTGATTTATGGGGATAAGCCTTTGAAAGAGAATTTTGATAATGTGGTGATTTGATGATTGAGGTTAATTAGGTGTTTGAAGTTTAAATTGAGGATTTAAATGTTAAACTAGTTTCTTGTTTTATAACTATACCAGTTATGTTAAGATATGGAAATTCTAAACTCGCCTCTGTCCTATCTTCAGGATGGATCTCAGAGATAAAGACGTGGACACATGAGGGGATAATGATTTAGGGGCTTCCAATGGGAATGAGATTGAAACCTCCAAATTGCTGTGAGGTTTAGCTCCGTAGGTCAAGGAAGAGATTAGGCGGGACCCCGAGGGATTGAACTGCCCACCAGTGAACTAGGGCTATTCGATTGAGCAATTTACTCTCCTGAAACCCTATACTTTTGTGGGTGGTCGAGACTTGGGTGCAAGAGATGGAGAAGATACTAATTATGCTAAGTTGCACTGAGGAGAAAAAGGTTCTCTTCACCACCTTCAAATTAACAAGAGAGGCTAAACGATGGTGGCTAGCAATGAAACTACTGGAAGAGTAGCGGGCAGTACCCACTGTTATGACATGGAGGCATTTCAAGTAGGTCTTCTACGACCGGTACTTCCCCGCCACCACCAAGGATGCTAAGGCGGGAGAATTTTTCAATCTGACTTAGGGGCACCTCACCGTTCAGCAGTATACTGTGAGGTTCGTGGAGCTTTCTCGCTTTGCCCCCTTTATGGTCCTAGATGAATACCAAAAGGTGGGGAGGTTTGAAAGGGGCCTGAAATAAAGGATCCATGAGCATGTGATAGTCTTGCAGATACAGGACTTCTCAGAGCTAGTGAATAAAGCCACCGTAATGGAGTTGGGCCTGTAGAGTGGTGCAGAGATGTCAGAACCGAGGAAGAGACCCTTGCCTCCCAGCTCCCATGTAGATGCCAGACAGGGATCATGTAAAGACCCAAAAAATGATAAGTAATTAAATAAAGAGGAAAAGGAAAATTTGAAGGAGGTAAAGAAGGATTTGTCGACGAATGCTCTGGCTTCATCGACGAACTCCCTTATACAGTTCGTGGACGAGGTTCGGTGCCTCGTCAACGAAGAGATACGGAGAGGGGGGCATGTAGACCCTTTGGTCTGGCGACAAACTCATTATCCTTATCGACAAACTTCCTTCCTTGACTCATCGACGAGTCCATGTGTCCTGTCGATAAAGCCACGTGGCAGCAGTCTATATATAAATATATATATATGCAAAATCAAATTTTGGGCAAAAATTTAGCTAATTTTCTCTCTCTCCCTCCCTCTCTCTCTCTCTCTCTCTCTCTCTCTCTCACACACACACACACACACTAGATTTCTTTTTCTCTCACTTCTCTTTAGATTTTTGGCCTTGTTTCTCCCCAATTCGATGATTAGAAGCTACTACGATGATCTTGGGGAGATTCTCTACAACTTAACTGGAGTGGAATTTCAATTTGAGAAGTTTGAGAACCATCCCAAAATCAGGGTAAGTGGATGGTTTAAGGGTTATTTAGTTTGTAGGTTTTTCTGAACCTAGATTTAGTAGTAGATGTTGTTATACTAGTGTTTGGGATGATTTATGTGGGTGTTGTGAATTCAGGATTTTGGGGCTCGTATTGCAGGCAGGTTAGGGGACCTAGAGGGTGTTCCCAAGAACCCAGGTAAGATAATGAATAGTTTATAATTCAGGAAATATGAGTATGAAAATTTATTCTAGGGAAATTAGTTATTTCATAGGAATATATATATATATATATATATATATATATATATATATATATATATATGATATTTTTAGGATTATGAAATTATGAATGCTAGGGGCATAAATTAGAACGTTAGTGGACGAGCCTATTTTGTCAGGTAAAGGAAATATGCTATGTTAGTAATTTTGGAAATGTTATCAGAAAATATGTGTGACAAGGGAAAATTTTATAGGATATATATTACTTTTATTATTAGAAAAATCTAGATTTCAGTAAATGGGTTTAATATTTATTTAATTGTGTGGAATAAGTAATTATCATATTCAATGTGAAAATTACTCAATTTCGGATATCATGTTTTACGGAATATATATATATATATATATATATATTCGGGTCATTCTGTTTCCGGTTTCCATTTCCCTTTCCTTATTATTTAAATTTCATTTTAAAATTCGGGTCGTTACATTAAGTCCCGCATACGGGCCGCACAACCCTATCATGGGGGGTTAAATCATGGCTTACAATTTTCCAGGATAATTATCAAAGTTATTTATATGTATACAGATTAATAGAAAAATATTAGATATACTATAATACTAGAAGTATGAATCAATAGTATGCTTAGATGTTACAGTTGTGTTTTAAACCACATAGGTGTGAGTTTCATGGTATTATATTTTACATAACATCCAGGTTTCAGTAATTTATCAGCATATTATATATGTAAACTCAGTTGCTACACACTAGTAATAGCATATTTCGTCTTACTGAGCATTGTCTCATCCCAGTGACTGAACATTTTTCAGGTGATTCAGTTAGGTGAGTAGATCAGACTCGCAGGTAGAGAGGACGTCTACGCTACCCTGTCTGTAGGGTAAGTGTCATTAGGGGATTGTATTTTGAGTAGCATTCAGGAGTTTTTGGGTAAATGATGTTGGGATGATGTAATCATGTATGTATATTTTGTGAGAATACTGGATTCTGGTATTGTAAATATGGATGTATGACTTTATGTTTTCCACTACATAGGTATGTTATTCTATGAACATGAATTTCCTTAGTGCCCACCTTGGGCCTGAGATGTTATAGCAGATAATACAGAGGTATCAGAGTATTTTATTTTGTAGTATATTTTATAAAAAAAATGGTATGAATTTTTGGGTCGTTACAGCTCATGGAGGGGAGATAGAGATACTGTGGGCCAGATATCAAATAAGACTGATCGAGACTACGCCCTTAATTTGAATCAGAGGAACAACCCGGTGCCTCGCGGTGGCCCGACACTTGTCTATACACTTACCCCGACTTAGGTAGACAATGCTAGAGGGGTGGGTAATGTGCTTATGTTTGGGATAAGCGATAGTTTCATTTGGTTCTAAGTGATGCAATAGTTCACATGTTAGAGTATATTGAAATGTGTGAAATGTGGTTAGTTAATAAACTTTTTAAGTTCATAAAAAATGATTGATTAATGAATTTTGAGGATGAAATTTTTATAAGAGGGGGAGATTGTAGAGACTCGAACCCAAAAAATAAAAGAAAAATAAATAAAAAAGGAAAAAAAATAAATGAAAGGGAAAATAAAAAAAAGGAAGGAAAATGTTTTGGTCAGGACCAAACCGTTGACTGTTTTGTCAAGCACAGAAAAACCATTGACAATTTTTTCCGGGGCTGAGAACCTATAAATAGACATTAAGTCATTTTTTTTTAGAAAAAATCATTTCTCCTCTCTCTTAGCTCCAAACTTCTCTCTCTCTCTCTCTCTCTCTCTCTCTCTCTCTCTCTCTCTCTCTCTCTCTCATACCTCATGTGATTTTCTCTCACTTATATGCTCACCCAAAAGTACTCTTGTTCTTCGATCATCTTCCTCTCCTCTCTCGGGTTGCGAGATCAGTTTCAGTAGTGGTTCTGTAAAGTTAGGGTTTCCATCTCTCGTTCATTTTAGGCAGAACTTTGAGGAACAGGTAAGGGGAATAAATTATACCAGTTTTTTATTAAGTTTGAACTGGTTAAATTCGAGTATATGAGTCCGTTTATATATATGTATGATTTTATGAACGGATTAGCCATTTGAAAATTATGGTTTTTAATTATAATTCATATTTGGGGAAAAACCAATGTGAGTAAGGTATATTATTTATTTACAGTATATAATAGTATGGTTGACACTCAAATCGTGTGGCATGAGAATAACTCTTCATAATAAATTGGTTGTGAGTACTGTGGTGAATGAATTGATATGTTTGAATGAATTGATATGATTGGATGAATTGTTTTGTGTGGTTATTCGTGTATATCACAATATAACGTTGGTAGGCCTGAGGAGTTCATTATATTGCCTACATATAAATCACGATATAACATTGCTAGGCCTAAGGAGCCTACATATAAATCATGATATGACGTTGCTAGGCCTGAGGAGTTCGTTATATTGTTATTTATATAAATGGGGTAAAACATTGGTAGGCCTAAGGAGTTTGTTTTACAGATATATTATGAATAGGTCATTGTGAAAGTGTAACAGTGAATGTTAGTTGTGAAGAAATTTGTGCAGTATCCTGTGTGGATGTGAAATTTGTGCAATATCTTGTTTGGATGTGAAACTCGTGCAATATCCTGTGTGGATGTGAAACTTGTGTAGTTTCCTGCGTGGATGTGAAACTTGTGCAGTATTCAGTGTGAATGTGGTTGAAATGTATGATTGATGTTCAATGAGTGTGGGTACATGTTTGAAAATAAAACCTTACATGAATATTTATGGCAAAGTAAAACTCTCCGCCTGAGGGCTTACTGAGTAAGGTGACTGTCATGATAAGTATCAGTTATAGCCACACCCAAATTAAAGGGCAAAGTTACAAATGGTATCAGAGCAAAGGGGCGTTACATGTATGGACGTGTAAACTCTCTAATCCTCAGGAACTTTCTCTATAAATATTGGTTATGTATGTGTGAGTACAGTCTGTGTGTGTCTTGTCAATTGTTGTTGATTAACAAACAGTTATATTTTGTATACATTAAAACTCATTTGCCATACATTGTTATAATTTATTCCATCTATCCTTACTGAGAAGTGTCTCACTCCAGCGAATTATTAACTTTTCAGGTCCTTCTGGCGATCGAGCTTAGCTAGCTCCGAAGTAAGGTTTAGTTTTTGGTAATTATGAGTGGTTGTAAGATATAAAGTATTTAAAAGTTACGTTTAAATTCTTGGTTATGTAATATAAAGTGAATGGATACACTTTTTGTGATGTATAATATAGAACTCTGGTATTTTAATGGAGAATTTTTAATTATTTCCACTGCGTACATGTTAAGTGTGGTATCAGAGACATATGGATGGTTTCATAACACCTTGGACCCCACTTGGCGGGTTCGAGGCGTTACATAAGGCAACTCCTTATCCTCACCCGAGAGTTTGTCATTAGTTAACAATTTATTTTTAGCATCTTGCCATAGTATGAAGGAGTATTTTAGAGTGCATCCACTTCTCTGGATCAGTGGGTACCATGGCAGTTTAGCACCTTTGTTTCTCCAAAAATTATAAGATTTAGAATATATTATCTCATCTTTAGAACACCATAGCTCCAGCTGTTTCACAATTTTTTTAATAAGGGAGAATCATCGTGTCTGACTGAGATCTCCTAGATGCTTCCTTATTTAAGATAAATTTGATGTATCCATTTCAACCACAATGAGTCTTTCTTTTTGTAAATGTTCCACAGTGTCTTGGTAAGCAGTGCCCTATTCTAGAGTTTCAAATCAAAACCACCCATACCACCCTCATTTTTAGAAAGGCATACATCCTTCCATGCCACCAAGGGTTTAACTCTGCCTCCCCATAAGAAAACACTATAAAATTTGATTATATATTTTATTACAACCACTGGAATGGGAAGATTTGATAGCCAAAAGCATTCAATCCCTTGAACAATAGTGTTTATCAGCTCCATTCTACCTGCATAGGACAAAGTTTTACTAGGCCATAAGCTAATGGACTTCTCAATTCTAGTTATCAAAGGTGCATAATGGGCTGCATTCAGCCTTGTGGAAGCAAGAGGAAAGCCCAGGTATCTGAATGGAAAAGTCCCTTGTTGAAAGCCAGTTAGATTTCTAATGCTTTCAGTTTTATAATCACTCAAACCTGTAGAGAAAATATTAGACTTTGAGGGATTTGATTTTAGGCTTTAGCACTTGGAGAAAGATTCTAAAGCACCCATCAACTTTTTAACTGAACTGTAGTCGCCCCTGGAAAACAAGACTAAGTCATTAGCAAAGGCCAAATGGGTTATTTTCAACTTTTTACATTTGGGATGAAAGTTGAAGTTTGGATCCTCCTCTAAGGATTTCAATAGCCTCGATAGATAGTCCAAGCATAATACAAACAGAAGAGGGGACAAAGTGTTAGAATTGGTGTATTCCCAAGAGGGGGGGGGTGAATTGGAATTTTAAACTTTTCTCCTAGGTTGAACTAGATGTTAGCAGAATATTACAACCTAGGGTTTTTCTATGCAGTTCCAAATACGTTGATAAATGTAATATACGAAAATTGAAATCAAGTGCATCATTCACATGATAACATACACATGCGGTAAATATAAAGTGTAGAAATATAAACAAACACGCGATATGTTATTGGGGTTCGGCCAACTGTGCCTACGTCCCTGCCTGTAGCTCGCAAGCCCGAGGATTCCACTAATAGCTCACTTAAGGGTGAAGCGCCACTGATTACAACTAGGTCAATTATCACAGGGCTGACCTCAACTTACACGCCTTAACAAGATGGCACACCTAGCTTTCTTAACCGGGTCTAAGTTAATCCGGGAATATTTCAAAGGGCTAGTCTCCCTCTTCAGGCCCGTGCTTGGAATACAACAGTTTTGCTCAATAAATGAAACGATACAGTGATTATGCTTTCAAGTAAAGCAGATGTGTACCCATATATGTGCAATCACGTATACCACAATATGATTTAATATATAAGCTCAGTGTGGTCTAGTATTTCAACTCTCAGATATATATATTTACTATCAGTGTAATGAGTGCATAAGAGTATCAACCAGTATGATCTTTGTATCACAATATGTGCTCAATCTAACAGCTCACACAAAGATACTAGCCAGACAATATATATGTATATTTCAATCAGCAAATTTTCTCAATTGTATGATGCTCAAGTAATATATATGTTTTGTTTGCAAAAAAGAGTTTAATCTTTGTATTCAATGAATGATATAAATCAGTGGATATTGCAACAAAGATTTTTTTCACACAAACAAATATCACTTCAAAGATTTATCAAGATGAAACACACTAGATATTTGAAAGTGATTTGAAAAGAATTTTTGCAACCAAAATCAAATATAAACTTCTCAAGATATTGCAATAATGATGCAATACTTAGAAGCTCCAATGAAGTCTTCTTAGGAAAGACTTATTGATAAAGTCCCCTAAGAACACTTGAGGATGTGCTCTCAAATAAAATAATTTCACACAAACACAATCTTGAGAGAGCAATCCTTAAGGAACAACAACACTTAAATCATACTTACAAAAGTATTTGAGAAGTAAGATCTGGTAAGAATAAGTGTTGGAGGCTCAAAGATGAGTATTATGGGTTTTGGGATTTTCAGAGAATTTCTCCCTAATCAAATCTGCTAATCTCTTACTAATTTCTCAAATGAAGGGGTATATATAGACACCTTATGAAATATAACTGTTGTGGACCTATTGAGAATTATTAGAAAAGTTTAATGGCATTTTAGCAAGTTTAACCATGTTTAAAATATTTTAACCATGGTAAAAAATCACAGCAACCTGAGAGGCCTGGTTGACCAGAAACCATTTCGGTCGACCGAAGTTCATATGGCTCGGTCGACCAGGACATTTTTGAACTTGGGACACGGTCGACCGAAAGTGCATGTCTGAGGTCGTTTTTCAATTTTACCAAGGTTTGGTTGACCGAGACATTTTGAACTGAATGGTTCGGTCGACCAGACAGTTGGAGTTTCTCTTGAGGACCCTTGGACGACCAGACAGTTGCAATACAAATTGGCTTGGTCGACCAAGTGGTCAAAATGTTAACCCCAGGAGGTTTCGATCGACCGGGGAGTTTGAACTATAATGGTTCGGTCGACCGGGCTGAGGTCAAATTGTTGACCCAAGCCGGTTTTGGTCGACCAGGGTAGAATGAACTGCCAAGATCGATCGACTGAAAGTGCACAAAGTGTGCATTTCGGTCTTATTATGATTCACACAATCCCTATTCAAGTGCCTAACATTTATAGGTGCAATGGTGAGTGTACTAGGGTCATTTATGAGTCCTTTTGAAGACACCGAAAAAATCCGGTGTCGATCGACCGAAGGGTAAACCCTAAGGTCATTTTCATTTTTAGCTTACGTATTATACCATGCATGTGATATGAGTGATTATTACATATAAAAGCCCTAATTACTATTACAGACCCTTTACAAAAATGATTTATAATACAATATAAAAAATTGGGTCTTTAATGGAAATTTGGTCTTCTAGTTTTACTCGTTCCATGTGCATTATGATCTGCAATTTAAGTTCCTGCACAAAATCTCAAGTATCCATTAGATACAATGAGTATTTTTCATAATTAAAACTAGATGTGACCTATAGGGTCAACACAAAGGATCTCCTTGTCTTAGGCCTTATTTCCCTTGAAAAAAACCCACTAGACTGCCATTCAGGGACAATGAATAAGAGGGAGTAGTCACACACTCCATAATCCAATTCACCATTTTACCAGGAAACTTCAAATTGATCAGCACCTCCTTTATGAATTTTAATGAGATGGAATCATATGCTTTCCTCAAATCAATATTTAGCATGCATCTTGGTGATATCCTCTTTCTAGCATACTTCCTTACAAGCTCCTGGACTAAGTAGATATTTTCAATCATACATCTTTGCCTCACAAATGTCCAATAAGATTTGCAAATTTTTTGATATTTCTTAAAAGGTTTAGATCTTTCTTGTCAAACTCAAGAATAGGTAAATATTTTTTGCTCCATTTTATAATTACATAGTTCAGATTTTGATATAATTCTTAAGTAACGTTGACTTTACCTCATATTTAATTAAAAAATGCTGACCATTTATGATGTTTCAAAATTTTCATAAACCTTCCTTAACGCTATGTTTGATAAAAGATTTTAAATTTGAATTTGTATAGATTTAGACAAAATTTATTAAAAAATTGTATTGAATTTTGTCCAAATCCACTCAAATCCAAATCTAAGGTTCAAAATCGATTCTCATCGTCTCTTTCTTTGCAACGACTTGCACCATGCAAAGATGATCTCCCATCAAACACAGGGAACCAACAAAAGACATCAACATTGCCTTAGTCTCCCTTAGGAATTCCATTCCCAAAATAACTTCAAAGTCATCCAATGACATTGCTATAAAATTTGCATGACCTGCCCACTGCCCAAGCTTCACAGTCACTTGCTTGACTACTCAAAGAGTAGGCCGGGATGCAAAATTCACTGCTTTCACGCGTCCTAAGTCCTTCTCCAAGGATAAGTTGACGTAGACCTCTCCTTCATATTAGGCAAAAAAAGATAAGCTATAAGCATCTCAAAGATAAATATTATGTGAAATTCATGAGATTTTTAAAATTTCAAAAGAGGTTTGTATTTTTTTGTCAAAATATAAGGGAGGTTTTGAAGTTTTTTGAAACCTTAAAAATATTTTTTTATTTTTATCAAATCTCAAGGTAAACATTTTTTGTCTTTGTTATTACAAGGAGACATCTCAACGCCAATAGCTTGAAAATTTCATATTAGAAGTCTTCGATTTGAAACTTTAAAAGGGGGTGTGAAGGATGAGAGATGAGATACTTCCTTTTGTGTACACAAAACAAGTAGAATCATACCTCGAGTTATGTATAAATTCTTAAAAAGTCATTTGAGGACAAAGTAAGGAGATCAAATAGAAATAAAGTAGCATAATATTATTGAATTGCATGACACATTGTTTAGTTGGTCTATTTTTTGGCCTACTGTTGGCTCGTTAGACTTGAAATACATCTCTTAAAATTAAACTATAACTATAGTATTGACATATATTTAGTAAAGTCATGTCAACAAAATTTTAAAAACTCTTAAGAATAATATCAAAATTTCTTTTATAGATGATGTCATGAGCAAAAACAAAATCAAATTTTCTTTTATAGATGATGTCATTCTCGGGATTTATTAAAGGTGATTGAATGTGAAAAGATTAGCTATGTCAAAACAACACATTTACAAAAAATCTAAAAATGATTTTCTTAGAATGAAGGGAAAAACTCATAAAATCCCTTATAATTTTATGATTTTTTTTATTTTGTAAACATAGCATCAATTTTTTTTATTTACATGCCCACCTTAGAAGTAATCAAGCATGCCATCAATTAATATGGTAAATAATTATTAATTATTTTTACTAAATATGTCCTTGCTCAAATGTTGATTTTGGAAGAAAAAATTGCCTTGTATTCTATAATTAAAGAGATTTTAATCGATCGCATAGTGCTAAACTAGCATTGGAGCTCACCAAAATAATAAAACTAATATTTTTTTGAAAAAAAAATGATATTTATATAAAAAAAATATTTTTTTTATTAAAAAAAAGAACTTAGATAGAACACAATCTCTAATTTAATTTGAATAATGTATGAGAACCGCTCCAAATTTCTTGGAATTATTCCTTAGTTATGTATGTAAGAACCCGACCCGAGAAATATGGATTAAATAAATACGAAAAGGTGAAGGAATTTGAAAAGGAGACACAGCAAGGCTCGTCGATGAGGCTCCTTCTATTGTCAATGAAGTCTCCTGTGGCTCATTGTAACAACCCAAAAAAAAATTTATTAATTAAAAAATTATTATTATTAATTAATTAATTATTATTAAGAAAGTTAATTAAATTGGAAAATTTGAGGATTGTGGGTATATATATATGCTTAATTACATATAAGGATAAATTTTATATATATATATATATATATATATATATATATGTGTGTGTGTGTGTGTGTGTGTGTGTGTGTGTATCTAAAAGTATATATAAAAGTATATATAAAGTTATTATATAAAAAGTGTTAAGTAATGGATAAAGGAAAGAAAGAAAAAAAATAAAAGAAAACTTAGTGGCTAAGTTTTCTAGAGCAAACAGAGAAGGAAAGAAAAAAAAAAAGGATTCACGGAAGGAAAGGGAAAGAAAGAAAGGAAAAAAAAAAACTCTCTCAGCTCACACTCTCCACTCCTTATTTCTCTATGATTTCGTGGCGGATTTTCGCCCAATTGAAAATCCGAAAATACTGCTAGACTCCATTTTTCGCCACCGACATATCTACCGAAGTGAATTTGTTGTAGGAGTAACGTGGACATATCTCTTAGGGTAAGGCAAATTCTCATTATTGCCTCAATTTTTCTTAAATTTTAAGTAAAATTGACGATCAGATATCACCACGAGAATTTAGGAATGATTCTTTACAAATCTAGTAGAGCAGATTTCTCATAAGATCGTTGTAGAAATAGCCCCAAAACTAGGATAAATGAGTTATTTAGAAATTAATTGTTAGTTAATTAATTTAAAATATGAAAAATTAAAATAATATTTTATTGGGGTTGATTTGATTGAATCAGGGTTCGGGTGAGTGCCGCAGGTATAATTTTGGGAGCCCTGTAGGCGTGGTTCAGGGAATCAGGTAAGGAGGAATAAAATTATATCAGTATTTTATTAAGGTGAACTGGTTATTTACGAGCATATGAAATTTATTATTTATCTATATGATTTTTTTTAGAACAGTTTAAGTACATATTTGAGATAATTGCATATGATATTAAATTCATGTGATATGGGAATAATTTTACTAATAAATTAAATATGAATTACTGTGGTATTTGAGTTTGCATGTAGGGATGTTTGAAATGATTATGACATGATGAATGAATTGTTATGTTTGACTTCTGTGTGGAAATGCATTGATCTATTGGGATACTGTATGATAAATGAATTGATATGTTGGATTCCAGTGTGGAAATGCATTGATGCATCTATGTGAATTAACTGGTGTGGTTATTCGTATGCATCTCAATATAATGTTGACATGAGGAGGTTGTTATATTGCCTAGATATAAATCATGATATGACGTTGGCAGGTCGAGGAGCTTGTCATATTGTCATTTATATAGGGTAGGACATTGGTAGGTCAAGGAGCTTGTTCTATTGATGTACGACGGGTAGATCATGGGGATTAGATACCGGTGAATAGTGGTGCCTGTGTGGGCCATGTGTCGCGAAAGTTGGAGTGGCGCCTGTGTGGGCCATGTTAGGCATCCTGTGTGGACGGTGGCACCTATGTGGGTCATGTTATGTACCCTGTGTGGGTAGTGATGCTTGTGTGGGCCACGTGTATATAAGAAGTATGTAAGTGCCTGTGTTGGCCACGTACTGACATGTACGTAGTTGCTCTGTGTGGGCCACGTACTGAGGACATTGGAAGATGAAGTATGAGATGCATGATTCATGTGTGGATGTGTTGTGCACATGTGAATTTAATTATAGCATAAAAATAATGGTATAACATATTGTGAATGCATGTGGGTGCATGCGGTGAGGTAAACATACCACCGGGAGCTTGCTGAGAAAGGCGAGTGCTCTGTTAGGTAGTTTCTTGGTATCAGTGCAAAGAGATGCTACTTGTATGGGCAGGTAGACATCCCGATCCTTGAAAACCTTTGCCTTTAAAATAATAAAAATGTGTATATTGGCGGCGAGGTAATTCTTCACCTGAGGGCTTATTAAGTAAGGTAAGTGCTCTGGTTAATTTTTAGTACCAGAGCAGAGGGAAGCTACTTGTATGGGCGGATAATCTTCCCTATCCTTGGGGACTTTCGTCTGCATAAAAATTTTGTACTTGTGCATATTGGATGTGTGTATGATATTAGATGTCGGGGATGTTATTAATGGTACATTTTCTCAATTGTTATTGATATTATGTGAGAAGCAGTTTATTTTGGTATGTAAATATTAAAACTCATTTGTCACAAACTGGTATAATTTATTCCACCCTTACTGAGAATTGCCTCACCCTAGTGGATTAACAACTTTTCAGGTTCTTCTGAAGAACGGGTTTGAAGGCTTAAGCTGGGATTATTTTTGGCGGTTTCTTTTTGGGATATTGTGAGATACTGGTATATATACAGATATATTTGTATGGGGTTATGTTTTAAATGCTGGTTGTGGATACGGATATCTGGATGTTGTAGTGTTTATTTTTGGGTTGTTATATAGGACTCTAGTATTTATTTGAGGTTATTTATTTATGTTCCTCTGCGTGCATGTTAATTATAGTATCAGATACAGGGGATTGGAATATGTGGCACTCGGTCCTCACTTGGTGAGTTCGGGGTGTCACACTCATCGACAAAATTTATAAGCTTGTTGACGAGATGACACCGAGAGATTTTTGGAATTTTGGAATCTCAGGTTCGTCGATGAGGCCAACTTCGTCATCGATGAACGCCTTTCTTCTGCTTGTTGATGAGAGTTCCAATTCGTTGACGAGGCTGGCTGGGTCAAAGGTCTATAAGTTGAATTTTATTACTTATTGGTTAACAAAACTCAAATCCTCTCTCTCTCTCTCTAGACTCGAACTGGACTCTCTCTCCCTCTCTCTCTCTAAGATCTCGGGCCGCCTGTTACCCCAATCAACGATCTGACGTTACTATGTGGATTAGGGGGAGAATCTCTACGATTATAGCAGATTAGATCTTTGTTTCGAGGATTTTACGATTTTACCCTAAAATCGAGGTAAGGGTCTAAATCCATTTTTAGTTCAGTAGATCTGTGGTAAAATATGATTTTATTGAAGTTGTGTTCTTCGGTTTTTAGGTTTTAGGGATCTCGTGTCATTGTTTTGGACCGTTTAAGTTCGTGTTTCAATTTTCGGGAAAAAGGTAGGGGAATTTTGTTTATATTAGTTATTTTTGAAATCTGAATCGTGTAAAAAAGTGGTTTACGATGATATAAACGTTTTGAATACTTATTTGGGACATTCTACCGGGTGAAATTACGGGATTTTTGGGTTTACAGTTTTTAGGAAAATTGGGGTTTCAGGTATCTTCTCAGTATCTGTTAGAAAATCATATATTTGAATAAATTATAATATAGAGATGACCGTACCTTCATTTATGTTAAACTGTATCCTTGGATCAAATGTTACGTGATTATTTATGTACCCAAATAAGTGTGGCATCAGCTGGTATATTTGAAATGATTTGAGTTGTGAAATGTTGAAATGAGATATAGGAATTATGGTTCCAAATTGTTTTTCGGAATTTTGGAAAACTAATGTCGGTTAAATACCTAGGCTTTATGTGATGATTATTACTATGTGGTTTGCATCTGGTTTAATTATCAACGAGTTGAGAAATCTGGTTTCATACTGATGAGTCAAGACATCTGATTTAATTCCGATGTGGACAAGTGTTGTAATCCAATTTTAATTCCAACGAGTTAAGACATCTGGTTTAATACCGATGAGTCAAGACATCCGATTTAATTCCGATGTGGACAAGTGTTCTAATCCAATTTTAATTCCGACGAGTCGAGACATTTGGTTTAATACCTATGAGTCGAGACATCGAGTTTAATTCCGATGTGGACAAGTGTTGTAATCCCGTTTAATTACTAATGTGGACAAGTGTTTGTGAACATACTGGAATTGCAAAATGTTATGTTTTAATGTTGAAATAACACTCATAAGCGCACACACTGATGTAACCCAATTCACCCTTACTGAGAAGTGTCTCACCCCAATCCTACACATGTGTTTCAGGTCCTTCAGGAAGCCGAACCTAGCATTCTAGCGATTTGGGGGCTTGGTTTTGGTTGGCGTTGTATAAGTACTTGTGTAAGTACTAAATTATAGTCGGGGCGTCGTTTTGGTTATGTAGACACCTGGGAGTTATGTTTTGTATTGTGTTGAACGTAGACTCTGGTATGGGAAGGTATAATGAATGTAATAGGTTGAATTATTTTGCTACGTATATCATGTGTAGGTGATTGTGTATAGGGTAGCCCTACGGGGTTGGACCTTCGTTTTGTATAGTATTATGGATATTTGTATGATATAGAGACAGGTTAGGTTATCGAATCACACCCTGGGGCCCATTGTCGGGTTCAGGGCATGATAGCTTGGTGTCAAAGCTAACCAGGTTGTTAGATCTTGTAGACTTGGTTAGGCTTGATTAGTTGAACATACCGGAGTATAGGAATGTAGGAAATAGGTAGAGTAGGTCAAGAGTTGTCTTGTAGCTAGACAAGGATTCATTGATGGTGTTCTGTGTATTTCCTGGAATAACGATTTCAGTAAAACCACGGCAAACCATTGATGGTTTCGTGTCTATTCGATGAGGCAGACTTGGACCCGAGAGTTTAGAAGTTAACATGATTATTCAGCAATGATTATGTTAATTGTGATATGATATAGGAATACTAATCTATTTCTATCATATTTTCAGAATGGAGCCCATGGATAGAAACTCGTATAGTAACTCGAAGGGGACTTCGAGTGATGGGTCACCTCCTGTGCCTCGGGGTTTAACCAGGCAGGTTATGTGAGAGATTGGGCGAAGCGTTGGGGGATAGGAGTGTCCGCCTACGGCTGCGAGTTGTACCATTGTGAAGTTCACCCGCATGCATCCTCTAAAGTTTATTGGAGGATCTGGCCCAATCATGGTAGAGAACTAGGTGCAGAAGACAAAAAAAGATACTAAAGGTTTTGCACTGCACCGACGAGTAGAAAGTTCTCTATGCTACGTTGCAGCTAGTAAGAGAAGCTGAGAGATGGTGGACGGCTGTGAGTCTGCTGGAGGAGCAGAGGGCCGACCCATCAGGGATGATGTGGAGCCGTTTTAAGGAGGTATTCTTCGAAAGATACTTCTCAGCTTCCACCCATGACGCAAAGGCAGACAAGTTCTCGAGTCTGACCCAGGAGACCTTGACAGTGCATAGATATGCAGCCAGATATATTAAGCTATCTTGCTTTGCACCGTGTTTGATATCAAACGAGTATGAGAAGGCTCAGAGATTCGAGAAGGGTCTGAGGAAGGATATCTGTAAGTTGGTGGTAATGCTGCAAATTTATAAGTTCCCTATTTTGGTGGATAAAGCTGTCGTGATTGAGGCTAGTCTCTAGGAGGATGAGGTGGTGCAGGAACAAAAGAAGAGGCTAGCGCCTCCTGGTTCTCAGACTGGTTCATATGAAGGGCAGTGGAAGAAGAAGAACTACGGTACAGGTAGTCGCCAGGGTGTGGAACCGTAGGGTCCATAGGGTATCAATCTCGCAAGCATTGTACCAGGTGCCACAGGTGGCATGATGGTGAGTGTCAGTTCACGGGTAACTATTACTGCTGTGGCGGACTAGGCCACATGTCTTGATACTGTCGTGCACTAATGATTGATACGCCTGCACCGAACCAAAACCGAGGAAATAACCAGGCGCCGCGGGGAAACTCTTAGAGAAACAAACCTTAGTCGAGAGTGTACTCGCTTACTCCAGACGGTGCAGAGCACACTGGCAATGTGGTGATAGGTACCATGTTACTGCTTTCAAATAAAACTGTTATCTTATTTGATTCAGGAGCAACCCACTCCTTTATATCTGTAAACTTTGTGAAACTATATGGGGTTGAAACACAAGTGATGAATGAAGGGTTGTTTGTGGCTACACAGTCTAGGAGTGTGGTGATCCATAGGAATATGTTAGGGAGTTGCCTAGTGGTAATTCAGGGAAGGCCTCTATCAGTGAATCTGGTAGTATTCAATATGTTCGGTTTTGACATCATACTGAGGATGGATTGGTTATTCTCCAGCTTTGCTGTGATTGACTATCGTAGGAAAGAAGTGGTGTTCAGACCACTTGGGGAGCAAGAGTATAATTTCCTAGGATCGTGTGTGCGTTCGACGCCACCATTTTTTCAGCAATACAGGTGAGAAGGTTACTCTTGGACGGGTGTCAAGGTTATCTAGCTTGTGTAAAGGAACCACCACGAGATGATCTGACGCTCGAGGATATTCGAGTGGTAAACTAATTTTTGGATGTACTCCCAGAAGACTTACCCGGTTTACCTCCTGATCGAGAAGTGGAGTTTGCTATTGAATTGCTACTAGGTCGGGCACCAATTTCTAAAGTTCTATACCGGATGGCTCCGGTAGAACTTAAAGAGTTAAAAGAGCAGTTGCAGGAACTACTGGATTAAGGCTTTATTAGACCCAGCGTTTCACCTTGGGGAGCTACAGTATTATTCTTAAAGAAGAAAGACGGGTCAATGAGAATGTGCATTAATTACCATGAGATTAACAAGGTAACAATAAAGAACAGATACACATTTCCTCGTATAGATGATCTATTTGACCAGTTGTAGGGAATGCAGGTCTTCTCGAAGATTAACTTATGGTCAGGGTATCATCGGGTGAAAGTTAAGACTAAGGATGTTGCAAAGACTGCTTTTCGAACTAGATATGGCCATTACGAGTTTCTGGTCATACCATTCGAGTTGACTAATGCTCTGGTAGTATTTATAGACCTAATGAACAAGGTTTTCCATGATACATAGACCAATTCATGGTAGTGTTTATTCACGATATTCTGGTATATTCTAGGAGTTTTAAGGAGCATGAAAACCATCCAAGGTTGGTGCTTCAGATATTATGGGAAAGGAAGTTGTATGTTAAGCTAAAAAAATGCAAGTTTTGGTTGAACCAAGTTGCATTTCTAGGCAATATCGTGTCGGGAGGTGGTATCTCAGTTGATCCAGGTAAGATTGACGTAGTGGTTGACTAGGTGAAATCGAAGAGCGTGTAGGAAGTTTGGAGTTTACTTGGACTGGCATGGTATTATCGTCGGTTCGTGGAGGGATTCTCTAAGTTGTCTAGCTCTCTAACACGGTTAATGAGGAAGGGCGTGAAATTTGTTTGGACCAGTGATTGTGAGCAGATTCCAGGAGTTGAAACATCGACTGGTCATTGCTCTAATTTTGACCATCCCATCTAGGGACGGTGGTTTTGTGATTTATAGCAACACGTCTCTAAAGGGTTTAAGATGTGTGTTGATGCAATAGGGGAAAGTAATTGCTTATGCTTCTCGGCAACTCAAGGAGTATTAGAAGAATTACCCTATATGTGACCTGGAGTTAGTGGCAGTGGTGTATGCATTGAAGATCTAGAGACACTACTTGTACGGTGAACAGTGTGAGATCTTCATGGACCACAAAAGCCTAAGTACTTCTTCACATAGAATGAGTTGAACATGAGGCAGAGGAGGTGGCTTGAATTGATCAAGGGTTACGATTGCACCATCAGTTATCACCTAGGAAAGGCTAACGTGGTAGCTGATGCGTTGAATCAGAAGTTAGAGCATGCATCAGTATCCACAGTGGTAGATCAGCATCATATCAAGAGGGACATAGAGTAGGGGTGAGAAAACGGTCGGTTCGGCCAAATTCGGTTAATTAACTGAATTAACCAAAAATTTTGGTTAAAGAATAGTGTTAACTGAACCGACCGAACCATTGGGCCTCACCGAAACGAACCAGACCGAATTTATTTTTCGGGTAATTCGGTTAACCTAATTTAACCGAGAAATGAGGGAAGGGGGAATCTGGGAAGGTGTATCTAGAACAAGGGAAGGGGGAAGTCAGGAAGGTGTACTCGAGTGAGCTTGATGCCGATGAGGAGTTGGGGGGTGGTTCTCGGTGGGCTGGTCTATGCACGAGAGAAGAAAAATGAGAATGAGAGGGAGCTTGTGTGCTGGACCTGCTGGTGACGATGGCTGGCCAGTGGTGACGACGATGGCAATGGGTGCAGGCGATGGTATCACGTGAAGATGGTGGTGCGGAGCAGTGAGCTTAGGTGAGCGAGAGAGAGGCAGTGACTCAGTGAGGGCTTCCGACTTCAGAGAGCAGTGACTGTGTTGGTGATGATGGCCGGCGACGGCGACGGATACGGCGACGGCGATGGCGATGGACACAGACGAAGGCATCGCATGAATATGGTGCCTGGTGGTGCAGAGGACCGAGCTCAGGTGAGCGAGAGAAAGGCAGTGAGGGCCTTACGAGTTCTGACTTCTGAGACTGAGAGCAGTGAGACTGTGAGACTGAGAGTATGAGAGTGAATGAGTAATCGGATTTTAATTTACTAATTTATATTTAAAATTTAATTAATTCATAAATCGGTTAACCGAATTAATATTCTCCATTAACCGAACTGAAACCTGATTAACCGAAATATTGGAAAGCATAACTGAACCGACTGAACCGAATTTTTTAACCGAACTGAACCGACCAATTTCGGTCGGTTAATTCCGTTAATTCGGTTTTCCCCGAATTATGCTCACCCCTAACCTGGAGGGTCTTGGTGTGGAATTGGTGGACGAAAATCACCAAGATTTTATTGCTAGCTTAGTGATCCAGCAGACATTGTTTGAGAGGATTAAAGTCGCACAGGCAAATGATGTGGAGTTAGTGGAGACTATGGAGAACGTACAACAGGGGTTGGCTACAAATTTTAGTCTCTCCGATGGCGGTGTATTGATATTTGGAACCAGGAAGTGTGTTCCAAACGACGAGGAGATAAAGAGGACTATTTTGGAAGAGGTGCATCGTTTCTTTTATACAGTACGTCCGGGTAGCACAAAGATGTATCGGGATCTACACGAATCCTTTTGGTGGAGTGGCATGAAAAGAGAGATTGCTTGATTTTTGGAGCAATGTCTGACATGTTAGAAGGTAAAGGCTGAACATTAGAGGCTGGCAGAGCCGTTGTAGCCTTTGAGCATTCCAAAGTGGAAATGAGAGCATATCTCCATGGACTTTGTCACCAGGTTGCCACTAGCACTTCACAGGAAAAATGTGATTTGGGTGATTGTTGACAGGTTGTCTAAGACTGCTTACTTTGTGCCGATGAAGGTTAGTTACTCCTTGAGTAGGTTAGCAGACCTATACATGCAGGAGATAGTCAAAATGCACGGGGTATCGATATCTATTGTTTTAGATCAAGATCTAAGATTCACTTCTCGATTTTGGAAGAGCTTACAGGAAGCACTGGGGACGAAGCTTACTTTCCGTACAACGTTCCATCCCCAGACTGACGGAAAGTTAGAGAGGATGACAGATCTTGGATGATATGTTATGGGCTTGTGTGTTAGACTTCAGCGGTAGTTGGATACGATTTCTACCATTGGTATAGCTTCTAAGCTAGTATCGGGATGGCACCATTCAAGGCATTGTATGGTCGAAGGTGTTGGTCTTCCCTGTACTGGGATGAGGTCGGTGAACAGTAGATATTGGGACCCGAACTCATGTAGCATACTTTTGAGAAGGTTAGATTGATCAGGGATAGAATTAAATCAGCTCAAAGTTGGCAGAAGAGTTACGCGGATGTGCGCCGTCAGGAATTGGAATTCGAGGTGGGGGTAAGATATTCCTGAGGATCACTCCGATGAAAGGAGTAATGAGATTTAGGAAGAAGGGTAGGCTAAGCTCGAGGTATATAAGACCATTTGGGGTACTTGAGCGAGTGGGTCTAGTGGCGTACAAGATTGCACTACCTCTGACGCTCTCTAGGATCCACGATGTGTTCCACGTATCTATATTGGGGAGGTACGTGTTGGATCCATCATATGTGATTAGTTATGAATCTTTAGAGATTAGGGATGCTTTGGTGTATGAGGAGATACCTGTTTAGATTCTAGACCAGAAGGTACAAAAGTTGCGTACTAAGGAGATACTGCTAGTGAAAGTGCTGTGGCAAAATCACGCGGTTGAGGAAGCTTCTTAGGAATTAGAGAGGAAAATACGCCGGAAATATCCATATTTGTTTTGAGGAATACAATTGTAGAGTCGATTAGGTAAGTATGTAATGTTTCTGTTAATTAAAGTAATGATGTGTGGTTAGTATTTGGGACAATTTTTTGATATTGTGAGCTCTCGAGACAGTGAATATGTAACCACAATATTCCTCCACCATAAGTGAGGGTATGTAATATATTTGGGACGGGACTGCTATGTGGGTGGCCGCCAGCTCTTTCTAGAGTCGGGTATGCATTTGGGTATATTGATGAATTAGCAAGTGAGAGAATGCAAATTTCGAGGACAAAATTTTTGTAAGGAGGGAAGGTTGTAAGAACTCGACTCGAGAAATATGGATTAAATAAATAAGAAAAGGGGAAGGAATTTGAAAAGGTGAAAATAGCAGAGCTCATCGACAAGGCTCCTTCTCTCGTCGATGAAGTCTCTTCTGTGGCTTATCGGCAAAATTTAGAAGCTTGTCGACAAGATGGCATTGAGAGATTTTTGGAATTTTGGAATCTCAGGTTTTTCGACGTGGCCAACTCCGTCATCGACGAACACCCTTCTTCTACTCGTTGACAAGAGTTCAAATTCGTCGACGAGGATGGCTGGGTCAAAGGTCTATAAGTTGAATTTTTTGTTGCTTAATGGTTAAGAAAACTCAAATCCTATCTCTCTCTCTCTCTCTCTAAGATCTCAAGCCGCCTATTACCTGAATCAACGATCCGATGTTACTACGTGGATTAGGGGGAGAATCTCTATGATTATAGCAGATCAGATCTTTGTTTTGAGGATTTTTGGGTTTTACCCTAAAATTGAGGTAAGGGTCTAAATAAGTTTTTGGTTCGATAGATTTGTTGTAAATAGGATTTTATTGAAGTTGTGTTCTTCATTTTTTAGGTTTTGGGGATCCCATGTCGCTGTTTTGGACTGTTTAAGTTCGTGTTTCGATTTTCGGGAAAAGGTAAGGGGATTTTGTTTATATCAGTTATTTTTGAAATCTGAATCGGTAAAACAGTGGTTTACGATGATATGTACGTTTTGAATACTTATTTTGGAAATTCTACTAGGTAAAATTATGGGATTTTTGGGTTTACGGTTTTTCAGAAAATTAGGGTTTCGAGTATCATCTCAGTTTTTGTTAGAAAATCATATATTTGAATAAATTATAATATAGAGATGAACATACCTTCATTTATGTTAAACTGTATCCTTGGATAAAATGTTATGTGATTATTTATGTACCCAAATAAGTGTGGCATAAGCTGGTATATTTGAAATGATTTGAGTTGTGAAATGTTGAAATGAGATATAGGAACTGTGGTTCTAAATTGTTTTCAGGAAATTGCGGAAAACTAATGTCGGTTAAATACCAAGGTTCTATGTGATGATTGTTACTATGTGGTTAGCATCCGATTTTATTACTGACGAGTCAAGACATCTGGTTTAATACCGATGAGTCGAGACATCCGGTTTAATTCTGATGTGGACAAGTGTTGTAATCTGATTTTAATTCCGATGAGTCGAGACATCTGGTTTAATACCAATGAGTTGAGACATCCGATTTAATTTTGATGTGGACAAGTGTTGTAATCCGATTTTAATTTCAACGAGTTGAGACATCTGGTTTAATTCCGATGTGGACAAGTGTTGTAATCCGGCTTAATTACTGATGTGGACAAGTGTTTGTGAACATACTGGAATTGCAAAATGTCATGTTTTAATGTTGAAATAACACTCATATGCTCACTCACTTATATAACTTGATTCGCCCTTACTGAGAAGTGTCTCACCTTAATCCTACAAATGTGTTTGAGGTCCTTCTGGTAGCCGAACCTAGAATTCTAGTGATTTGTGAGCGTGGTTTTGGTTAGCGTTGTATAAGTACTTGTGTAAGTGCTAAACTGTAGTCGGGGCGTTGTTTTGGTTATGTAGACACTTGGGAGTTATGTTTTGTATTGTGTTGAACGTGGACTCTGGTTTGGGATGGTATAATGAATGTAATAGGTTGAATTATTCCGCTCCATATATCATGTGTATGTGATTGTATATAGGGTATCCGCAAGCCCTATGGGATCGGACCTTCGTTTTGTATAGTATCATGGATGTTTGTATGATACAGAGACTGGTTAGGTTATCGAATCACACCCTGGGGTCCATTGCCGGGTTTGGGGTGTGACAATGTAACATAATGATTGGAATTTGTATGAGTTGTCATCCTAAATCGAAATTATCTTGAAGAATAAAATCTAATTTAATTAAAGGGGCATTCTCATTTTATTTTTTTATAAAAAAGAAAAAACTTAAAAATCTGTAATACTAAAGGATCTCTAGGATACGAGAATTGAGAATATAAAAAGAATCTTTTAAAGGGTCTGTTAAGTGTCTCAATTTTTTATTTCAATCTTTTTATACAGTGTTAAAATTTTTTTACAGTAATGTAGCTTTTAATAGAATTTTCAAAACTGCAAGACAATTGCAAACTAATATTTCTATGGAAAAGTTGTTTCACTTTTCACATTTGAAATTTATGTTGTTGTTTGTGGGTTTTATACTTTAGTTTTCTTAAAGAAAGAAGGAAGAAAGAAGAACATGAAGGGGCAGCACAGCAGGGGCTCGTCGACGAGTGCCCTATGATCGTCGACGAGGAGATAGCAAGGACTCGTTGACGAGTGTCTAGTGCTCGTTGAGGAGAAGATATTGAGAGACCCAAAATTTCAAAGTTTCTGAGATACCGAGAGCAAAAAAATGGGATCATCGACAAGTGGAATGATTCATCGACGAGTGTTCTTCTTGGTTTCATCGATGAATCCTCTGTTCTCGTCGACGAGAAGTTCTAGGCTGTGAACACTTTTTTTGAATTTTGAATTTGAGCATTGGGTGGTTGGGTATTTGGAGGGAAACCTTCGAGAGACTATTATATATGTCATTATGGGCATGTATTGACAGTGAGAGTGATCATTTAAGAAGTGTATTGTGTACTTTGTGATTTCCATAGTGAAATTTGTGTGCCATTGCTTCCGTGGTTGTAGGCTTTGCCGAACCACATAAATCTTGTTATTTTTCTTGTTCTGGTTGTGTTTCATTTACTTGTTGCATTTATTCCACTGTGTATCATAATTATTCGATCCATATCACAACAAATTGGTATCAGAGAGATTGTTGTTATGACATCATGATCGTCTTCTGTAAGATTTGAAATCGTCAAATTTGATGGAGCCGAAAACTTTGGTTTATGGCAGAGGAAAGTGAAGAACATTCTTGTGCAACAAGGAATGACTAAGGCTCTACTTGATACTCAATCGGAAGGAATAGATAAGGCATAATGTGTAGATTTAAAAGCAAAGGTTGCTTCTACAATATGTTTGTGTTTGGCCGACGAAGTACTCTATCAGGTGATGGAGGAGGATTCTCCAGAGGCTATATAGTGAAAGTTAGAGAGCCGATACATGTCTAAATATCTTAAAAACAAACTTTTTCTTAAGCAACGTTTGTATTGACCTAAGATGGTTGAAGGATCAAACTTAGATCAACACATTAATACTTTCAATCAAATTTTTAGTGATTTGATGAGAGTTGATGTTAAGTTTGATGAGGATGACAAAGCTTTGATGTTGTTAAACTCTTTGTCCTCGACTCAT
Source organism: Malania oleifera (assembly GCF_029873635.1). Taxonomy (NCBI): domain Eukaryota; kingdom Viridiplantae; phylum Streptophyta; class Magnoliopsida; order Santalales; family Ximeniaceae; genus Malania; species Malania oleifera. The sequence continues at coordinate 103,009,874 of NC_080422.1, read as the reverse complement.
ATCTATGAAAATCTTGTGACCACTCTTACATGGGGAAAAGAAACTCTTAATCTAGAAGAGGTAACATGTGCTTTGCTAAAATTTTATCAAAGATTGAAAATATGTGATGAAGGAGAAGGACTTGTGATAAAGGGTAATAATGAGTGAGGCAAGGGAAAATCCAAACATGGATCAAGTCAAAAATCCCAAAATCAATCCAAGAAGAAGAAAGAAATTCGGTGTTATAAATGTGGTAAAAAGGGGCATGTGAAATCGGAGTTTCCGGATTGGAAGAAGGGAAATTCTGAGAAACATGATGGTACTTCAAAATCTGTGAATGTTGTTCAAGAAGGAGGTTCAGCGTGTAGTGATGGTGGTGTTCTATCAGTTTTAGCGGGGTTGGAAAATCTAACGGACTCTTGGATACTTGACTCGACATGTTCTTATCACATGACTCCGAACAAGGAGTGGTTCAGCACTTACAGGTTATTGAATTTTGGATCAGTTCTTACAGGTAATGATGCTTCTTGTAAGATCATTGGCATACAAAATGTAAAGATAAAAATGTTTGATGGTGCTGTAAGAACGTTGTGTAATGTAAGACATATACCAGAGTTGAGGAAGAGTTTGATATCACTCGGTACTTTGGATTGTAATGGCTTTAATTACAAGTCCAAAGGTGGAATTCTGACGATATGGAAAGGTAATCTGACTGCAATGAAAGGGTAGAAAATGGATAAGAATATCTACACATTGCAGGGAACTACCGTTGTAGGTGGAGTTGCAGCCATAGATACTGAATCAGATGAGACCGTTTTGTGGCATATGTGCCTTGGGCATATGGAGGAACACGACATGAAAGAACTACACAAAAGGAAACTTTTGAAGGGTTTGAAATCATGTCAGCTGGAATTTTTCAGGATTTGTGTTATTGGAAAACAGAACAGGGCAAAGTTCAGATCAACTAAACACAAGACAAAGGGTATTCTTGATTATGTGCATTCAGATGTTTGGGGTCCAGTTAGAGTTGCATCAAAGGGTGGATATGTGTATTATGTGAGTTTCATTGATGATTACTCACGGAAGGTCCAGGTTTACTTCATGCGTGACAAATCAGATACTTTTGCCAAGTTTAATATTTGGAAGGTTGAAGTGGAAAACCTAACAGGGAGGACAATCAATTATTTAAGGTTGCATAATGGGACCGAGTACACTGGTTCTCAATTTATGGAGTTTTGTGTAGAGCAGGGCATCAAGAGACACTTTACAGTTCGCTAGACACCCTAGCAAAATGATGTGGTAGAACGAATGAATTGGACTCTTTCTAAAAGAGCTCAGTGTCTCAAAATAAATGTAGGGCTACCGAAGAGCTTTTGGGTTAAGGCAGTGAGTATGACTTGTTTTTTGATAAACTGATCACAAAGGGCGTCACTAGAGGGTAGAGTGGTAGAAGAAGTTTGGACGGAAAATGTAGTAGACTACTCCAGATTGAAGGTATTCAGGTGTCCAACCTATGTTCACATATCTTGTGAGAAGAGGTCTAAACTTGACCCAAGTCTCGTCGTTGCATCTTTTGGGATACCCAAAGGGTGTGAAGGAGTACAAGCTATGGGACCCAATGGCAAATGAGGTGGTGATCAGGAGGGATGTAGTCTTTGATGAAAAGGCTATGGTGAAGCGTACTCAAGAGTATGATGAAAAGAAACAGGAGCTAGAAAGTTGGGGCAGTGATGAACATGTTATGCAAGTGGAGTTAGAAGCTCAAGGCAACAGAAATGATCATGGTCCTATGGTTGTAGGGAGCTCTAGCTCGGGAAACCAGCAAGTCGACGATATTCCTATACAGAAATCCCGATGCACAATTAGGCCTCCACCAAGGTATGAATTTGAGGAGTTAGTATCTTATGCTTTCCTTATTAGTTGCAACGATCCAACTAATTTTCAAAAGGCAGTGCATGGCCAAGAGAAAGATAGGTGGATGGGTGTAATGATTGAGGAGATGGAATTGTTACATAAAAACCAAACTTGGGATTTGGTGGAGCTTCCAGATGAGAAGAGACTGATAAGTTGTAAATGGTATGTAGGAAGAAGGAGGCAATTTCAGAAAAATAAGGAGAGAAATTCAAGGCATGGTTGGTGGCAAAAGGATACTCATAGAAGAAGGGGATAGATTATGATGAAATCTCTTCTTTAGTAGTTCGACATACTTCTATCAGAATTGTGTTGAGGTTGGTAGCCCATTGTGATTTTCATTTGGAACAAATGGATGTGAAGATGGCGTTTCTTCATGGCGACTTGGAGAAACAAATCTACATGGTATAATCGGAGGGATTCATTGAACTGGGAAAAGAAAATTTAGTTTGCAGGTTGAAGAAATCTCTTTATGGGCTGAAACAGTCTCCAAGACAATGGTATAAATGGTTTGATTCTTACATGATCAAGATTGGCTACAAGAGATGTGAGTATGACTGCTGCATATATGTGAAAAAACTTAAGGATGGTTCTCTTATTTTCTTGTTATTGTACGTCGATGATATGTTGATAGCTGCAAATGATTTAACTAAGTTGAATCAGTTAAAGGACCTGTTGTATAAGGAATTTGACATGAATGATCTTGGCTCGGCCAAAAAAATACTTGGGATGAAGATTCGTTGTAACAGAATTGTAGGGAGTTTATGGTTATCTTAGGGCAGTTATGTACAGATGGTGTTGGAGAAATTTAACTAGGCTGATACAAGACTAGCACATACACCTTTAGCGAATCATTTCAAGTTGTCTACTGCAGATTGCCCAAGTATGGATGAGAAAATCTAAGACATGTCAAAGGTCCCCTATGCTAATGTTGTGGGGAGTTTGATGTATGTCATGGTGTGTTCAAAGCCATATTTGGCTCATACGGTGAGTGTGGTAAGTAAGTTTCTTTCTAATCCAGGAAGGTAGAATTGGGAAGCTGTCAAATGGATACTTAGATACTTACGGGGTACATTGGGATATGACATCATGTTCGGCAAGCAACATGGTTGTCCTTCAGTTATGGGGTTTATTGATGTTGATTATGCTGGAGATATGGATGACATAAGGTCTACAACGGGATATGTGTTTACCCTTGTAGGAAGACCAGTGTGTTGGAGATCCATGGTACAGTATCTGGTAGCATTATCCACGACTGAGGCGGAATATATGGTAGTTGCCGAAACTGCAAAGGAAGCCTTATAACTTACTAGTTTAGTCAAAGGGCTGAGGTTACAGTGAGATGGAGTGGTGCTGCATTGTGATAGTCAGAGTATCATTTACTTGGCGAAGAATCATTTATACCATGCTAGAACCAAGCACATTGATGTGAGGTTCCACAGGGTTTGGGAATTGATTGCTTCAGGTGAGCTTGTGTTGGAGAAAGTTTACACGTTTGAAAATGCAGTGGATATTCTGACAAAATCAGTTACTTCTGAGAAGTTCAAGTATTGTTTGGACTTACTCCATGTCTCCAAGTGATAGAAGAGAGACATATCCAATCAAGCATTTTTAAGTTCAAGGTGGAGCAGTTAAACATGTTTTTTCGGGATTCTCCTAAGGGGCGTATAATTGCCAAGGTGGAGATTGTTGTTTGTGACTCTTATACTTTGGTTTTCTTAAACAAAGAAGGAAGAAAGAAGAACTTGAAGGGGCAACACAGCAAGGGCAATACAACAGAGGCTCGTTGACAAGTGCCCTGTGATCATTGATGAGGAGACAGTAAGGACTCGTCAATGAGTGTTATGTTGTTTATGTCATTCTAGGCATGTATTGATAGTGAGAATGATCATTTGAGAAGTGTATTGTGTACTTTGTGATTCTCATAGTGAAATTTGTGTGTCATTACTTTCTTAAATGTAAGTTTTGCCGAACCACGTAAATTTTGTTGTTGTTCTTGTTCTGATTGTATTTAATTTATGTGTTGTATTTATTCCGTTGTGCATCATAATTATTCAATCCATATCACAACATATGTAATAGGAGATATATTTATAAGTATAAGCCTATTGTATTCTTTAGCTTATGTCTCTACCTATAAATTTAGACTTCATAAAGTAGTGCTTGCATCAATGTACATGTTGGGCACTGATAGTGCATATATGCTTGATTTTAGTAGATAGTTAGCACTTTATAAATTGCATCGTGCAAGGCTTAAAGTTTGATTAGATTTTGCTGTCTTTTATTTTGGGTCACAATTTTATTATTAATACCAATAAATTATTTTACAAACTATCTATAATTTTTAAATACGACAATTCATAGTAATAGCAAAAAAAATTAAATTTAAAATTATACAAACATGACTTAACAAAAAATGACTACTAGTTTAAATTTGTAGAGGCAAGTATTTGGAATATATATATATAAAATTTTTATTTAAACATTTGCAAGCAATTCTGAATACACTCATTTTGCATCCATTTAAATTACATTCCTTCCCATAGATTTTAATTGTCATTTCTTTTGTAGAATGAAGAGATGATAAATAATACTTTATATGTTAAAGTTAGATTTTACATTTTTTGTTTGACAGCTGTCACATTACACCTTTATGTTTATTTACTTGATTAGGGGTTTGAACCGTTATAGAAAATTTTCCTTATTTAATCAAATTAAATGCATTTTTAAAGTCAACTTTGGGACAGATTTGGTTCCAGTAAAGGGGTTTGATTTGATGAGAATTTTTGTTCTCATTTGATAAAATTGCATGTATTATTTTAACTAAATTAACCCATTGCAAACAATGGATGCTTTTTAATTAGGGGTGATAAAATTGGTCGAAAGTCGATGGGTGACCCGTGGTTCGCCCATTTAAATCAGGTTTGGATTTAGTAGAGGGTGACCAATTTATAAACGTATTAACCCGAATCCAACCCGTTTAATAAATGAGTTATGCAGGTTTGGATTGGGTACCTGCTGGGGGTGATGTACTATTTTCTACATTTTATGTTTTTCTGTTAAGATATTAATCAACAAAATAAAAGAGTGCTGTTTTTCTTTTCTTTTTTTAAATGTCACTTTATATGAAATATTTTGAAAAATTTTTAAAAAATAAATTATATTTTTAAACGGATTCTTAACGGGTACCTGTTTATTAAATGAGTGAGTTTGGATTTATATGTTAGTCAGCCATTAGTAAAATGGTCAATCCGAACCCAAACTCATTTAATCTATACCCGTTTACAATCTATCCAAACCCGACCTGTAAACCCTTTTTGCCACACCTATTTTTAATAACTTTTTAAGAGTAAGGTTACATAAAAGTTTGATTTTGTTTGGACAAAATAATATAATTAATCTAGACATCGATTGCGAACAATTATACAAAGATTTGTATAACTAACCTGGATTACGAACTATATTAAAGAAAAAAAATGAAATCACAAGTCAATACTTGTACAATTAAGTGAATTCATTTTTCATATCTTTTGACTAGTGCCATTAAGAAATTTGATAACCATATTGTGTTAGGCTAACTACACTACACTTTACACAATCAATCAAATCATTGAATTTTTTTTATAATATTAAAAATAAAATAAAATCACCCAAATTCAAAATTTTAATTAATTATCCAAAATGAAATGTGGTTAAGCAACCTAACCCAATCCCTTTTCCTTACTGACTTATTCTATTATGCCTAAAAATATAAAAGCTAACTTGTAATTAATTTCACTATAAAAAAAATATTTCTTTTCTAGAAGCAAAATCATGTAAAGAAAGAAAATTTTCACTTTCTTAGGAAAAGGTGAAAAACACCCCATAAAATAGAGGGCAGGGGTCTTTTTTATTGTCTTTGCATTATTTTAAATTTGTTGCAAATTTAATTGTGCAAATGCATGAGCAAAAAAGAAAAAAATTAGATTAAATGAAAATATTATTATATATTAATAAGAATAAATGAACTAATTAAAACATATAATCATGAAATGTAAATGGTTGATTTACATAGCAAAAATGGACAAAAGTAAGACTTAAACTGTAGTTTAAATATAGAGAAGATATTATAATTTTCCAGTTTCAATAGGACCTATAAAAATTAAAAATAATAATTTAAGATTGTAGATCTAGTATAATAATTAGTTTTCGGTGGCTTTATATAGTTGTATTTTTTGATTCGATGACTTTGAGTAAGAGAGAAAGAAAGTATCACACTATGATAATTAGAAATGTATATATATATATATATATATATATATATATATATAATTACAATATTCTAAAAGAAAAATTATTTTAATGTCCCTCATGAATTGTACTGTAACTCCCCCAAAGCTGAAAGTGGGGTCTAGTGTGTTATTTGAAAATTTCTACAATCCCTGATACCACAATCATTATATAAAAGCAGCAGAAATAATATGATTCATACATAAGTGTCTCCAGCTGTTCATATTACAATCCAACAGAAACGAAAGAAGACTAACATTGTAACGACTCGAAAAATAATGATATTTAAATATTAAGGAGAGAGAGGGAAATGGAAACAGAAACGGAAGGAAGCAGTAGGCTTTGTCGACGAATGCTTTGCGTTCGTCGACGACATTGCATTTTGGATGGAATAACTTGAAAGATTTTTCCATAGAGCCTCCTCGATGAACATAAGGAGTTCGTCGACGAGTGCATAAGGGGACCTCGTCGATGAAATTACGCCTCGTCGACGAGAAGATACCGATAAGGGTTTTTGGGACAGACTGAAATTCGTTGACGAGGGAGGAAGTTCGTCGACAAAATTATTGAAGGACTCATCGACGAGGTGACATAGCTCGTTAATGAATCCCGCAGCATAAATAGTGCTTAAACTCAGTTTTATGCAGAATTTCAGCGCTGTTCTCTTCTCTCTTTCTTTCTCTCTCTCTCTCTCTCTCTCTCTCTCTCTCTCTCTCTCTCTCCTACGATCTCTCCCTCTTCTCTCTTTGATTTCGGCTTTGTCAGTCGCCGGATCGACGATCTGAGGCCACCACGACATTCCTGGCGGAGTTCTCTTCAAGTCTGCTGGAGCGGATTGTTGGTGGAACAAAGTTAGAATTCATCCCAAATCTAGGGTTAGGTCTTTTATTTGGAATTTGAGTTTCTAACAGTTGTAAGAAATGCATTAGACGTAGAAATAGTAATGTTTTGTTCTGAAATTTATGGTTTTTAGGGTGTTGAGGGGAGAACCTTGCGGGTGTAGGACCCGTTATAGTAGGAGGGTTTTAGCAAAAATCAGGTAAAAGAAATATGCTATGCTAGGAGATTTATTTATGTTATCAGAAATTTTATATATATATATATATATATATATATATATATATGCATGTATATTAAATATTATACAAAACGTGAATTTTCAAAGTATGTGTGGCCTGAGTACATGATATTGATATGGAGTTTTATGTAGTTTTTCAGTATTCAGAGTTATGTAGCTATAGATAGATATTTGCAGATTTTATACAGATAGAATATGTATACATATACAGTTTATTTCAGATGATTACATAGACAGTTATATATATATATATATATATATATATATATCAATATACAAATATTTATTCAGAACAGTATATACAGTGTATATAGAAAGTTATGTTTTCCTAAATGCCATAACACTTAGTTTATACAAAAAGGATGTACAGACAGATTATATAGAAAGAAAGTACAGACATATTACACAATTATAGCATCAAGATGCTACAAATATTACAGTATTTACAGTTAAGCAATATAATATTATGGTTATTTTGGAAATATAATGAAAACAGTATGAAGAGTATAGTATGTATATATATATATATATATATATATATATATATATATATATATATAGTATCAGATCCCTGTGGAAAGATTACAGAAAAAATGTACAGTACATATATAGAATACAGATCACGGTACCGTTGCTAGATATAGAAAGAGTGCAACCACATATCTCAGATAGTGTGTGGGTACCGTCAGCAGTGCTCGGAGAGTATGCAGCTCCCCAGTTCGTTGGGTTGAGGGGACCGATTTGACGAGGTAGCAGCCAGTCCCGTGCCTAGGAGAGTATGTAGTTTGGTTGGGCTAAGGTAGTGTAGAGTATGATGACTTACCTAGAGTGCCGACCAGGTTAAGTCCTGCCTACGGGCCGCACAACCCTGTCATGAGGGGTTAAATCATGACATACAGAGTCTCAGGAAAAGAACACAGTTATGTATATGTATACAGTTTTACAGCTTTTATTGTATATAGTATGATGTAGCACTATGAATGATAGAAAGTTCAGATGATACAAATGTTTTAAGATATTATACATGTGTTGTACAAAATTGCTAGATTATGCAGTTTTTAAATACTATTATTATAATTTTATGATTCGGTCACCACACACTAGTAATAGCATATTTCCACTTACTGAGCGTCTACTCACCCCATTACTTTAACATTTTTCAGGTGAGCCAGCTAGGCAAGCAGATTAGGCTCGCAGATAGGAAGTTTACTTGATTACCCCAGTTGTAGGGTGAGTTATGACAGGATTTTGTATTTTTGAGGTAGATAATGCTGGAGCGGTTTATTTTGTATGGTTATGGCTTGTATATACTGGATTTTGGTATTGTATAGTATATATATAAATGGTTATATGATTTGTGTTTTCGCTGCTTAGGTATGGATGTAAATATATATATAAAAAAAATGGTAAGAATTTTGAGGATGTTACAAATATCAATCCATATAACCCACTTACTATAACAAAACAATCTAAATCCAACTTCCTAGCTCGCTAACCACGGTCCCTGGTATCTCCTGAAAAGTCAAATGATCATTGGGGTGAGACACCTCTCAATAAGAAGGAAAAGATTAATATCAAGGTGTGACCAACATGAGTTTTAGTATATGCAGAAAACATCCATCACTTTCTTTAAACATAACAACATTTGGGAATCGTACTCACACCTATACAGTTGAAAATATACATTTATTTCCATAATATAAATTAGTCCAATACATATTTAACATGGGTTACATAAATTCACACATATGCGTAGAAGAAACCCCCTTTTGGATAAACACATCATCATATATAGACCCCCATGATAGGGTTGTGCGGTTCGAAGATTGGACCTAGCCCTGGCTGGCCTACCACTAGCCTAAGTCAAACCTCATGTCTGCAAGTCCGATTTGCCTACCTAGCCTGGTATAGACTCCAGGGGGATACACAACTCTTCCGTGGCCAAATCGACTTTTCATTACCAACACTTCTATCCAGAACAATGTGGTTGCACTATCTCACATATTGGCTACAGTACCATGCCCTCATCATATCTGGTCCTCAGGGTTTTCAAACCATATAATGCAATTTAAATAATAAAAATTGTTATATAACTCATTTCGTAATTCAGTGCAAAACCTGACATATCAAAACTCGGCACACAACCGTCATATCAAAATCCGACACTCAGCTGTTATATCAAAACCCGGCACACAACCATCATATCAAAATTCGGCACACAGCCATCATATCAAAACCCGACACACGCCGTCATATTGCATATCCATTTTCATCTATAAACTAGTATAGTTCACAATTTCATCATATATTCTTACCACAATGCTCAAATTCCAATATGCAATGAAACAAAAATGGATTATTCTCATGCCACACATTTTGAATATTAAATCATAATCAAATAAACCAATCAGACACATTTCATAAAATAATAAGTGGATTTTGATAAAAACCAGGAAAACCATTGACGGTTTGGTCCTACCACACTGTCTTCGCTTCTTTTTCTTTTCTTTTCCTTTATTTCTCGTTTCTTTTATTTATTTATTTATTTTTTTTTCGAATTTGGGTCCCTGCAACCTCCCCCCTTATAAAAATTTCATCCTCAAAATTTGCTAACTATTACTGATCCCATCTGTCTCAAACTTCCTTAAATGCTAACCTAGCTCTACTGAACAGTTAATAATCACCCACATAGCGGCTCCGTCCCATATTTATTAACTACCCTCATGTATGGCGAAGGAATACCGTGATTACAATAGAAGTCCTTGGGAGAGTACAGGTAGTGAAGCAAAATCTTCCTAAGGCACTCGAAACACAAAACTCAAAACGTAAAGACTTACCTCCACTAATACTTACCTAGACCACCTGCACAAAACACATTTTATTCACAACTAAACCCTTACCTGACAGTTTACTTACTTGTTTAACATCTGACCTCAGCAAATAACTGTGGATACTTCCGGTGTATTTCCTTTTCCAGTTCCCAAGAAGCCTCCTCAACTGCATGATTCTGCCAAAGCACTTTTACTAATGGTATTTTCTTAGTATGTAGTTCCTGCACTTTTTGATCTAGTGTCTGTATTGGCACTTCCTCATATGATAAGGTATCTTTGACTTCCAAGAATTCATAGCTTATCATGTGCGAAGGATCTGAAACATACTTTCTCAACATCGACACATGAAAGGCGTCATGAATCCTAGACAAGGCTAGGGGTAACGCCACTCTATAGGAAACTAGACCAATTCTTTCCAAAATCTCGAATGATCCGATGTATCTAGGGCTCAACTTACCCTTCTTCCCAAACCTCATAACTCCCTTCATTGGAACAATCCTCAGAAATATCTTATCCCCTACCTCAAACTCTAGCTCCCGTCGACAAGTATCAACATAACTCTTCTGCCAACTTTGAGCTACCCTAATCCTATCCCTGATGAGTTTGATATTTTCGAAAGTCTGCTGTATAAGTTCTAGCCCCAAAACCTGCCATTCACCATCCTTGTCTCAATATAACAAAGATCGGCACCTGCGACCATACAATGCATCATATGGTTCCATCTCGATACTAGCCTGATAGCTGTTATTGTAGGCAAATTCCACCAGTGGCAAAAATCGGATCCAACTACCTCCGAAATCCAGTACACAAGCCCGCAACATATCTTTTAATATCTGAATCGTTCGCTCTAACTGCCCATTAGTCTGTGGGTGAAATACAGTATTGAAAGTAAGTTGAGATCTCAAAGCTTCCCGCAAACTCTTCCTGAATTGAGAGGTGAGCCATGGATCTTGATCTGAAACAATGGACATAGGTGCACCGTGAAGTCAAATAATCTTTTGCACATAAAGTTCTACCAGCCTATTCATGGAGTAACTAACTCTGATCGAAACAAAATGTGTAGTCTTTTACAGATGATCCACAACTACCCAGATGGCATTTTGTCTGTGCAATGCTGACGGTAACCCTATTATGAAGTCCATAGAGATATGCTCCCATTTCCACTCAGGAATGTGAAGTGGTTGCAATGATCCCACTGGTCTCTGATGCTCTTTTTTCCCTTGCTGACATATCAGACACTGCTCCTCCAGAAGAACTCTGGCAGATTCCTATACATCTTTGTGCTCCTTGGATGTATGGTATAAAGGAAGCGATGTGCCTCCTCCAGAATTGCCCTTTTTATTTCTGCGTCATTAAGTGCACACAGTTTGGCGTGAAATCTTAGAACTCCTTCATCTGAAATGTTAAACTCTATTTGTTGCTTATGCCGTACTTTCTCCATAATTTCCACCAACTCAGCATCTTTCATCCAAGTGATCTTAATCTTTCCCTACAAGGTCGGCTAAACTACCAGACTTGAAATAAACACCTGGTTATTCCCTGCTACCAATTCCACACCAACCCTATCCACGTCCATCCTAATCTAATGTCTACTGAAACTAACGCATTTACTGACTTCCAACTCAAGGCATTAGCCACTACGTTGGCTTTCCCTGGGTGATAGCTGATGGTGTAGTCATAGTCCTTAATTGGCTATAACCACCTCCTCTTCTTCATATTCAGCTCCTTCTGTGTGAAAATGTATTTAAGACTTTTATGATCGGTGAAAATCTCACACCTTTCACCATAAAGGTAGTGCCACCATATTTTCAATGCAAAAACCACTGCTGCTAACTCCAAGTCGTGTGTAGGGTAATTCTTCTCGCACTCTTGGAGTGTCTGAGAAGCATATGCAATAACCTTTCCCAATTGCATCAGTACACACTCGAGCCCTTTCTGGGACGCATCACTATAAATTTCAAAACTCCCTTCCCTTGAAGGAATTGTCAACACCGATGCAATCATAAGTGAAACAAATAATTAACATGTTCAATTGATTATTAGTCAACATAGTATAACTAATAATCAATTGAATTTCAATAATTTTTTTGTCTCCATGTACAATGAGGCATGAATGTATAGTAACCATTCTTGAACGGGTCTAAGCTTCAATGAACAAGAAATGACAGTAATTAATTTGACATTTTACTTCATATGACATTTAGTTCTTGGCCTTTCACTGTATTTTATACATTGTTGTTCCAAAGATTTTCTAACCGTGCACAATCTCAAATGAATGCACAAGAAGGATAAAAAAAAAATGAACACTTATCTGCCTACCTTATCTGTGTAAGTAACATCCACATAAATTCAAAAAATAGCTAGAAAAAATGTAATGATACTGTAAAACACAAAATACAGGTAGAAATCAAAAGCTCCATGTATTTTCATTAATTTCAAAGGCATTACAATGTAGATAGACACATTGAAGCATGCGTACAACCATTCAAAAGCATGGTAAAACATAATACAATAAAAAACAAATAAAAAAAAGAAATAAAATAAAAGCAAAGGGTGCATGAGCACAGTACATAAGTAAAAGAGAAAGCGCATAAAAAGATCTCAAACATCTAGCCTATCATAATCAGAGTCAGAATTGGAATCAGAACTGCACAAGCAACAAGATAAGGCAACTGTTCTAGTGACATCTCGGTCCCGTGCCATTTCCTCCAGAAGATGACGCAATTTAGGGACAAGAGGTGAGGGTGGTGGTTCCTTGTATGGGTGTGGCCTGAGAGCCCAGGGCAGCAAATGGTCAGGAATGTCTGCCAGAGGTGGATTATCGTAGTCATACGGCATGGTCGGCCTAATCGTATGAACAACACCGGATGAGCGGGCATGTCCTCTTTAAGCCCTGGGGTAACATTCGAGAACTGCTCTCTAATGGGTGGCACATCAGAACATGCCAGGGGCAACTGCACATCCTCTAGAGTCACCCTTGGTGCTCTCGTCTCATCCGAAATCATTTCGTGCTCACTCAGTACAGCTCGACCCCTAGAAGAAGACTCTCCCCTTGGCGGGTCTTGAACCCTCTGCCGCTTTGAGGTTGCTCGAGGATTCCTTCGTGGAGGCATTGGCCAGTAAAGAGGAAACCCTACGATTTAAGTTCAAAACAATTTTTTTTTCAGAGGGGCATACTTAACAATAACATTACTTATTAAAAAAGTTCAACATAAATTTAATTTCAAAACTCATTTACTAAACCAAATAAAATCATTAGGAATGGCTCAAGTGAGCGCTTCATTTATATATATATATATATATATATATATATATATATATATATATGAGTATAATATATTAATTCATAAATAATAAGGTAAACATTTAAGCTGTTTAGGGTGAGTTTGATGCCTCTCTTTTGTCTTGTTCTTTTTAAAAGATAATGGTAGGTATAACTTTTGGTATAGTTTTTTTAGTTTCTAAAAATCAACTTTTAGCTTTTTAGAAGTTTCAAAATTAAAAATTGAAAAGCTAAAAGCTAATTTTTTTCACAAACAAATTATTTTTTCTATTTTTGTCCTTAATTTGCTTCTAATGAAGCAAATTTGTAGGATTTTAAATTTTTAAGCTTATATAGAGCCAAAACTTTGATAAGCTGGTACCTAAAAATTGATCACGAGATTTAAGACACACATAATTAATATTTTAAAAATAAATAATCTCGTAATTATTAACACAAGAACTTAATAATAGTAGCTGCATTTAAATTTTTGTAAGTTTGAATCATATATGAAATGTCCAAAAAGAAGAGGATAATGCCAAAGTTTTGAAAATGCATAATTGATCATGTGATTTAAGAGGCATAGTTAGTATTTTTTTTTTTAAAGAAATGATCATGTAATAATTGCTTAGACTTGATAGAAGAACTATAGACAATGCATTGCTAGTGAAATTAATGGAGGACTACATTTAACACTCATGGATGCACACAGTTCAATTTTCCAACGGTTTCCTATCCCACGCACATGGACAACTTCTCAAGTTGGAGGCTACAATGTCTATAATTGGGTCATTTTAATTTTACAATTATTTGACAACTTTTTTAAGACTGTGTTTCAAAGCATAAATTTTGAACTTTCATTTTGTATTTGTATCTAGTTGGACAAAATTAGTTTGTCCAAATCCACAAACACAAATCGACTGAAATAAAAGCTCCCAAACACAAGGTAAATGTGTATTATAATTTGTAGAGACTTGAGTGAAGTGACCTTACCTCTCCAGCTACTCATATGCAGCATTGCAGCCACGTCAAACTCTTTTGCAAATAGGATTTGATTCATACTCTAAAACAAGACATGGTAGGTGCATGACCTAGTAATTTCTCTTCCCCATGTTATTTTTGCCTCATCCTTTAAAAATTGTAGCAGCATTCTTAATTTGACAACATGCAGCAGGTAAAAATATGTTTTTTGTTTTTGTTTTTTACACTAGAGACAAGTGACATTCAATTTATGTTCTGCATCCTCTGATAGGAAACTAAAAACATGTGATCTCTATGTTTTATGCAGCGAGTTTAACCATAACAATTCATCCATAAAGTAGCCTTCAAGAATATGACTGTCTAGAGACTCTCAATAACCTGTAATGCGACCAAGATGATAAAATAGCCCCTTCCACTAAGTAAAATACTTCTAGCCGTTTAAATCTTGCTGCTCACAAGGGGTTGAAAATATCCCGTATTTTTTAAAAAAATACAGAAAAGTTCATCATTGACAAAATTAGCAAATCAAGTCTCCCTAGGCGACTTCCCCAAACAAACCATAAAGTACCAAGCTTTTGGATCCACTTTACAATCAATAAACATCAAAAACTTAATTTATCAAGTGAAGTGTTGATGATCTACCATATGCTCCTAGTTTCCCTAAGCATAAAACAACAACAATGACAAGAAGTCTAAGAGTGAAATGAAATGAAAACTTATATAGCAAATTTGTAGGACAAGAGGGAAAATATGAAGAAATATTTTTGTTTTTGGTTGTTCAGAAAAGTATGAAATAAAATAAAATTTTTAGTAAATTAATGGACAGAAAAATTTTGTTTTACTCATAATTAAGCTAGATTTTTCTTAAATTTTAAGTTATATTTGAATGATATTTCACAATTTTTAATTATATTTAAATAGCATTTTTTTCCTAATTATGGTGGGCATATAGAATGTTCATTTGACATAAAATTCTTAATTATGGTGAGCAAATACAATAAAAATAATAATTTCCTTCTATTTTTTTTCCCTTTCCTTCAATAAAATTCTTGATACACTGACTTCTATGAAAAGAAAAAATAGCAAAATCATCCCAGAAACACAATAAATATATATTGTAAGTTCTAAGTTATAACCATAGAAATTAACCATATCGAATTCAGGCCATACAACTACATTTCACATCTCTCACGTTTCGAATTTAAGACCAATAATATAAAAGTTTCAATATTGATGAAAATTATTCACCATTACTTCTAAGCTAAATCATACCTCTATATTAGATATTTCTTTTCTAGCCATTTATTACGTGTTCAGCTTGAAAAGAGAATTTTTTTTTCTTTTTCAAAACAATTACAAAAACCTTTTATTTCTGTTATAGGATTAAAATATAAATGACTAATATATTAGAAAAATTAAAATTTAAATAGAATTACCGTATCATTAGAAATAAAAGCAATATATATATATATATATATATATATATATATAAATATATTATTTATTTTTTAAAATAGAAAACAAACTTTCTTACATCTCATTTTGGCAAATTTTTTAGTCTCTCTGATCTTAAATTAATCATATCTTATGGTATGCATGAATGGAATAAAATAAAATAAAATTTGTCTTTATAATTGTATATATTTATCATATAATTTTTTTTTTATTTCATTCTAGTACCAAACATTGGGCTAATATTGATTTAAGCAATAAAATCAATATAGTTAGTGCGGGCACTTAAAAACTAATAAAAAAAAAAGACAAAAACAAATTTTGAGCAATCCCAGAAACATACCTTGAAGGCTGGATCAGGCGGTTGATCTCCTCGGTGAAGGCGATGGACCTAGAGCGTCGGTGGCGGCGACGAAGAGATGGAGAGACTGATAGAGAGAGACTAGAGAGATTAAGGGATGGAGAGACAAAGAGAGAGAGAGACCAGAGAGAAGAAGAGAGAGGGAGAGATTGAGAG
The DNA here is from genome assembly GCF_029873635.1 of Malania oleifera. Taxonomy (NCBI): domain Eukaryota; kingdom Viridiplantae; phylum Streptophyta; class Magnoliopsida; order Santalales; family Ximeniaceae; genus Malania; species Malania oleifera. Next base: position 102,993,594 of record NC_080422.1, on the reverse strand, counting down.
ATGGAGAGAGAGAGAGAGACCGAAGAGACGAAGAGAGATTGAGAGATGGAGAGACAGAGAGAGAGACTGGAGAGACGAAGAGATAGGGGGAGATTGAGAGATGGAGGGAAATGTTCAGGCTTGGAGGGAAAGCAATCAGATTGGGGAATCTGCGTGCGGTTTTTCAGTGTCAAACTATTAATAACGAATCTTAAATTCGTCACTAATAGTGTTTAATAATTTTTTATTTTTTTTAAATAAGGGAAGTATTAGTAACAGTTCTCAAATCCGTCACTAATAAGGGGCCAATATTGACGAATTTGTATATTCGTCACTAATACTCTGTAACAAATTTTTTATTTTTTTCAATATAAGGGAAGTATTAGTGACGATTCTCAAATCCGTCATTCATAAGGGGGCAATAGTGACGAATATACAAATTTGTCACTAATAGTCTGAAACAAATTTTTTTTTTATTTTTTTGTAAATAAGGGAAGTATTAGTGATGATTCTCAAATCCGTCACTAGTAAGGGGTTAATAGTGTCGAATTTGTATATTCGTCACTAAAACTTTGAAACAAAAATTTTACTTTTTTTTAAAAAATAAGGGAAGTATTAGCGATGGTTCTCAAATCCATCACTAATAATCGGTCAATAGTGACAAATTTGTATATTCATTACTAATATTCTGAACTAAGTTTTTTTTTATTTTTTTAAAAAAAGGGAAATATTAGTGACGGTTCTCAAATCTGCCACTAATAATGGGTCAATAGTGACCAATTTGTATATTCGTCACTAATACTCTGAAACAAAATTTATTTTTTTTTAAATAAGGGAAATATTAGTGACGGTTCCAAAATCCATCACTAATAATAGGCCAATAGTGACGAATATACAAATTCATCACTAATAGTCTAAAACAAATTTTTTTTTTTAAATGATAGTAGTGACGGTTATTTAATTGTCATTAATGAATATCTTTTAGTGACGGATTTAATTCGTTTCTAATACCGCAGAAATCGTCACTAATATTTTCCCGAGATAATTTATGCGTGAAAAATGTTTTTTCACGATTTTTTTTTCAGTTTTTAGTGACGAAATTATTAGTGACGAATTCTTTTCGTCACTAATAGTGTCATATTAGTAACGGTTACTAAAATCGTCACTAATAGTGTCGTATTAGTAACGGTTACTAAATCTGTCACTAATAGTGTCATATTAATAACGGTTACTAAAATCGTTACTAATAGTGTCGTATTAATAACGGTTACTAAATCCATCACTAATACCCACTTTCTTTTAGTAATGAAATTGAATCTGTCACTAAAAATTTATCACTAAAAACTAGTTTTTTGTAGTGATATTAGTGACAGATTCAAATTCGTCACTAATAGTATCGTATTAGTGATGGTTGCTAAAACCGTCATTAATACAAACTTTTAGTGACGAGATTGAATTCGTTACTAACAGTTTCGTCACTAAAAACTAGTTTTTTTGTAGTGAATGTGGCTTTTTGAGTCATTGAGCTTTCCATTGCTTTTCTTTTGAACTGTATTTTTCCTAAAACAGCACCACTTAACCAACACATATTAAATCATCCTTTTATTGTTATCATCAAAACAAAATTGAAAAGCCATGTTAGGCCAATAATATATATATATATATATATATATATATACATACATACATACATACATTTATTTACATATATCTTATTATTTGGCAAGAAATGATATATATATATATATATATATATATATATATATATAGACACACACACACACACACACACACACATATATATTTATTTACATATATCTTATTATTTGGCAAGATATGATTTTATGTGACATTTTTTTTCTTACTTATGTGCCTAAATGCTATATCTTTAAAATAGTTTTAATGCCCAAAATACTAAATGACAAAAAGAAGAGTTCTCTTTCACTAAGTTTGTTTTAAATGACCAATTTTTTTTTTACTTAACCCTTTTTATTGAGAGTGTGAGAGCGAAGGAGATGGGAGCTGTGAGATGGCTCTCCCCTCCTGCCATGCGTGAGCAGTGAATAGCCTTTATAGGCTCTGCAGATGGATGATATGTTGGCGCGCAAAAGCACACGGGAAGGGAAAATATTCTCTCCCCTCAACAGAAAAAGTATTCCCTCCCATGTGTGGTTCGGTCAGTGGGGTTTGGGAGGGAATTAATACTCGCATGCATTTTTCCTTTTTCATTTTTAAATTTCTTATTGTTTTTTTTTTTGCTCCATTTGTTTTCTAAAAATGAGAAATTCAATTGAATAACACTTGATTCTCAAAAATTGGGAGGACTTGGACTTGGTGTAACTAAAATACTAGGAGTCACTTAAAATTTAGTGGGACTCAATCAAAATACCGAGGCTCGATTTAAATTCACCGTGGTTCAATTAAAATGTCGAGACTCGATTGAAACTCATCGGGACTCAATTAAAAAGTCGATGCTCGATTGAAACTAACCAGGACTCAATTAAATCTATCGGGACTTGATTTCAAAATACCATGTTTTTTAAATAGGGTCCTCCAATTTCTGAAATTCGATGTCAACTTTTATTACACTGGGTTTTCTGAAAAATGGCCTCGTTAAAATTGGAGTGTCGACAGATGACATCCTAATTTATTCGAGGAGTTTTGCAGAGCATGAAACTCATTTGAGGCTGGTACTTCAAGTACTCAGAGAGAAGAGATTGTTTGCTAAATTCAAGAAATGCAAGTTCTAACTAGAATATGTTGCATTTTTGGGACATATAGTGTCTACGGAAGGAACATCAGTAGACCCAAGCAAAGTAGAGGCAATAGTAAACTGGGCAAGATCGAAGAACATACATGAGATTAGAAGTTTCTTGGGTCTGGCAGGGTACTATCGTCTATTTATCGAGAGTTTTTCTAGGCTGTTAGGTCCTTTGACACAGCTTACGAAAAAAAATAGTAGGTTTGACTGGACTAGTGAGTGTGAACAAAGCTTCCAAGAGTTGAAGCAACATTTAGTCACGACCCTAGTGTTGACCATTCCATCAGGGGATGGTAGTTATGTAATCTATAGTGACGCATCCCAAAAAGGGCTCGGGTGTGTTTTGATGCAACAGGGGAAAATTATTGTGTATGCTTCTCGCCAACTTAAGGAGTACGAGAAAAACTACCCTACGCACGACTTAGAGCTGGCAGTGGTGGTATTTGCACTAAATATCTGGCTGCATTACCTATATGGTGAAAAGTGCGAAATCTTTACTGATCATAAGAGTCTCAAATACTTCTTCACTCAGAAGGAGTTGAATATGAGACAACGCAGGTGGTTGGAATTGATTAAAGACTATGACTGTACTATTAGTTACCATCTCGGGAAAGCCAATGTGGTAGCTGATGCGTTGAGTTGGAAGTCAGTGTCTGCATCAATCTCGATAATTAGGATTGAGCATGAGATCAAGATGGACCTAGAAAGGTTGGGGGTATAGTTAGTAGAAGAAAATCATCAGGCATTCATTGCTGGTCTAGTAGTGTAACCAACCTTATAGGAGAGGATTAGATCAGCTCAGATGAAATATGTAGAGCTAGCAGAGATTGTGAGTGGGATACAGGATGGGTTAAATGCAGATTTCCATGTCTCAGATGACGGGGTCTTGAAATTTCACACCAAGATCTGCGTGCCGAATGATGACGAGATTAAACGAACCGTCTTGGAAGAGGCACATCACTCATTATATACAGTACATCTAGGAAGCACAAAGATGTACAGGGATCTGCGAAGTTCTTTCTAGTGGTCTAACATGAAAAGAGAGATCGTCAATTTTGTAGAGCAGTGTCTGACGTGTCAGCAGGTGAAGGCGAAGCATCAGAGGCTAGCAGAACCACTACAGCAACTTGACATCCCAAAGTGGAAATGAGAGCATATATCGATGGACTTTGTGTTGGGATTGCCTTCGGCAGTGCATGGGCAGAACGCTATCTGGGTTGTAGTGGATCGGCTGATGAAGATTGCGCACTTCTTTTTGATCAGGGTTAGTTATTCCATGGATAAGCTGACAGAACTTTATGTGCACGAGATAGTACGACTTCATGGCGTCCCAGTTTCTATAGTTTCATATTGAGATCACCTCTCATTTCTGGAAGAGTTTGTAGGATGCCTTAGGATCTCAACTCACCTTTAGTACCACATTTCACCTGCATACGGACGGACAAACCAATTTATAAGCATGCTGGCCCGGAGGAAACTGTCAACGGTTTTCCCTTAGCATACAAAACCACCGACGGTTTGGTCTTGTACCAAACCAAATTTTTCCTTTTTTTTTTTACTATTATTATTATTATTTTCCGGGTCTCTACAAAAATATTTTAAAAAAATAATAAATTCTTAAATGATCTATATACATGATTTTGTCATTTGCAATTTGCATTTATAATTCATTAGAAATAATGAATTAATGAATACTTCATACTTGAATTAATGAATCTATTTCATAACAAATCAATATCCAAAATTTTTTTTTATTTGTTAAGCCTAAATAAGTTAAATAAATAACTAAGTATTAATATTTTAGTATATATATAGTTCGGCTTGGTTATGCAAGTCTTTTAAACATTCAAACAGGAGATCGAACCAAAAGTCTTGGTCTCCCAATCCTTAAACCGAACCCCAATTCACCTACAAAATAACAAAGCTGACTAATTTTGGTTCGATTCAGTTTGATGTGGTCGGTTTTTTTATATCGTAGCCATAATCACCTTAATTAGATACTTTTTAAAGGGCGTCCTCCGACAATAAGGCCCCCTGTTTCGTAAGGGTAAGGGGAGGGTCGTTATAGTGTATGCAACCTTACCAGGCTTTTATGTAAAGAGGTTGTTTCCTTAAACTTGAACCCATGACCAACCAATCACAAAGGAAGGCCCACCCTCATAATTAGGCACCTTTTAGTTAATTAAAATAAATAAATACGTACTAGTAACAATTTAAATAATTTTTTTACATTTTATATTTCTAAAAGTATTTAAATACTTATTATTATTAATGTTAAAAAATATGCTTTTTTATTTATTTATTGTGGCTTTTATAATAGCCGTTGGATCGTCTCTTAATCCAACGGTTGTGTGGTGTCATATATATGTTTGTAAGCCATGGGAAAAAGAGTGTATTGCTTGTCATTTTATGCAAGGAGAGCTAGAGGGGGCTTTCTCTCTAGGAAGATTTTTTCTTCACTAGTTTGAGGAGGTGAAGGGGTGTACAGGGGATCTGGGATCAGGGAGAATCTGATCAGATCTTGTACTGCCATTGTTTCATAGTGGATTTTTCTCTAAGTGCACGCTCTGTGGATATAGGCAATCTTTCCAAACCACATAAAATCTCTCGTCTACAGTTTTTCTATGAATGTTCTTTGTGCTATTTATTTTGTTGATCAGAAGATTAAAATTGTTGCGCGTCAAAAAGTGGTATCAGAGCACGGTTTCGATTGGGTGCAGATCTGATAGATCATATCATATCGAAATAAATTGTTTGGATAGTTTTTTCACAGGAGTGCTCAAAATCAGAGCAGTTCATTCAGATCGGATTAAGGTACGCGGATTCAGATCAGGTGCCGGAAATTATTCCAGAATTTTTCAATTGAAAAATTGGATTGAGGTGCACAGATTCAAATCAGGTACTGGAAAATTATTCCAAAATTTTTTCAATTGAAGGTGTGAAAAAAAAAATCAGAAGGAACAAAATTTATCGCATATGAAGAACATGATGAACAGTGCCAAAACTGGGTGATAGACTCGGATTCAAAATCGAGTCGGGTACGAAACGCAACGGGTTGACACGCGGGTCAAGAGATTGGGTTGTGGGTCGGATCCAAACGAAATCCGCTGGGTCAAGAACGCGGGTCAGAATTTAGGTCGGCTAGCACACGTGCGGGTCGCACGTGCAGTGGATCAGGGATCTAGGCCCAGCGGAACGGGTCGGACCCAATAGCCAGGTCAAGGCGCGGATCCACCTGTGGAGCGCTGACGTCATGCTGACGTCATCCTAATAGGTGCTGACGTCAGAGGAGAGAGAAAAAAAAAAGGGATAAACAAAAAATTTTAAATGGCGAGTACTTTGACGGCCAAGTTCGAGGTGAAGCCTTTTAATGGAAAAAATAATTTCAATTTGTGGCAGAGCACTATGAAGGATGTGTTGGTCCAATAGAAACTGATTAAAGCATTGTATGGGAAAGAAAAGAAGCCAGATTCCATGTGAGATGATCAATGGGAGGAGTTGGAAATGAAAGCAGTAAGTACCATTCACTTGAGTTTAGCTCCAGAAATTAAATACAATGTGTTGAATGAAACATCACTAGCTGAGCTTTGGAAAAAATTGGAGAATATTTATATGTTCAAGTCATTAGTTAATAGACTGTATTTGAAGAAACAGTTGTATCAGTTGAGGATGACTAAGGGCACAGATGTCAGAGACCACCTCAATTATTTCAATAAAATAATCACGCAATTGCTGAGTATTGAGGTAAAAATTGAGGAGGAAGATAAAGCACTGATTATGTTGTATTCGCTTCCTAGTTCACTTGATACTTTGAAAACCACACTACTGCTAGGTAAAGAGACTTTTACAGTTGATGAGGTGACTACTGCCATTCTGAAGAGTGAGAATTTTCACAAACCAGATTATCCAGGACATGGAGAAAGGTTGGTGGCTAAGGGTGAGTCTAGCCAATAGCAGGACAAGAGTTCTAGCAAGGGTAATTGGAATCGAAGGAAATCTTGATCCAAGTCCAGGGGTAAGAATGGGAACTGGAGGAGTGGTTGTTTTTATTGTGGGAAAGAAGGGCATATGAAGAAGGACTGTCTAAGGAGGAAAAGAGATTTAAAGGAAAAAAAAAATGAAGAAGACTGAGCAAACTACTGTAGTGGAGAGCAGTTCATCAGTTTTTTATGGGGATCTTCTGGCTGTTACTACAGGTTCCAGTTACTTAGTTGATACCTAGACTTTGGATTCGGCTTGCTCATATCATATATGTCCATACAGGGACTAGTTTGACTCCTATGAACCAATCTTTAAAGGGACGGTGTTGATGGGTAATGATGCTTCCTGTGGTATTCTTGGTATTGGAATGGTCAGAATCAGGATGTTTGATGGTGTGGTTAGAACCATTAGAGATGTGAGGCATGTTCCAAATCTGTAAAAGAATCTATTTCCTTGGGCTCTTTGGATAGTAATGGTTTCTTTTTTTCAGCTAGGGATGGTGTGCTGAAAGTGGCTAGAGGTTCACTGGTAGTAATGAAGGGTCATCTAAGGAACAATTTGTACACTCTAGTGAGTAGCATAGTGATAGGTGGAGCTGCAGCTAGTACCTCTTCAGATACAAATACAGATGATACTACTCTATGACATATGAGGCTGGGTCACATGAGTGAGTGTGGTTTGCAAGAGCTGCACAGGCGAAACTTACTGGGAGGTAATTCTTGTTGTAAGCTTAAGTTCTGTAAATATTATTTGTTTGGTAAACAGCACAAGGTGAGTTTTAGAACAAAAAAGCATACGAGCAAGGAGGTGTTGGAGTACATTCATTCAGATGTATGGGGTCCAGTACAGGTACAGTCTCACAGTGGTACTATTTATTTTGTCTCATTTATTGATGACTTTTTCAGGAAAGTCTGGGTGTATTTTCTGAAGCACAATAGTGAGGTATTCAGTAAGTTCAGGGAATGGAAACCTTAGGTAGAGAAACAAATAGGGAAACAAGTGAAGTTTCTGAGATCTGACAATGGACTGGAGTACAAAAATAGCCAGTTAATTGACTTCTATAAGGAAGAGAGGATCACTAGGCACTATACAGTTCCACATGGGCCACAGCAGAATGGGGTGGCTAAAAGGATAAATAGAACATTACTAGAGAGGGCAAGACGTATGAGGATTCAGGTTAATATGCCTAAGTTATTCTGGCCAGAAGCAGTGAGTATGACATGCTACCTGGTAAACAAGTCTCCTTCTGTAGCTATTGACGCAAAGATTCTTGAGGAGGTATGGACAGGAAGGCCAATAAATTACTCTATGTTGAGAATATTTGGCTGTCCATCATATGTTCATATGCAGGAACAGGAAATATCAAAGTTGGACTCTAAGTCCAAACCGTGCGTATTTCTTGGTTTCCAAGAAGGAGTGAAGGGATAACGGTTGTGGGACCCTATGGCATGGAAGGTGGTCATTAGCAAGGATGTGGTCTTCGATGAGGAAGCCATGTTGAAGGAGAATGCTAATAAGAAGGTGGAGCCTGATTCAGCGGGAATACCTATTCAGGTGGAGCTGGACAGTATTCAAAATTCAAGTATGGGTAATACTCAAACTACTATTGTTGATTTTGTTGCATAGGATACAGTGAGATAGGCTATAGTTCCTCAGGAAATTTCTCAGACAGGTGATAGACATGAGCCTACAGGGATAACCACCGGCAGAGAAAGGAGGAATGTTAAACCTCTAGTCAGGTATGGGTTTGAGGACTTTGTTGCATTTTCTTTGATTACTAGTAGTGGAGCTCTTCTGATTTTCAAGAAGCAGTTCAGAGTTCTAAACAAGATAGTTGGCTTGGAGCCAAGGTTGAGGAGATGGAGTCTCTTCATAAGAATAACATTTGGGTGTTGGTTCAGAAGCAGAAGGACAGGAAGCTGATTGGTTGTAAGTAGGTTTTCAGAAGGAAAGAACCTACTTCAAAATCAGAAGGAATAAAATATAAGGCCAGGTTAGTAGCAAAAGGATACAAACATGAAGAAGGTATAAATTATAATGAAATCTTTTCTCTTGTTGTTAAGCATGCTTCTATTAGACCCTTGTTAGTATTGGTTGTCATACATGATTTAGATCTGGAACAGATGGATGTAAAGACAGCTTTCCTTCATGGTGAGTTGGAGGAAGATATCTTTATGGAGTAACCGGAGGAGTTTGTGGAACAAGGTAAAGAACACCTAGTATGTAAGTTGAATAGGTCTCTTTATGATTTAAAGCAATCCCCTAGGCAATGGTATAAGAGGTTTGATTCTTATATGTTGAGGATTGGGTATGTCAGATTGCTTAATAGTGGTGTATATGTGATCCTTATGCTATATTTGGATGACATGTTGATTGCCTCTAACAGTACTGATGAGTTGAATGTGTTGAAAGTTAGGTTACAAGATGAGTTTGAGATGAAGGATCTTGGTGCAGCTAAAAAGATCTATGGCATGGAAATCAAGAGGGACAGACAACAGAAAAAGTTGTGGTTGTCACAGGGTAAGTATATCGAGAAGATGTTGGAAAGGTTTAATATGGATAAGGCTAAACCGGTAAGTACACCTCTAGCTACTTATTTTCAATTGTTTGCTAAACTATGTCCTTCTACTGATGAGGATAAGTTGGATATGGCTAGTGTGTCTTATGCCAGTGCAGTAGGGAGTCTGATGTATTCTATATGGTATGTAGTAGACCAGACTTGTCATATGCAGTTGGTTTAGTAAGCAAATATATGGCTAATCCAGGTAGAATGCATTGGAATGTGGTGAAATGGATTTTCAGATATTTGCGTGGCACTTCTGATTATGGTATCTTGTTTGAAAGTACTGATGATTGTAATGTTCAGGGTTACGTGGACTCAGATTATGCAGGTGATTTGGATAAGAGGAGTTCTACTTCTGGTTTCATTTTTACCATGGCTGGTGGTTCCATTAGTTGGAAGGCTATGTTGCAACCTACTACAACTTTGTCTACTCCAAAAGCTGAATACATAGTTTTGGCAGAGGTAAGAAAGGAGGCTTTGTGGTTAACTGGACTGATTCAGGAACTTGGTGTTATGCATGATAGGTTACACATATTCTGTGATAGTCATAGTGCGATCCACTTGGCAAGGAATCAGGTTTACCACTCTCGCATGAAGCATATTAACGTGCGGTACCATGCAGTTAAAGGTTGGGTTGAAAGTGGTAAGTTTCAATTATTGAAGATCCACACAGATGGAAACGCTGCAGATATGCTCATGAAGTTTGTTATATTAGCTAAGTTCAAGCGTTGTTTAGACTTAGTTAATGTAGTCTCTTGTTGATTGTTGACAGAGCATCCCAAAGCGAAGGGATGGAATGTTGTGCTTGGTTGTGATTAAAAGCCAAAATGGAAATTGTTATATATATTATTTATTTATTTATTTATTTATTTGTTGTGACTTTTATCATAGCCGTTGGATCGTCTCTAAATCCAACGGTTGTGTAGTGTCATATATATGTTTGTAAGTCATGAAAAAAAGAGTGTATTGCTTGTCATTTTGTGCAAGGAGAGCTAGAGGGGACTTTCTCTTTAGGAAGATTTTTTTCTTCACTGGTTTGAGGAGATGAAGGGATGTACAAGGGATATGGGATCGGGGAGAGTCTGATCAAATCTTGTACTGTCATCGTTTCATAGTGAATTTTTCTCCAGGTGCACAGTCTGTGGACGTAGGCAATCTTGCCGAACCACGTAAAATCTGTCATCTACAGTTTTTCTATGAATGTTCTTTGTGATATTTATTTTATTGATCGAAAAATTAAAATCGTTGCGTGTAAACAATTAACTATTATTATCATTCATATATTAAAAAACAAAGAGATGAGAATAATTAAATCAAAAAAAAAAAATTAAGCCATGTTTAATTCATTTATATTTGTCTAGAGCTAAGTATTATTATCCTTAGGTGTGAAACCGGTAAAGGCAAAAAAAAAAAAAAAACAAATTAAAAACAAAGCAAAGTAAATAAACTGAGTTAAAAACTTAATAAAGTAGCTCAATCACTCACAATTTGAAATCCACCAATTGTTAAATGTCACGACAAATACTTAAATAAGTGGAAAGTGTTATTAAGTGTGAGTCTCATTTATGTGGATTCCACAATATTTTCGTAAAGCCAAACATTAATGAACAGTTTGTGATTGGTGAGCTACAAATTATAAGTGGAGGAACTCTTCCGTTTAAGTATTTTTCATCTATAAAATTTTATCTCAATGTTGAGGTCATTGATGAATGGTGAGGAGGGTTGATTGGTAGCAGATTCAGAGGTTGCTAATTCAGCATTCTGAAAGTGGCGAGGAAGGTGCTCGGTAGGGGATTCAGTGGTTGCTTATCGAGCATTATTTGGGATGCTCTGTACCTTCGAATCAGCTCCTTGACCTTCTCTTACACGGACCATCATATTCACCTTTGACCAGCTTGTCTGCAACAAATGATCTCAATGACAAGGATGATGCACCCTAGCCTAGCTACAAGTTTCGTAAGAACATAATAAAAATTTAAACGACCAGCATGATGAATCAAGTGAAAAATTCAATTTCATTCATATGTTCCAAATGTGCAATAGAAGAGTCAGATTCAATTCAAGAAGACATCTATAAGACACTCTAAATGTAAAGTGAGGCTCTGTACACCAAACCCTTCGACACCCCTTATTTGGCACGAGAAAGCCGTGCTTTTTCTTTTTTTCCTCCTACTTGTTGTACAGCCTCCTACTTCTTGTACAGCATCTCACCCACATTTATTGAGTTTAGCCTTTTATCTCCAAAAGCCCTAGATTTACAACCAACAATACATTATAATGTCAAAGTTTCGCTTAAAATCATTTCATGAAAAAATTTATTTAGAAAAAGACCATAGCTCCGGTGACATGAGCTTACCGGTAGAAACGTTGGAATTCAAATAAAAGTGAGGGACCAATTTTTGTTCTTAATTTCAAAATACCCCTCATAGATACAGACTACAGATATAATGTGAAGCAAAAGAAATCACATGAGGCTGTTTAGGTTCCCATTCATGTAGGCTTGAGATGAAGTAGCTCTACAAGTTTAGCAACTAATCTATGTCAGCACCAAGGAGATGATTACCACTAACATACCCCAAGCAGAACATGAATGTCGTCACAAATGTGTCACCCATACTTACCCCAGGGAGGTTATTTCCATAATTTGAAATTGTGCCTCTAGGTTCAGGTGCAACACACAACACCTAGCCAGTGTCCAGCATTATTATCATAATCCGAATAGCATGTGTCAATTCAAGGGTCAATGGCGTCCTGGATCAATGGGAGTGGGGATATATATCAGCAAAAGTAGTGAACCAGATTAGTAGGCCATTTTCAAATAAAAAATCGTAGGGAAATATTTTGAAATTTCGAAACAACAAACTTTTTTTGAAGTTTGAACTCGAGCTGTGCTTGATCATTGAATGGTAGTACCTTCAGAGAGATGGCATATGATCACTGCCACAAAACTGCTGCTGCAAAGCCTGTGACAGTGAGAGAAGAGGGGTTCCTGTTGCTGTGAACCATGCAAGTGAGGAGGAATTCCTGCTGCTGCGAAGCCTGTGATGATGAGAAAAGGGAGGCTGTGAAGCCTGCAACAGTGAGAGATGGTGAAAATTCAGATTCCTTCTGCTGCTGCTAGGTGAGGCTCCAGCTTCCAGCTACTGCAAGGGTGGATGGATTCAACATAACTTAACCCATTCCCATACCACAACTCAAAACGCACCATGTTCCAGGTAACTAGGGGCCAAGGCTCTCCCTCAAAATGATTTACGTTGCAATGGACAAAGCCTTAAAATTCTAATATACTGTTGGTTGTCAAGCTTGAGCCATGAGAGATTAAACCCTAAACTTTAAAGTCATACCATACCACAACTCAAAACGTGCCATGTTCCAGGTAACTAGGAGCCGAGGCTCTCCCTCAAATGATTTACATTGCAAAGGGCAAAGCCTTAAAATACTGTTTTTTTCATGCTTGAGCCATGAGAGATTAAATCCTAAACTTTTAACGCCTACCAATATACAACTTATTTGATGTATTAAATTCAAAATGTTAAGCATAGGATATATATATAAATATATATATATATATATATATATATATATATCAATTTATGACAAAATACCATCAAGGCAAGCTATTTTAATATGCAAACATTGTATTCGTTAGAAACCATTCACAAAGTTCATTCGAAATAGCATTAGTTAATAAATTATCATCAGAGTGCCACCTAAAAGATAATATTTATCAACTCAACTGTAACAATAAAAAGAAAAAGCAAAGTAGTTTGGGCAGGAGTAAGGAACAACAGAGTAGGAAATTGAATTAAAACACAAAAATAAGAATTACAAAAGAGAGCATCAACATGTGGTAATATACAATCAAGGTGGTTCTACACCTTCAGCAAAAATGATATCAAAGGCCAAATCATGCCCACGCTCACAAACTACTTTCACTTCTAGATTGTATAATCAAGCTTTAAGGAAGCAATCAGAAAAAAAAAAATTTATTTCACAAATTGCAAATTGGGAGCTTCAAAATGCACCAAGCAACTACATGTTCTTTAAAATAAAAATAAAAAAAGGAAGGTGATTGAGAAATAAGTAATTACCAAATATAATGAGAAACATGAGTGAATAAATCATGGTTAATCAAATCTCCCTCTTCCCCTCCTTCCTCTCCCTCTTGCTCTTCCTCTACCCCTTCCTCTCCCTCGATATCCTGTTTCATGGATGCTATCATCATCCCTCTCAAACTTAAACATGCTCCTTTTTAAACGTTCTGCTTCAGTCTCATAAGGAACCCTATGTACCTGAACAAGCAGGAAGTCAATGACATCAAGCACTTCATAATCATTAATATATGTAGAAGTAATGGTAGTAGAGGATGTGAGAATGCTAACATCAAGGTCTTCCAAATCAAATTGATTTTGAAGCTGCCATGCAAGATCCTCATCACGGCTTACATCTGGAGGCTCATCTTTAAGAGTTCTTATCCCAGCTCTACTCTTCTCCCATCCATCTAAAGTGAAAACTGGTGACTCTTCTTGTTTCCCCTTCCCTCTATGTTTTTTATTTTTAAAATTCTGACCATCCCGGTTTGAAATACTCATCTTCTGGAGTAGTTTCTGAGAAGCTGCTTGATTTTGAACAGGAACAGATTCGACCACTGTTAAAGCAAACATTTTCAAATCAGTATAACAATACAACTATAAAAAAGAAACTCCTAAATGTAAATAAAGAACTAAATATACAATAGCAACCATAAAGCACCCATTTGTTTTCGTTTCTTTTTTCTTTAAACATATGTCTATATGCTTTTCTCAACACTAGAAATAACTTCACAGAAGAGAATTTAAGAAATGACTTATTTTTTTATTTTGGCTATAATTTTGCCACCTCATTCATCACTCCATCTACCATGCTGCTTAAAAGGTGAGTTCTACAGAATCAAAATTGACTTTTATCATTTTGTTATGCATTTCAATGCACCATGAGCTTACCAAAATATATATGCACAGAAATAAAGTTTAGACAGGAAAAGAATAAAACTGCACCTTCTTTTGGTCTTGCTCCAGAGCTACTTGGCATATCTTCAGTTTTTCCAGTAAGGGTAGTTACTTTCATATCATTATTCAAAATTTCCGCTTTAAAATCAAGATTCCCTTGTCTTCCCTTTTGCCTAATTTCTGATTTTCCACCAGTGTCCTCAATTCTAAGGCTGGTGTTCTTGTGGGTTGACTCTGACTGATCTGCAAATCATCACCCCATGTTCTTGAATCGTGCATATACAATAGTTGTTGAAACGTGAGCACAATAATGAAAATAAAGTTGCTTATCTTCTACCAAAAAATATTGAAAATAATTAACCTATTTCATCATAGTACATCTATAGAAATACATAGTAATGAATTTTATAAAACATCATAGCATGGCCTCGGAGACATTGCAAACAAAACAAGCTCTGAAAAAGTCAAAATCAATTCATGAAAGGCAAGAATCTCACCTCAAATTTTCACAGATATGTATGCTTTTTTAGTGAAGACATTTAATTGTTTTGTAATAGTATATATGTATTATAAAATCACATGTGCACAACTATGACTAACATGACCACAAAGGCTTGAGGCATATTATGCAACAAAACATCATGGCAGATGGTGAAGCAAGGGGGATCAGTCCAAATGTTACCAACTCAATAATGTTGGAATTATAGCCTTGCTGAGTTGATTTCGGCTAAATCTTTGCATCAAATGCTGGCCCATCAGAAATTTCCATGATACATTAATACTGTGAACAAAACAGAGGGGAATTGCTTTTCCCGTGTGGGCAGTACAACAACATTAGCAAAACCATTACCCCAAACATTCAACTATTAGAGGTCAAATGACTCAAATTACTATAATGTGCTGCAAGTAGATTGATAATTTACTTATGTTGCAAATACTCTATTTTTATCTCATGCAGATAGTTTCAGTCATTTTGCTGAATTTTCTCTGGAG
This sequence comes from Malania oleifera, assembly GCF_029873635.1. Taxonomy (NCBI): domain Eukaryota; kingdom Viridiplantae; phylum Streptophyta; class Magnoliopsida; order Santalales; family Ximeniaceae; genus Malania; species Malania oleifera. The sequence continues at coordinate 102,978,329 of NC_080422.1, read as the reverse complement.
AGATTGAGCTGTTCGGGGTTTTCGCAGAGGAGATTCAGAGGGCGATATGTGCCGTTTCCGGGATTTGTAGACTGCCTCTCTCTCGCTCCACATCCTCAGCCTCCTCCTGTTTGTGAGCATTTCGCCAGAGAGAAGAGTCACCAGCTGCAACCACGGTCGCCCACTTCGTCACCTGCCGGGTTTCCTGGACTTTGAATTCGGCAAGCCATTCTTCTACCGGTACTCTGAAACATCCTTAATCAGGTATGTCTCTCTTCAATTTTCGTTGAAGGAAGACGTCTACAATCTAGGATTCGATGGCGGCGCCTGCCGGCCCTTTGGGGGATCCTCCACCAGTGGGGTCTCTTTCAAAAGGTGGTTCAGGAACTTTGTCGTATGCCCATGTAGTTTCAAGTTCTCATACTGTTAAACCGTTGTCTTCCTCTTTCAAACTTGCCATGAGATATCCAGTTGATGTTGATGGAGATATTGGTTTTATATTCTCGGAGGCTGAGATGAACAAAGTGGCGGAAGATTTTAGGTTTGCGCTGGTTTTGAAATTTTTGCGATCTAGACCATCCATTGATGTTATCCGTTTGAATATCATAAAGTCGTGGGGCCTTTCGAAGATCCCTTCTGTTAGTTTCATGGATGATTTTCACGTACTGGTTCAGATGAAGAATCAACGAGATTTTCTTCATGGATGGTCTCGTGAAGGAAAGATTTTGGCTGGATTTCCGTTTCGTATTTTTCGATGGACAAAGGACTTCAACCTAAAGCAGGAACCATCCTTGGCCCCTCAATGGTTATTTCTCCCTGGTCTTCCAATACACATGTACAGACCTGATTGCTTACAAATTCTAGCCACGAGGTTTGGTCGATACTTGGGAACTGACAATGCTACACTTAATCGAACTAGGGCTACAGGTGCGAGAATGTGCGTGGAGGTGGATTTATTGGCAGATCAAGTGGATGTTTTCCCGATTGTTGTTTCTGCAAGTCAGAAAATTTGGCAGGAAGTGAGATACGAAAAGCAAGGATTTTATTGTGAGAAATGTCATAGACAGGGGCATTCAAAGGTGGTATGTCGAGGGGGTGAAAGGAAACAAAAAAATGGGGATGGAGGTAAGGATACGGAATATGGTAGACAAGTAAATCGACAAGAAGTTTGGCGTGTGAAGAAATTGGATAAAGGGAAGGAAGTTCAGAGAGAATTGATAGGTCCATGCATTATCGAAGAAACTGTAGAGGGGGCTCAGGCTCAAGAGGGTGCAACGACATCACAAATTTTGCTAGTGGTTGAGACAGTAATGCAACGTGAGATGGAAGAGGGGGAGTTTGTTCCTGAAGATCCGAGGCCTGAAGTGGAGACTTTGCAGCGAAATATAAATCAGTATGAGATTGTGCAGAGGGAGGAGAGTGTTGAACCAGTCTTGGGTGCTCCTGACGCTGATATTTTGATAGTGGAAGATGGCATAGTATTGCGTGATCAGTTGATGATGTCTAATAATATGGTTACAGAAATTTTGGAACAAGAGTGTACCTTCATGGCCAGGTGTGTCCCACATAATTGTGAATCGGATAGGGAGGTGGAGACAAATAACTTAGAAAAACTCCCTTTGGAAAAGGGCTTTTGTTCGGATGATGATTTACATGTTCCGATTGTTAAGTTGAAGGATATTAATGGGCAAAGTGAGAAGAAGTCTCAACGGGTTATTACCCGTCCAAAGAAACTTGATTTATGATTAATACAATTATAGAGTGGAATGTGCAGGGTTTAGGCACGTCGAAAAATCATTTACATAAGTTAATGAGGAATTTTTCGCCTTCTATTTTGGTTCTTTCAGAGCCATTTTTTGATGAAAGTCTAATGTCGCAATGGGCTGATTTTTTAAATTTTCCGAATTTTTGTGCGAATGCTTCAGTGGGGGGTAAAATTTGGATATTTTGGGAAAAGGAAGTGCACTTTGAGTTACAACATATGTCTGATCAAGCCATTTCGGGTATTTTTAGTTCTGTGGACCATATTTTCTTGGCTTCTTTTGTTTATGCTAAATGTCGTCAAACAAATCGCCGAGAACTTTGGAATGATTTGGAGTTTGTAAAGAGGGATGATTTCCCTTGGTTAGTGGCGGGAGATTTTAATATTATCCGTTCAGATTCGGAACGTATTGGTGGTCATATGAGACCGTTATCGGCTATGGAGGAATTTAACAATTGCTTGGACAACTGTGGTCTTATGGATTTGGTTGGTACTGGCAACAACATGTCTTGGTGTAATGGTCACAGTGGTAATTCTCGGAGTTGGGCAAAACTGGATAGGGTGCTCTATAATTCGAATCTTCTCCAAGTTTTTCCAAATATTTATTTTGAGTATGGAAAGAGGAGGACTTCGGATCATAACCCATTGATTATTCGATTTCATAGAAATCTGCATCGGTATGGTCCTTCTCCCTTCAGGTATCAGAATATGTGGAGCACGCACCAGTCTTTTAAGTCTTGCGTGGAGGAAGCCTGGAGGGAGGAGTCTCATGGTTCGGGTTTAGTTAGACTTGCTGGTAAATTGAAACATACGAAAGTTGCAATTCGAAACTGGAACAAACAGGTTTTTGGACATGTACAACAGAACATTAAAAAATTGGAGGAAAGTATGGAGGCTCTTGAGGCTCAACTTCAGGAAGGGTATTCGCTTGAATTGGAGGAAGATTTTTTCCTTACTAAACTCGAGCTGGAAGCATGGGAAAAGAGGGAGGAGATTCGTATTTCTCAGCTAGCAAAAAAGAAATGGTTGGAGGCGGGGGATAACAATACAAAGTTCTTTCATGCTTTTGTGAACCAAAGGAGGAAGAACACTATGATTCATTCATTGAAACTTCCAAATGGAGAAGTGTTGGATTCTATGGAAGCTGTTCATGAGGGTGCAGTAAGGTATTTTCGAACATTCTTAACAGGTGTAGGACACAATCGAACAGCTAACCTTGTTGATATAATTTCTCCTATGGTTTCTGAAGAGGAGAATATTGATCTGTGTTGTGAACCGTCTGAGGTGGAGATAAGGGATGCTATTCTTTCTATCCCGAGAAATAGTAGCCCAGGTCCGGATGGTTTTGGCTCTGCTTTTTTCCAAGATTGCTGGGATATTGTAAAAGAAGACGTGATCGATGCAGCTAGAGATTTTTTTGCTGGGTCCCCTCTTCCTAGATTTTATTCTACATCTTACATTGTTCTAATCCCAAAAGTTCAGAATCCTCAGAGTTTTGACAAGTTTAGGCCTATTAGTCTTTGTAGTGTTATCTACAAAATTTTTTCAAAAATTATTGTTGCAAGCATGACAGGTTTATTGTCTACTTTGATTTCTCCGGAACAGGGAGCTTTCCTTCCTGGTAGAAGTATATTTGAAAATACTTCTTTGGCTTAAGAAATGGTTCATTCTCTGCATAAGAAGTCTAATGGTGGAAATGTAATGATCAAAGTGGACATGGCTAAGGCATATGATAGAGTCGATTGGGATTTTTTAAACTTGGTTCTGGAAAGTTTTGGTTTCTCTCGAAGATTCTGTGGTTTAATGGCGGAATGTGTTTCCTCTCCTTGGTTCTCCATTATGATGAATGGCACTTAGAAAGGTTTCTTTAAACCTTCTCGAGGGCTTCGCCAAGGAGATCCTTTATCTCCTTATCTTTTTATTATTTTACAGGAAGTTCTCTCTCGACTTCTAAAGAAAAATTTTATGGAGAATAAGATAGGGGCTTACTATCATCCTCATGGGGCGCCTTTGGTATCTCACCTTCTCTATGCGGATGACATTCTTATTTTTGCTAATGGCAAGAGAAGTTCCATTCGAATGCTTATTAAGACTTTGAAGAAGTATGAGGATTGGTCTGGTCAATTGATAAATGAAGAAAAGTCAAGTATTTTTTTGTCAAAGAGAATTACTTTTCCTCGAAAGAGATCTCTGTTAAGGACGACTGGCTTTGCGGAAGGAGGTTTTCTTGCTACATATTTGGGTGTTCCTTTGGTATCAGGTCGGCTTACGGCACGTATTTTAGAGCCCCTAATTGATAAATTGAGGAAAAAAATAGCGGGTTGGAAATTTAAGCTTTTATCTCAAGGGAGCCGCCTAATTTTAATTAAGCATGTATTATCATCAATGGCGGTTAATCAATTGGCAGTATTGGACATTCCTACTAATGTCTTCAAAAAGATAAATTCTATGTTATCAAAATTTTTTTGGAGTGGAGTAAATGATAAAAGGAAAAGGAATTGGGTTCCTGGTCTAATATTTGTAAGCCTGTTTGTGAGGGTGGTTTGGCTGTTAGGGATTTGGAGGAGGTAAAAAAATCATTGCATATGAAGTTTGTGTGGAGATTGTTAACTATGGATAATCTGTGGACTTAATTCTTTAAAGCCAAGTATTTGTATAAGAAACACCACTTGAGAGAAATGAAACTAGAGAAAGGAACCAGATTTTGGAGATCAATTGTTCGTGTGATTCCTGAAGTTTTAGAGCATGTCTGTGTTCGAATTGAAGAAGGGTCGGCTTCTTTCTGGTTTGATCGTTGGTTAGCCTCCAGACTCCTTTGTGCTAAGGTTCAAGAAATCAGTAACCATAAGCTTCGAACTCGAGATTGTTGGGATAGAGATGGGTGGAATGTTGATTTATTAGTGGATCTATTGGGTGAAGATCAGGCTGAGGAAGTAATGAACTCTGCTATTTCTTGCAAGGAGAGTCCTGATACAGTAATATGGGAACCTTCAATAGATGGAAAATTCACCACGGCAAGTGCTTGGGAAATTATAAGGGAGCATAAAGAGGAATTCTCAGTTGCCAAATGGATTTGGCATCCTATGTTGCCAAAAAGGGTGTCAATTTGTATGTGGAAGTCTTGGTTCGCTTGTCTTCCGGTTGATACTCGTATTAAAGAAGTAGGTGTCCAGATGGCCTCTCGATGTGATTGTTGTTCAAATGCCAAGATTGAATCTCTAGACCATGTGTTTTGCACCGGATCTTTTGCTCATGAGGTATGGAAAAAAGCAGCAGTGGCGTTGGGTGTTAGTTGTATGACAACAAGTACTTGAAAAGGCAAAGTTAATGTCTGGTTTAGTTGTGCAAGACGGGCCTCACAGTTAGGCATTTTGGTAGGTCTTATACCTAATCTCATCATTTGGAGACTCTGGACTCGTTGATGTAGAGCCAGGATGGAATCAATTCATGATTCGGTGAGAACTGTGTGGCTTGATATTAAATATTGGCTGAGATCCATTTCAGACAAGTTAAATAAATGTGCACTTGCTTCTTGCACGGATATTGCAGTCCTTCATGCTTTAGATATTCAAGTAAAAAATGTTGGGGTTCGTCTTCCTCGTGTAGTCAGATGGTGTAAACCTGGGATAGGTTGGGTTAAGCTGAATGTGGATGGGAGCTGTAGAGGTAACCCAGGTAATTGTGGTGGTGGAGGTGTGATAAGAGATGAAAAGGGTTTGTTTAAAACAGCTTTTTTCTCATTATTGGGTTATGGAACAAATAACATGGCTGAATTGAAGGCGATTATTTTAGGGATTAATCTGTGCAAAGATCTCGGACTTGATCAAGTGGAGATTGCATGTGACTCTGCTTTGTTGGTTCAATGGATAAATTCTGGGAAGTGCTCGGTTTGGAACTTATGGGATTTGTGGGAAGAACTTTTGCTAGCATTAAGAGGCATACAGTTCAAAGTGGAACATGTTTACAGGAAGGCGAATAAAAGTGCAGATTTCTTTGCCAAACAGGGTGAATCTGGTATTTCTCGATCATATAGTTCCCAAAATGATCTTCCTCAACAAGTCAGGGGAATGATTTTGGACTTGTTGGGTTTTCCTTCTTTGCGCTCCTAATGTTTTGTCACTTTTAGTGGTTTAGTTTCTTAATTTTTTTGGTTGCTGGTGTTTGGTTAGGTTGGTTAAGTTAGTTTTAGGGTCTTGGAATTTTGTTTTTATTGTCCTAAAGTCTCAAAATTGTAACCATGGTTTTCCTCCGCCATAAGTGAGGGGTTTTCTAATAAAGTTTAGGAGGTGCTGCCCTCTTTTTCAAAAAAAAAAAAAAAAGAAAAAAGAAAGATTGGAATAATATGAAAACGCTGCCCAGGGATGTGCAACTCACTAAAAGGCTTCTCATTCCATGAAAAGCATCAACTTCAGGTTTTGCACCAAATCAAGAGAACTTGCATCAATATGAAATTTGGAAAGCACAATTACATAGGCCCATGGAAAGAACTGAAGTGATATTGACAAGTTCCACATAAAGAATCTAGAAGAGTAAAGGATTCAGAAACTGACAAGAAAATCTACCTTGCTGGGCAGATTGATGCATGGATGCCCCAATTTGCAACTTCTCAAATTGTGGAGGACCAACAATCTCATCATCCCCTGATGGCTTCAAGGATGAGCGAGACAAACCTGAATATTTTTTGTTCATCAGCCATTCTTCATAAAGTGCTTGCACTGCACCTCCTAATACAGTTGCCACTTTAGCATTTAAACACACTATGCCACTATGTATCACAGCTTTTTTTTCCAAACGAACCTGCCAACCAGAGACCAGTAACAGATATTAGGGAAATAATAAAACTCACAAAATCCCTATTAAAGCCAATGACCTGAGATTCATGGCAAGCTAACAAGTCTAAGGTTAAAAAAAAATACAGAAGAGGTGTTATGCCTGATAGCAAGATGTTCAATCGATCAAAAAAATCACAAGGAAGCTCTCAGATGCCCCATGAAACAAACTTCCATTTTGATTCCTCCTTACTTAATTTTATGGGCATACTCACCGTCGCAAGTTGCATGATTATTTTTGGTAGCCATGAACAAAACCTATACCTATGTTCAGAATAATGGCTTTTCATGAACTCCTATATGGAAACATCCTGTCAGATCATGTCTGCAAATTTCTACATTGGCCTTAATTATTGCATAGGATAGATTTCTAATTTCATACACCATAGAAGATGCAATAGAGCCATTCAATTTTCAGTACAAAAATGAAACACATCCAGAAATGCTGGTTTTAACAAATTAAGGTTTTTTTTTATTCTTGCAACACCTTAGGTCAAAAATGCCCAAAAAAAAAAAGAAGAGAGAGAGAGCAAGGGTTGCCAAATGCTAATGCCATGCCCGAGTTTGGCTTCTAAGCAGAAAATATATTGACAATGTTACACAAGCCACACCCTTCTCCTTATATAACCTCATAGTCCATGAATATATGAACAAAAGCAGCATTGCCTAGCTCTCTAATACACTCAGAGCCTGAGGTGGTAGACCTCTAACCCCATCTTCAGTTCTTCACCTCTGAACATAGTAACTATAGCCATAATTGTGAGTGCACACGCACGGAATGTTTTGTACTTTCTACAGTACTTTGCCATGTTTGACATTTTGATATAGAAGCTTGATTTTTTTAGTTAAACAAATTTAGGACAGGTGGATTTACAGGTATATTTGGATCAATAATGAATTTTTTTTTTTATTTATTTGGTCAAATTTTATATATTTTTTAAGTCGAGTTTGGAACCAATAAACAAATTTACATTAGCCTCAATTTTTTTAAAAAAATTTGTATGAGTATATATATTACTTAAATTGATAGAGATTTTCGGTTTGAATTTTGATTAAATTTAGATAAAATATAATATAAATTGTATTAAAATTTGCTCAAATTTTAAATTCGAATTCTTAATACTAAACGCACCATAATTGTCTCTGTTACTTGTTTTGGTCACACTATTGGACACGTGCGGATTGTGGATTGTGAATTACCCAGTCAGGACATCTATGTCGCGGAATTCCACCGCCGAACGAGGGACATGGACGTAACTTCATTACCCATTTCGAAAATGAGAAAAAGTGGGAAATGCGGGGGTGTGTAGTGGAGAGTGGAGTAACTACCTTAACTGTCACTACACCCCACGAACGAACAAATTTCATAGCCGAAAAAAAAGACAAAACGAAGTTGCAAATCGAAACCTAGGATACTCGACTGATTTCGGTGATCGGAATTAAAAGTTGCAAGTAGAATGCACATTCAATAAATCATTTCCTTAATGGAAAGTGATGCACCCAAATCTCAACCATGACTAAGAAAAGAAAATAAATTTGGGTTCTAAGCGTAAACAGTAATGATTCTAAATTTCCTCCCAAAACACAAACAAAGCACAAATCACATCCAGAAGACGAAGAGATTAACCCATCAAACTGAATCGGTTGAATCACATCACATCCGTTTCTTATCCTGACCGTCCATCGCCACCCTCCCGTAATTCTTGGTATGGAAATCAAGAAATAGAACCAGAAGAGAAGCGTTGAAGAGGGCATTGAAGCATCAACCCCTGAAGCCGAAGCCACCTCCTCCGGCAACATGGTAGTACAGCATCACCCCCGACACCGCAAAGCTGAACACGAACTGCGTGATCTGAAGGTCCGTCACCACCCTTTTCCACCGCGGCCGCCTCCCAAAAGAGCACAATAAGTAGTAGGCGTACATTAGCGTGTGCACAGAGGCGTTGGTAACGAGCGCCACCAGGAACAGCGACTGTGATGTCTGGAGCCAGATGTAGCACATGACCACCACGGCGGCGTGGTGGTACACGTGAAGGAAGGACAGCCACCAACAAGAATTCTATGGACTGTTCAAAGAAAAATTGTATGTAAGATGGCTTGGTTGACTACAATTTATTACTTTAGGAATTCTTTCTTCTTTGAAGGTGTTGAAATTCTTCTTATTCTGTTAACTAATAAATTTGTGGAGAAGATGTTGGCCTAATAAGGCTTACAATTCTTATTTTGATGATAACAAATCAAATGATATGTTTAATATGTTTCAAACAAAAGTTTTCCAGGAAAATAGTAAAGCTCAAGTGCAAAAGGAAGATTATGAATTACATAATTCTTGAAGAATACAAAGTAAAGTCTATGGACTATAAAGAGCATGAAGAACAAAGTTATACTGTGAAAAGCTCAAAGGAAAGATTGCAACCACAAAGCTGATGGAAGAACAAGTTTGAAGACTAAAAGAGTTATATTAAGGATATTCTAATTGTAAGTACTTCAACGTTAAACTCAAATATAAAGTGTTTTGAAGCTCATAGAAAATCAAAAATATTTTTTTCTAAAGAATATTTTTAAATAAAAAGGGCTTAAGAAGAGAAGATTTTTTTATGAAGGGCCAGACGACTGCAAAAACTCATTACAAACAACATTTTACCACGATCTGGTTCTCACGATCACATTTTATTTCTGGAATATTTTGTAATGTGGTGCATTCTAAAAGGGAAGAAGATGAATCTTCCAAGTTTGATCATACAGTGGATTATCATGAAAGTTGATGCTCCCCGTGTTGTCCTACCATATGCGGGAATGTTGAATATGGTTTTCGCTCATTTTAATGTTTTAACTTCATCATTCAACTTTACTAGCAAGACATACTATGATATCTTTTCTGACACTGTTCTAAAACGGATGGGCTATAAAAATTCTCCTCAAGGGTGGTTCCATAAAGGACAAAGGAATGTCCCATCTGCACCACCACCTTCTTCATCATTTATTTCCACACCTTCAGTTCAGCCTGATCCAGATGCTCCATCATGGTTTTGTTCCATTTTTTAACCATTATATGACATTTAGTGATGGTATGAGATTTGGTCTTGGTACTTTGCAAGAAAAGGTTACATCCATAGAAACTCACTGTTCACAAATTGATAAACGGGTTGAAAAGATTGAGCAACAGTTAGCTAGCTCCTCTAAAGGAAATCTCCTATGAGTATCAGCTCTGCTACATCTAGTGAGGATGAATCTGGAGAATAAGAAGAAGGAGAAAATGACAGTGAGCAAGAGGAAGGAAATAATGAATCAGAAGAACAAGAAGAAGGAGAAAATGACAGTGACAAAGAGGAAGGAAATAATGAATCAGAAGAACAAGAAGAAGAAGATGATGAAAGTGAAAATATGGAAGCCTCTGACTGATGTGCTTTTACCTATCACTTTTATGTGTTTTTTATGTATTCAAGTTTTATCGGCTAGGCTATCTTTGGTATTCTAAAACTAGTACTTTGACTTGCAGCATTTCTCTGTTTTTGTCTCTCTTTCTCCTTTTTGATTGATGTCCAAAGGGGGAGAAAATATTTAAGAGAAAGTTGTGAGTGCAAAAATATGATGGTGGTTTGTAAACCTTTATTATGATTTGTGACTTTTAATAGAAATGTTTAAGAGGAAGTTTTTTTTTATGGATGGATGTTTCTTTGTACTTATATGCATAAATTATACCTTTAAATATATCATGCATATTGATAGGGGGAGCCATAAAAATTAAAAGCTTATTATTTTTGCTCTCGATTTGTCATCATCAAAAAGGGGGAGATTGTTGGCCTAATAAGGCTTACAATTCTTATTTTGATGATAACAAATCAAATGATATGTTTAATATGCTTCAAGCAAAAGTTTTCCAGGAAAACAGTAAAGCTCAAGTACAAAAGGAAGATTATGAATTACAAAGAATTCTTGAAGAATACAAAATAAAGCATATGGACTAGAAAGAGCATGAAGAACAAAGTTATACTGTGAAAAGCTCAAAGGAAAGATTGCAACCACAAAGCTGATGGAAGAACAAGTTTGAAGACTAAAAGAGTTATATTAAGGATATTCTAATTGTAAGTACTTCAACGTTAAACTCAAATATAAAGTGTTTTGAAGCTCATAGAAAATCAAAAATATTTTTTTCTAAAGAATATTTTTAAATAAAAAGGGCTTAAGAAGAGAATATTTTTTATGAAGGGCCAAATGACTGCCATGATGAGGCAGGCGACTGCCACATTAAGAAAATGATTTTTTCAAAAAGTCAGTAGCTAGACAGACGACTGCCTAACCAGCCAGGCGCCTGTGTGAACAAGCTAGGCGACTGCCTTAGTTCTGGCAGGTGACTGCCTGCATTCTGTGTTGAGAGTTGCCTTGTGACAGGCAACTACCAAGTCGTGGCAGGCGACTGCCACTCAAACATTGGCATTAATTCTCTCAACGGGAAGATTTTTTAAATCACGTTTTTGAACATATTTATTTCAAAATATTTGGAAATAAATTTTAGGAATCTTTGGGAGTAATGGTTGGCTTCTAAAAACATCTATAAATAGTCAAAAGCTTCAAAGGTTTAAAATGATGATTAAAGAGGCAATATTGAAAGGTTTTTGAAATTAAGCAATTCTCAAAAGCTTTCAGATCCAGCAATCTTCAAAGTTCTCAGATCCAGCAATCTTCAAAGTTTTTAGATCAAGCAGCTTTTTAAAGGTTTTTAGATCAAGTGATCTTCAAGTATTCAAATTTCTCAAAGGATCTAAAACTCTCTTGTGCTTAAAAATTCTGATCTGATATTGATTTATATTTTGAAGCAAAGCTTTCAAAAATCAAAATCTTTCATCTTTTTTTGAAAAATTATTTGGTAATTCATACTAAATTCTGAGCTTCAAATTTCTTATATTTGAATTACCTTGAAGTATAAGTGAGCTAATCATTGTACTAATTTACTCTATTGTGAGAGTTCTCTTTTGTACACAAATTTCTTTATCATCATTCTTAAACGATTCAAAGTTGTTGAATCGTTGGACCAAACAAGAGGTTATTGTTTGGAGAGGCGGGCTCTAGCTTAACAGAAGGAGTGGTTGTAAATAGGTATTGTTCCACCAGGTAAAGGAACTGATATAGTGGAATCCTTTGGTGTTTTGCCAAAGGCAAGGACGTAGGCTGTATTGAAGCCGAACCTTGTAAAAATTCTTGTCTCTTTCTCTCTACTTTATTTTACATTCTTTACTTGCTATTGTTATAAGATTTATAAGTGCAGGTTGCAGGTTCTAAATTGAGAAAGAAACAGAGGTACTTGATTAATAAAAAGTACGTTTTGATTAATTGTTTGCGGAAACCCAAAAAGGGAGTACGTTGATTAATCTGCGGAAATCTTAATCAAGTAAAGTGAATACTAAGAGACTACAGGGAAATGAACAAAAGCTTAAATATTTTTTATTGATTGATCTCATTGATTAAATTGTAATTTTAAATTTAAGATTTCTTAAGTGTGGTTATTGTTCATATATATCTTGATTTCAGGGTTATTAAAATCAGAAAGTTTAAAAATCACTAAATTATAAAAAGAATCCAATTCACCCCCCCCCCCCTCTTGGGAAGCTATTCCTCATTTCAGAAGATAATGTTGGCTTCTTAAGATTATAAAGGTTTTGAATTTCTCAAGTTTGGTTATATTAGATAGTTTGTTGTTTTGTACTTTCTACAGTAGTTTGCCATGTTTGACATTTTGATATAGAAGCTTGATTTTTTTAGTTAAACAAATTTAGGACAGGTGGATTTACGAGTATATTTGGAACAATTATGAATTTTTTTTTATTTATTTGGTCAAATTTTATATCTTTTTTAAGTCGAGTTTGGAACCAATAAACAAATTTACATTAGCCTCAATTTTTTAAAAAAATTTTGTATGAGTATATATATTACTTAAATTGATAGAGATTTTCGATTTGAATTTTGATTAAATTTAGATAAAATATGATATAAAATTGTATTAAAATTTGTTCAAACTTTAAATTCGAATTCTTAATACTAAACGCACCATAATTTTCTTTGTTACTTGTTTTGGTCGCACTAATCGGACATGTGCGGATTGTGGATTGTGAATTACCCAATCAGGACATCTATGTCCGAGGAATTCAACCGCCAAACGAGGGGTATGGACGTAACTTCATTACCCATTTCAAAAATGAGAAAAAATGGGAAATGTGGGGGTGTGTAGTGGAGAGTGGAGTAACCGCCTTAACTGTCACTACACCCGACGAACGAACAAATTTCATAGCCCAAAAAAAATACAAAACGAAGTTGCAAATCGAAACCTAGGATAGTCCACTGATTTCGGTGATCGGAATTCTTTCTCGTGGAATGTGGGGGCAATGGCCGAAGACAGAGACAGAGACGGAGGAATGGCAGCGGGAGAGATAAGGAAAGGACCGTGGAAGGCGGAGGAAGATGAAATCCTCGTAAACCACATGAAGAAGTATGGCCCCCGAGATTGGAGCTCCATTTGATCCAAAGGCCTCTTGTACCGCTCCGGCAAGTCCTGCCACCTCCGATGGGTCAACAAGCTCCAACCAAACTTGAAACAGTAAGCAATTTATAATTGAATTCCTCCATTTCCATCTCCACCAGTGAAAAAAAGAAAAATCATTTTGGGTTCACCCTGTTTGGTCGATTTCGTACTACATGAACTTGATGTGGGTGTCTCTGTTTCTATCTTTGTTTTCTGAAGTGGGGTGAAGTTTTCTATGGAGGAGGAGAGGGTGGTGATAGAACTGCAGGCGCAATTCGGGAACAAATGGGTGAGAATCGTGACTTACTTGCTAGGAAGAACCGACAATGATGTCAAGAATTTCTAGAGCAGCCGGCAAAAGAGGCTGGCCAGGATTCTGCAGACTGCTCCTCCCAGACCCCAACCCATGCCCATCATCACTAGGGAAGTTCCTGTCTTCCATGTTGTTCCAATTGAGGTAAATTTAACATTTTTTTGATGCCACTACTACGCAGAAATTAGTGGGAAGTGAAATGATTTTTTTTTTTTACTTGGGCATTAGGCGCCAAAGTTTAGTTCTTCGGCTGAGGAAGAACCATCCTGCACAAAACTTCCGCCCTATTCATCATCCTATGAAATGATGAAGATGGTGCCACTGCCAAAATTGGTGAATATGAACCCCAACTTGCTTAATTATGACACCACCACCGTTGCTCAACTGGAGTTCAATCCAAGCATGGATCAGTCCCAAGCCCAATCTCAAATCCTTTTTCCGGATCAATTCCCGGAACAACCGCAGCAAGACCTTGCGTTTTCACAGGAGAGCCAAGAGCTGATGGCAAGGCTGGAGGACCCCTGCTTCTTGGATGTGTTTGGAGAGAGGGATTCCAAGGAACTCGGAAATGAAGGGAGGCTCGGTTTCTTTGCAGTACTGGCAGGTGCATCTGGGATTCCCTGGTTAGGCCGAGTTGCATTTATATATATGTTTGTGGTATCAGAAAGTATTTATGATTATAGCAGGTTATAAATATTCAGGTCGTCGCAATGCTATGGTGAAGGTACTAACTAGAAATAAGGGGCCTGAGATATCTACCCTAATCTCAAGAACCCCTGCGGATACAAGCCCAAAGACACATAAAGAGAGACACTAGTGTGAGCACTGCCGCAAGCCGGACCATTCAAAAGATACTTGCTGGGAAATACATGGGAAACCTGCAGATTGGAAGCCGAGACAAAAAAAAATCATGGCTATCAAGCTGCTATTGATTTTCCAGCTGAGAAATCACAAGGCGAGAAAAATAACAATGCCACTCCAAGTGGCGCATTCAGTCCAGAGCAGTTGGAGCAACTCTATAAAATGTTCTCTACCATTTTAGCATCAAGTCAGTCGTCTACAAGTATTCCCTCTAGTTCTTTAGCCCACCGAGGTAATTTTTTGACGACCTTAAATACTATATCACATTACAAATTACCATGGATAATTGATTCTGGTGCCTCTAATAACATGACTAATGCTTATCATCCGTTCTCATCCTATTCACCATGTGCTGGAAATTTGAAAGTTAAAATTGTAGATGGATCACCTCATTTTTTGCCAGCAAAGGAAGTAATTGAATCTCTAATTCTATAATTCTAAAATCTGTCCTATATGTCCCTAAACTATCTTGCAATTTGTTATCCATTAACCAGTTGACAAAAGATTCCAATTGCTCTGCTAAATTCGTTTCCACTCATTGTGTTTCCTAGGACTTATCATTGGGGAAGACGATTGGCAATGCTAAGGCGTGTGAGGGACTCTACTACTTTGAGAAGGCAAATACAAGTGAACAATGTAAAATTGCTATTTGTGATTCTGCATCTGTTTCAAGGGATAGTGAAATTTTGTTATGGCATTCTAGGATGTCATTCAAATTATCAATATTTAAGACGTTTATTTCCTTCCATTTGTTCAAATAAAAAGTCTTCTAATTTTCGGTGTGAGGTTTGTGAACTTGCAAAAAACCAATGTAATTCCTTTCCAAAGTCCACATACAAACCATCCAGCCTGTTTAGTATGATTCACATTAATTTATGGGGGCCCTCACACTCTTTTAATCGCACTCATATGAAATAATTTATTACTTTTATTGATGATCATGCTCGTATTTGTTGGGTTTACTTGTTGAAAGATAAAATTGAAGTTTGCTCTATTTTTGTCAGTTTCCACTCCATGATTCAAACACAATTCCAAACTCACATTCAAATTTTACGTATTGATAATAGTACGAAATATTTCAATAATATCTTGGGACATTATCTTCAAGAAAATGGAATTGTTCATCAAAGTTCCTGTGTGGATACCCCTGAACAAAATGGGGCTGCTGAACGTAAAAATATGCATATTCTTGATCTAGTGGCAAAATTGAATACAATTCGGGTCCTCTGTCCTTGGTAGCTAACTTAGATTGGCCACTACAGCAACTTGACATTAAGAATGCATTTCTAAATGATGAGTTAGAAGAAGAAGTCTATATGACGATACCACCAGGTTTCAGTAAGAAAGGTGAAGAAAATAGAGTATGTAAACTCAAGAAGTCCTTGTATGGACTTAAGCAATCTCCCAAAGCATGGTTCAACAGCTTTGCGAAGGTAATAAAAAACCAAAGATACCGACAAGGGCAATCAGATCACACTATGTTCTTCCAACAATCTGAAAGTGGTAAGAAAACAATTCTGATAGTGTATGTTGATGATATAATCCTAACTGGAGATGATATAGTGGAGATGGAAAGATTGACGAAAGTCCTAACTGCTAAGTTTGAAGTTAAAGACTTGGCACAAATGCAATACTTCTTGGGAATGGAAGTTGTTAGATCAAAAAAGGGGATCAATGTCTCTCAGTGAAAGTATATCCTTGATCTCCTAACCAAAATTGGCATGCTTGGATGCAAATATAGTGAAACCCCGATTGAAGCAGTAAAGAGGGTCGAAGACTACGGAACACCAATTGAAAAGGAGAGGTATCAAAGATTGGTTGGTAAACTAACCTACCCATCACATACTAGACCCGACATTGCATTTTCGATAAGTGTGGCAAGCCAACACATGCATTCACCGAAAAAGACTCACCTAGATGCTGTGTACAAGATCCTCAGGTACCTCAAGGGCTCTCCGGGCAAAGGACTCTTCTTCCAGAAATGTGAAAGCAAAGAAGTAGAAATTTTCACAAATGTGGATTGGGCAGGATCAGCGGAAGATAGAAGGTTTACCACCAGATATTGCACCTTTGTATGGGGAAATTTGGTAACTTGGAAGAGCAAAAAACTGAATGTAGTGGCTCGAATTAGTGTTGAAGCTGAATTCAGGGCAATTGCACAAGGGATGTGTGAAGGATTGTGGTTACACAAACTCTTGGAAGAATTACAGATCCCGTAAAATTCCCTATCAAACTCTATTTTGACAACAAAGCAGCTATCAGTATCTCTCTCAATCCAATTTAACATGACAAGACTAAGCATGTAGAAGTGGACCAACATTTTATCAAACAGAAGGTTGAAGAAGGAACCATCTGTATGACTTATATACCTACCAAGGAACAAATTGCAGACATTTTTACCAAAGGGTTAGCCCGACAGAGCTTTGATGATTTCATCTGCAAGTTGGATATGATCAATATCTATGATCCAACTTGAGGGAGAGTGTAGAAATCCTGAGTATCTTGAAGTATTTTAGGGAAGTATATATGTAGAGGATTGTATATTGTTGAGAGAGATTCTTTTAGGAGATTGTTTCCATATTTAGTTTTTTTCGATTGTATTATAAATGCTATATATTGGTTTGTACGAAATTATTCAAGAAATACAGAAATTTCATTCTATTTTCAGAATGTAGGTTGTGGCTGTTGGGTTTGAGAGCCTCTAAGAGAGAGTTTATATATTTGGTCTTGATGGGGAACAACAATGCACTTGAAACTTGGAAACCACCATTGCTTGGACTCAACCCGAGAAAATAGTAGGTATACTAGATATATATATTAGAGTCAACATGATTTCACCATGTGCACATGTTTTTATTGAATTAGGCATTTATAATTATTATTTTTGTATACATGGTAAATTTGTGTTGGTTCTGGTACACCCAGTGCACTTAATAATTTCTCTATTCTAATCCCACTAGATGTACTTCCTTCAAAATTGCAATCCTGGTGGGGGCAAGGGTGAAAATCTCTATCGGATAAACCAAGTAGATAGAGATCAAATTTGTAGTTTTGCTACTATAGATTTGTCTTTTTGAATCTTGGATTTGAATAAATTTCAATACAATTTTATATTACATTTTATCCATATCCAATACAACTCCAAATCTTAGGTCTCTCCAAATATAGGATTTTGCATAGAGAAAGGAAAGGAAGAAATTCATTTTCCCTTATATTTCTTTTTCAAATTAAATACTATAAAAAATTAAAATTTATTTTAACATGACTAAAAAATTAGGAGAAATTAAATATTAATAATGTATAAAATCAAAATTTTGTTCATAGATTTGACATATTTTTTTATTTTCTTTCTCACTAACCAAACATGAAAATATGAATTCCTCAATATTTTTATTTTCTTCCTTGTATTTTTCTTTTCGAGTTCCAAATGGGGTTTAAATATTCCAACAGTGCCAAACTAAAAAAATCGTTACCTCCTATCGAACACTCCTATGCATGAAGGCCGCCAAATAAGTGGTCATGTAGCAGGTAAATGGTCAAAATTAAAAGTTACATTCAGTTGAAAACAGATAGAAATTGAATATAGTTACCAGAGAAAAGAAGGAGAGAGAAAATCATGCTTCTCAATTGTCGAAAGAATTTTGTGTTTCTGTATCTTTCTGCTGAGACTGCAAGCTCACCGAAGTCTCACCATCTTAAACAAAAAATAAAAATTTAAAATGTGTGTGCGCGGGAGAGGGAGAGAGAGAGAGAGAGAGAGAGAGAGAGTATTGTGACTTAAGAATTATCATTATATATATATATATATATAAAATTTTAGAAGTAGTTTAATAATTTAATTTTATTTGGTTGGGCCCAGTGGTTCACTATGGAAAATATTGACTCATGAAGCCCAACAAGAAGGTAGGCCCATATCAGAAAGAAACCAACGAAGAAGGGGCGTGGGTGGCAAATCTGAAAATCAAGGAGAAATCATCATATGGAGAACCGAGCCGGCGGTGGAAGCCACTGGTGGTGGGCACTAGCAAGCACGGCCCAGTTGGCGTGGGGAATCAACTCTTACAGAAAATACTACGCTGGCACATATTTTACAGAAAAGGAATCAACGTTCTATGTTGAGTATGAATCTTTTCAATTTATTGATGGATGAATTCAGTAGGAATATTCAAAATGAGATCCCACGGTGTATGTTTTTTTGTAGATGATATTGTTCTAATTGATGAAAGTAGGAGTTGAGTAGCATATAAGTTAGAACTATGAAAAAAACCTCCAGAGTCTAGATGCCTTAGAATGAGTAGAAATAAGACAGAATATAATAAATGTAACTTCATCCATGTAAGGGGGAATATTTGATATAAGATTAAAATTGATAATTAAGAAGAAATAGCAGTAGAAGATTTTGACACATACAATTGGAAGGAGAGATAAAAGAGCATGTAATGCATAGAGTTAAAACAGGTTAGGGTAAAATGGAAGAGTGTTTCAGGCGTGTTACATGATCAAAGAGTACTCCTAAAATTAAAAAGGGGTCTTATTAGATGGTTATAAGACCAGTTATGTTTTATGGATTAGAATGTTGGGCAACTAAGAAATAATATATCCAAAAAGTAAAAGTTTAAGAAATGCAAATTCTAAGGTGTACGAGTGCTATAACTTTAAAAGATAAATTAAGGAACAAACATATTCTCAATAAGGTAAGCATAGCATCAGTAGAAGATAAGATAAGACAAGGGCTACTTAGATGGATTGGCCATTTGAAATGCAGACCATGTAGTGCTCCATATAGAAGGAGTGAATTTGCTATTTTAATGGTAGTAGAGGGGGTCGCAAAAGTACTAAATAACTTGGAATGAGGTGATGAGGAAGCATCTAATAGTATCCTTTCTTGAATATCAAAATTTGTTCTTATTAGAAGTTTTATATATAATTCCCTTTTGATTTCTATATTGCAGTTTGAATTAGAGTTTATGAGTTTATGGACTAATGGATTCTAATATATTATGATAAATTTGATGTTGCTAGTGGGATATCTAGTCGTGAGTAATGCTATATTACCCTCTTAAACTTTCTAGTTAGATTATTGAAACATTGACTCATTATCTGCTCAATAAAAATGCTTTGTAACAGAACGCATAGCGAAGTTTAAATAGAGAAGTGGCATATGTGTGGAAGCATTTGTAATTTGAATGTAATGTGTGGTTACAAAACTACAAAGGTGAAGTTTTATGTATATTTTTTAGTCATAGATTTAAATAGAAAAGTAGTTGTACCTTTGGGTCGAGGTTGAAGGTTTAAAAAAAAACAATTATGTTTAGTATCTCTTGCATTTTCAGACAATATTATCTTCCCTTGATTTAAGAAAATTTATTTACATGAGATTCAATGTGTACATCATGCCCTTTTCAGAACCCGATGGCATGGGAGCTTTGTGCATTGGGTGTTACACATTTGTGTGTATGTATTTTGGTAATGTAATGTTTTATTCCATACAGCAATGTGTCTAATTATAGTGCTTTAAAACCCACATGTTTTGCTTTTTTCAATTTATTTTTTAGAAAAAAGTTGACCCCATGCCTAAATGATGAAAATTATTTATGTAGCCCAACCCCCGTGTGTGTGTGTGTATTTCTTTGTTGAGTAAGACTTGCACATTCTATTTAGCACTTGAAGGTGCTTGTTTCTGGGAGGTGTAGATGCTTCCGTATTTAAATTTTTTATACAGCTAAAAACAAAAGATAAACTTCAATTTTGAAGCTGGAGTGTTGTTGCTGTGTCTTGATACAAATGTTTGGAAATTCTCAGCATTATAATGAGGGTTTGGGTTGATTTTTCTCTTTCTCTGTATGGACCCAGATTTTGGTTGAGAATTATTCTTATTATTTTTATGCAGCCTACACATGAGCAAGAATTCTTAGATTGTTTTGGAGTAAGCATCAGGTATAGTAGCACCATTTGAAGGGCTTAATCTTGCAATTAAAAATGTGAAAGTTAACAATAAAAAGTAACGCATATCATAGTAAAATACTAATTTGCCTTTGTAAAGATGTTTTGACTTTAAATATTCCCAATTGCAGACATGAAACCTATGAAAGATCAAATTTCAACAAAAACAAGACTCAAAATGAAGGCTACACATGCATGTATATGTGTCTGTGCATTTGCATGTTACAAGGATCAACCCGTTGTTTAATCTTTTCAGTACCTTACATAATGTTATATTGTGAGGCAGCATGATTGCCCATTGGAACTGCATTCACTCCTCCTGTAGGTGGAAGACGTTATGGTAGTGGGTGCTAACATAAGGACTAGACTTGGGATTCCTCGAAGGGTGGGTGATGAATAAGCAAAACTCATATTTGAGAGATCATTCTTCTGATTCAGTAGTGTTCTTGTCAGTATATATTTGGGAGGATCCTAATACCATCTTCACAGATGGGTTCTGCCACAGAGGATGTTCGATCCTGCTCAAGATTATAGATAGCACATCCTGAAAGCTTCCAGTGGATCTGTGTCCAAAATCTTGTGGGGTGCTGTTTCCAGTAATATATAACTCTGTTTTGTCTGCATATTGTTTGAATGTCGTCATATATTTTTTAGGCTTTGGAGTTTTGGAGGTTGAGTTTGAACATTTAGAGCGTAGAATTTCATTTCTGGGAGCCCATGGCTTTACATCATGCTTCTTTGTTCACATGTTGCAATCGAAATGGCAAGCAAATGCTACTATTTTTAGACTGTTTCTAAGAATTCCCAATGGGAAGCTTTGTGAAATTTTTTGACACGAGGAAAAACTGTTGAAGCTCATTCTCTAAGTTGTTTGGGTTGATGGGTTGGTTCATTGAGGGTTTTGTTTCCTTGGTTCCCAAATTGGGAAAAGTTTTAGAGCTCAAGTTTTCCAATTAAATCGGGGCAGGGATGCTAGAAAAATTGCCAAATTTTTTCAGTACATTGGCAGAATAATCAACATTGCTGTAATTCTAACAGACTCACCAATAACATAATTCCAATTGCTTGACAGTCAAAACTTGGGACTCAAATATTTTGGCAAAGAAGGCATGCACCTGAACTTTGATGACCTTACCCTTCATGTAATTCAGGCAGGAACATAAGATTCTAGCATCAGTTGTGTTGGGGAAGGAGATTTGATCTCAACAATCAAATATGTAAATTTTCACTGTCTCTCCACCTTGTCTTTAAACATCTCAGCATAAACTTTGCCAGCTCCGTGCGGTCCACGAATATAAAAATTAACCTATATTCAGTTGGTCAGGCATCAAAATGAAATGGAATCTTCGTGCAAATATCAAAACATCTGCATGTCTTTATTTTTAACTCAGAAAGTTTGCAACTTCTAGCAAACAAATCAACATCAAGATTCTGCAATAATCAGATGCTGTAAATAATTCAGGCTGGGCCTGTTTAGAGATGTGGAAAACAGATTTCATTTTTCAGTTTCAATTTTTCAAAGAATTATAAAAATGTGGCTTTGTTATCTTTTATAGTTTTCTAATATTTGCATTATAAACTGTTAAAATCCCAATCCCAAGTATAATTGTAAATAATATACAAATTAGGAAAGTGGGTAAATATGGGGGATTTGATATTATTCAGTAAAGGAATTGTTTTCTTGTTTAGAATAGGTAATCGTATTATATATTGGGATGTACATATGAACAAAGTAATGTAGAAAACATTCAATAGCTTCTGCTTACATGGTATCAGAGCTAGGGTTTCTCAACCTTAGCTAAACGATGGCCAACAGCACCGTCAACAGCAGAGGCTCTACCTCTTCTGCACATACCAACGGTGACTCAGAGGCCACATCCGTTGGGGGTTCGAATGGGCTGGATAACACAGCCTTTCCACTCTCATTGGAGAAATTAAACAGAAAAAATTTTCGTGAGTGGGCTCAATCCATGAAATTGGTGATTGAGGGAAAAGGGAAGCTAGGTTATCTTACCGGTGAGCGGAAGAAACCAGACCCTACCGACGTCGTAGCCTTGCAAAGATGGAGGTCCGAAAACTCCATGGTCACAGCTTGGCTCGTCGACTCAATGCAGCCATCAATCAAAAAAGTCTACTTGTTCTTGCCAACGGCAAAGACAGTATGGGAAGCCGTACGTGAGACATACTCCGACGTCGAAAGTTGCTCACAGATCTTCAAAATCAAGACCCGATTGTGACAGATGAGGCAAGGTGAGAGAGGCGTTACCAAGTATTTCTTGGAGATGACTCATCTCTGGCAGGAGCTTGATCTGAGCATCGATGAGGAGTGGGAGTGCTCCGGCGACAGTACACGATACCGAAGGAGGCTCGAAAACGGGTCTTCGAGTTCCTTGCTGGCCTGAACCGAGAGCTCGACGACGTGAGGGGACGGATCCTTGGCCGGCGACCTCTTCCTTCAACTCGAGAGGTCTTTGCAGAGGTTAGGAGGGAGGAGAACAAGAGGCGTGTGATGCTGAGGCCTCAAAATGAACCTGCAGGGCTGGACCTCCTCGTACCCATATCAGAAAAAAAATTAGATGGGCATGCTAGGCCGGATGTTTCGACTCTTGTATCAAAAGGCCCGGGGGGACCTAGTCAACGACCACAAAAAGGTAAATTGTGGTGCGAACATTGCCGAAAAAATACCTGCTGGGAGATTCATGGAAAACCGGCAGATTGGAAGCCGAGACAATACCAAAAAAATCGTGGGTACCAGGCCAGCACTGACAGATCAACTGAAAGATTTCAAGGAGAAAACACCAATACCTCTCCCAGTAGTGCATTCAGTCCTGAACAGTTGGATCAGCTATATAAGATGATTTCGTCAATTCAAACATCGGGTCAGTCTTCCTCTGGTTCCCTGGCTCACCGAGGTAATTATCTGTCAGCTTTAAATACTACATCTTGTTACAAATCTCCATGGATAATTGATTCGGGTGCATCCGATCATATGACTGGGTCTTACCAATGTTTTTTATCCTACTCACCATATGCCGGGAATTTGAGGGTAA
Source organism: Malania oleifera (assembly GCF_029873635.1). NCBI lineage: Eukaryota > Viridiplantae > Streptophyta > Magnoliopsida > Santalales > Ximeniaceae > Malania > Malania oleifera. Next base: position 102,955,075 of record NC_080422.1, on the reverse strand, counting down.
AAATTGCAGATGGCTCTCTCTCACTAGTTGCTGGAAAAGGAAGTATTCGCATATCTAATTCTATAACTTTACAATCTGTCCTACATGTCACCAAGTTATCTTGCAACTTGTTATCCATCAGTCAGTTAACAAAAGACTCAAATTGTTCTTCTAAATTTGTCTCCTCTTATTGTGTTTTTCAGGACCTATCATCAAGGAAGACGATTGGCACTGCTAAAGCGTATGAGGGACTCTACTACTTTAAGGAGGCAAGTTTGAGTGAACTATGTAATACTGCAATTTGTGATTCTGCATCTACTTCTAGAAATAGTGAACTTTTGTTATGGCATTCAAGGATGGGTCATCCCAATTTTCAATATTTAAAACGTTTGTTTCCTTCTATTTGTTCAAATAAAATGGCTTCTGAGTTTCAATGTGAAGTGTGTGAACTTGCCAAACATCGTCGTACTTCTTTTCCATCATCCATATACAAACCATCTCGCCCATTTACTATGTTTCACAGTGATTTATGGGGTCCCTCACGTTCCCTCAATCGCACCAATATAAAATGGTTTGTTACCTTTATTGATGACCATACTCGTCTTTGTTGGGTTTACTTATTGAAAGACAAAACTGAAGTCTGCTCCATTTTCATCAGTTTCCATTCCATGATTCATACACAGTTCCAGACTCATATTCAAATTTTACGTACTGATAATGGTACGGAATATTTTAATACTATCTTGGGAACTTATCTTCAAGAAAATGGGATTGTTCATCAAAGTTCTTGTGTGGATACCCCTCAACAAAATGGGGTTGCTGAACGAAAAAATAGACATATACTTGAAGTAACCCGGGCATTAATGTTTACTACCAATATGAAACATTATTTTTGGGGCGATGCCATCTTAACAGCCACACATCTCATTAATTGAATGCCGAGTCGAGCACTTTCATTTGTCACCCCTCTTCAGAAATTCCAGGAACACTTTCCTACCTCTCGACTCCCCTCCAGTCTCCTGCTGAAAATCTTTGGTTGTACTGCTTTTGTTCATGTTCATGCACACCATCGCGATAAATTAGATCCTCGTGCCATTAAATGTGTCTTCCTTGGTTATTCGCCTACCCAGAGAGGCTACAAATGCTATGATCCGGTCTCAAAACAACTGTTTGTTAGTCTTGATATCACTTTTTTTGAAACCACTCCTTATTTCCCAAAGCCCTCTCTTCAAGGGGAGAAATGGAGTGAAGATCAGTTCTTTGACCTCTTTACTATTGAATCTGCGTCATTCCCTCCGGTTACTCCATTCCCTAACCCATCTATGGAGCCTTCCATTGCATTACTTCCTGACTTTCCAAACACAACAGAACACTTACCCTCAGGGGGAGATACAGGAGAGCAAAACAACGCAGACATACTCGTTTACTTAAGAAAGCTGAAAACAAAGGATAGGGAGAATCTCATACCTGACCTAAGGCACCAAGAACGTTGGAACCGGTGGTGGCTCCGAATAACCATGAGCCCATTCCCAATCCCGATCTGGTAATTGATTCTTCCTCTGATAATCCTGCACCTGATGATATCAATTTAGCTATTACAATCAGAAAACAAACCAAGTCATGTACTCAATACCCTTGGTCTAAATACAAGTCTTATAAAAGTTTGTCTAAAGGATATCGTGCATTTGTCTCTAACCTTGACAGGATGAAAATGCCAAAGAACATTCTGGAAGCTCTAGAAATACCAAAATGAAGAGAGGCAGTCATGGAAGAAATGCGAGCCCTAGAAAAAAATGGAGCTTGGAAGTTGACAAATCTACCGAAAGGGAAGAAGCCAGTGGGTTGTAAATGGGTCGTCACAGTGAAATATAAATATGATGGAACAGTTGAAAGATATAAAGCCAGACTAGTTGCAAAAGGTTTTACACAAACTTACGGCATTGACTATACTGAAACATTTGCACCAGTGGCAAACCTAAATACAGTTCGAGTTCTCTTGTCCCTGGCAGCTAATTTAGATTGGCCACTACAACAACTTGATATTAAAAATGCTTTCTTAAATGGAGAATTAAAATAGGAAGTATACATGACTATACCACCAGGATTCAGTGAAACAGGTGAAGAAAACAAAGTGTGTAAACTCAAGAAATCCTTATATGGCCTCAAACAATCTCCTAGAGCATGGTTCGACAAATTCGAAAAAGTACTAAAGAACCAAGGTTATCGGCAAGGGCAATCAGATCATACACAGTTCTTCCAACAGTCTGAAGGAGGTAAGAGAACAATTCTAATAGTGTATGTTGATGATATAATCCTTACTGGGGATGATACTGTACAAATGGAGAGATTGAAGAAAGTTTTGGCTGCTGAATTTGAAGTTAAAGACTAGGGACAAATGCAGCATTTTTTCGGCATGGAAGTGGCGAGAACGAAAAAGGGAATTAGTGTTTCTCAGCGAAAGTATGTTACTGACCTCCTAGTTGAAACTGGCATGCTGGGATGCAAACCCCGCGAAACCCCAATGGAGACAGTAAAGAGGGTTGAAGACTGTGGAAAACCAGTAGAAAAGGAGAGGTATCGAAGATTGGTTGGCAAGCTAATCTACCTATCACATACTAGACCAGATATTGCATTTGCAGTCAGTGCAGTAAGTCAACACATGCATTCACCAAAAGAAGTCCACTTAGATGTTGTATACAAGATCCTTAGATATCTCAAGGGATCCCTAGGAAGAGGACTCTTCTTTAAGAAATGTGAAAGCAAGGAAGTAAAGATCTTTACAGATGTAGATTGGGCAGGATTAGTGGAAGATAGAAGGTCCACCACAGGTTATTGTACATTCGTCTGGGGAAACCTAGTAACTTGGAGAAGCAAAAAACAGAATGTGGTGGCTCGTAGTAGTGCTGAAGCTGAATTCAGGGCAGTCGCTCAAGGGATATGTGAAGGATTGTGGTTACGAAAACTCTTGGAGGAATTACAAGTCCTAGTGAACTTTCCTATCAAACTCTACGGTGACAATAAGGCAACTATCAGCATCTCTCTCAATCCAGTTCAACACGACAGGACTAAACATGTGGAAGTAAACAGACATTTCATCAAAGAGAAAATTGAAGAAGGAATTATATGTATGACTTATGTACCAACCAAGGAACAAACTGCAGATATTCTCACTAAAGGGTTGGGACGACAGAGCTTTGATGATCTTATTAGCAAGTTGGAGATGATTAATATTTATGATCCAACTTGAGAGGGAGTGTTAAAATCTCAATCCCAAGTATCATTGTAAATAATATACAAATTAGGAAAGTGGGTAAATATGGGGGATTTGATATTATTCAGAAAGGGAATTGTTTCCTCGTTTAGAATAGGTAATCGTATTATATATTGGGATGTACATATGAACAAAGTAATGTAGAAAACATTCAATAGCTTCTGCAAACATAAACTTCTCCATATAAACGTTAAAAACTATGAATGGTATTTTTGTAATTCTTTTAAAAACATTGAAAATAGAAAATGAAAACTATTTTCCATGGCTAAACAAGCCCCCTTTTGTATTCAGTCATTCATTTATTTACTGTTGGGAAGGAAGAGGGGCATTATTCAACAATTGCAATAATAATTTGGGAACTAACTTCTGCATCATAAGATTTTACACATCAATTAAAAAAGAAGTGAAACTGTATAGTGTCAGGGAATAGTTACTTTAGCAGTAGAACCTTCTTAAAGAACACACAAAATTTTGATTATTTGCAATAAAAATTGTGTTGCCCATGGTGAAAGACCAGGTACATTTTATGACTAGAGCCTTCTCAAAAAATGCAGCAAAATTTGTAAGAATCCTAATAGATGGCTACCTCAACATGCACAATGCCATCTTCATCTGTCCATATCCTATTGGGAATCCGTTGTCGGGCAGCACAATTTCGACTTTCCTAGCCATATCTAGTAACAGAAGAACCAATTCTCACCCTAACCTGAAGCAGAGCAAATGTAAACCATGTGAACTACCATATTAAAACAGCATTTAGGAGCCAGGGCCTTCTCTTACTGGGGGCAACAATTTGAACTTTAAAATTTCAATTATAATTTAAATATTTTACATTCATTTGTTATCACATATTATTATAACATCAAGTTAAATACACAAGTAATGAAATAACATAAAAATACTTTTTATAAATCAATATATATACTGGGAACTTAGAAAAGGGCTTGGACCATTATGGTTTATTTAATTATATAATGGGCCCATCAAATTTGTAGTAGAATTGATTCTAGTGGATCAATTAAGGGAAAGCTACAAATAAGTTGACTCTTATATCTTGAAACCAAGCTTGTAAAGAGAGTCCCCATATAGTGAAACCAAAACTTACTTCATAGGTCTTTAAATCACACAAAAACTAACACTGATTCAAACCGATTCTCATGTCCGCAAGGATTTGATGCTCCTCCCCAATTCAAAATTGCCCTTACTCCCCTCAAGTTCCTTAATCCTACTCCTTTTGTTATCTCTAATCTCAACACCTATGGACATGACTAAAGGTAGCAATTAACCACAAGATCACTAATGTCTTTATTATTATTATTATTATTATTATTATTATTATTATTATTATCAATCTATGAGAAGCTTGCATTTTGATGCACCATGTTTCTTTGCTAAAAAAAAACACTGTAACAGGATTTATCTACATCATATTTTATTTTTTTATTATTTTTATCTAATATATACATTAAAATAATATCATATGACACGAAAAGCTATCGCATTAATGTAATAAGAAAAATGTTGTAATGTTTTAGAAGTTCTTAATTTAGTCATTAGCATTGTACTATATTGTAAGAGAAGTATTATTTTAAAATGATATGAGAACAGAGAGAAGAGTGTTTTTTTTATAAAATTATTCAAAATTTCCCATTCCTCAGTATCATTCCTGCCACCATCCACCCATGATTGGCTATCCACAAGCTCAACCTGTGTTGGCCCCAAATACTATATTTTGGACCCTATGCATTTTACTTTTCAAGTTTCAATTTTTTTTTTTTTGTGAAAGTTCTATCCTGTTTAGAAGTATTGTGTTCTAGCCCATATACAAACAAAAGTGAAACCAGGCTTGCAATCAGGCAAAGTTGGTGAGTGTGGTGAGGCACAGCAACGTGCAGGATGATTGCCATCTGCCTATTTGGACCGCACAGTAGGGCAGCCTGAGTGACTGGTAAAATGGCAAGAGCATGGGGTTTGGGGTGGACTCTTGATCTTTTAGTGTGGACAAATTTCCCACCCCACGTGAAACTTCAAGGATTTTTTTGAGATTCAGTGGGGGCATTTGCCCACACTGAAGGCTATGCGGCTCCGCCCATGGCATTTATTGTTGTTTTTTGTTCCACATTGGTAGAATAGTTCCACATTAGCATAAAAGGTTGTTTTGAATTTTTTATATTATTTGTCCCATATTGAAGAGAAGTGTTTTTTGGACTTGAAGTTGAAGCTATATAAAGAGCTCAACTCTTCATTTGTAAAACACACCTCAAAGTTGTACTTTGTCAAGAAGTAGTGGACTGATCGTCGGCGTCCGAGGATGTAGGTAATTCTATACCGAACCTCATTAAATTTCTTGTCTTGTTCTTTTTACTAGTTTACTATTAGTTTCTGCATTGCTTTAAATTCTTATATATTCAATAGAAATAGTTGTACTATTGGTGTTTGGCACAAGTGGGGTGTCTGGCACAACAATTGGTATCAAAGCTAGGTTCAATAGTGTTGATACGGATATCAGAGCTAGGTTGAATAGTGTTGATACGGAGGTGTTCCCCTGTTAGGATCCTTGATTCCACATTTGATGCCAAAGAAAGACCTTATCTAAGCGAGTGCTCAGAGACCATTGCGGCTCAGTCGCTCCCTGGAGGTCGGCCTAGTCAAAGTGGAATTTCATAGGATAAAACATAGTAGACACGATTGGTACGTACTATTCATCTTAGGCCTTTTGCTTTGTTGGTTGCTATTGAATATATAGAAGATGGAAGAAACTAGTGCAGTAGTAGAAGAGACTCTGTCCACACGAACTCGTTGCCCCTTCAGCTTCAACATCATCATCGAAAACGATAGCTAATGCTCAGTTTGAGGTGGAGAAATTTGATGGTACCAATAATTTTGGTATGTGGCAATGTGAGGTGATGGACATCTTGTATCAACAAGAAAAAATCAGAAATATTGTGTTATGAGGGAGACATCTGCAAAGAAATTAAGGAAGACATTGGAAGATACATTTATGACCAAGAGTCTGGAAAATCGGCTCTATTTGAAAATGAAATTGTTTCGCTTCCAATATCAACCAGGTATTTCGATTAATGACCACATAAATGCTTTCAATAAAATTTTGGTTGATTTGTTTAATTTGGATGAAAAGGTGAAAGATGAGGATAAAATCATATTGTTACTGAATTCTCTCCCTGATGAGTATGAACATTTGACCACCATTTTATTGTATGGGAAAGATAAAGTTACTTATGATGCTGTTTGTACTGCATTGATTAGTACTGAATGCAAAAAGAAGGATCAGGAGTCCAAAAGGAAACAGCAGAAGCACTAACAATAAAGGGACGTTCTCAAAGTCGTATGCCTAGAAGGAAGAGTAAATCTTATGAGAAGAGTAAATCTCGTGGGAGACCTACTAAAGATGAATGCGCCTTTTCTCGTGAGAGAGGGCATTGAAAGAAAGATTGCCCTAAATTACAGCAGAATAATAAGGGCAAAGCACATTCTAATGCCAATATAGCCAAATGATGATGGAAGTGAGTCGGATTTTTCTCTTGTTGGAACATCTTCGTCACATTATTTTGGTGAGTGGATTTTGGATTTTGGTTGATCCTATCACATGTGTCCCAATAGGGAATGGTTTTCTAATTTTGAAGAATTAGATGGTGGGGTTGTTTTTATGGGAAATGATAATACTTGTAAAACAACTAGAATAAGAACAATACAGTTGAAATGTCAAGATAGAACTATTAAGACCTTGACTGATGTTAGGTATGTTCCAAGCCTAAAGAAGAATCTGATTTCATTGGGTGTCTTAGAATTTGAAGGGTTCACCATCACTTTGAAAGATGGAACCTTAAAGATTAAATCACGTGCGCTGGTGGTGATGAAAAGAATAAGGAAAAACAACTTATATTATTTACAAGGTAGTACAGTTATTGGCTCAACAGCTGTTGTTTCTGAGAAAGATACAAGTTCAGATACAACCAGGTTATGGCATATGTGATTAGCACATGCAAGAGAAAAATCTTTGCAACAATTAGCTAAGCGAGGCTTGTTAAAGGGTGCAAAGGTGTGCAAACTTGAATTTTGCGAGCATTGCATTTTGGTAAAACAGACTAGAGTGAAATTTGGCACTGCAATCCACCAGACTAAAGGTATTTTAGACTACATCCATACAGATGTATGGGGGCCCACAAAAATGGCTTCGTTGGGTGGTATGCATTATTTTGTCACTTTTGTTGATGATTTTTCCAAAAGAGTTTGGGTGTATTCTATGAAGCGTAAAAATGAAGTGTGTGATATTTACCTAAAGTGGAAAAAATTAGTTGAAACTCAAACTGGCATAAAGATTAAACGGCTTAGATCAGATAATGGTGGTGAATACACGAGTGACCCATTTATGAAGGTATGTCAGGATGAAGGTATTACTCGACACTTCACAGTTCAAGATACACCACAGCAAAATGGGGTGGCAGAGTGCATGAATCGAACTTTGCTGGAGAAAGTTCGATGTATGTTGTCTAATGCTGGGTTAGACAAAAGATTTTGGGCTGAGGCTGTTAGATATGGGTGTCATCTCATCAATCGTCTGCAATAGGAGGAAAAACACCCTATGAGGTATGGTCTGGAAAGCCTACTAGTGATTATGATTCTTTACATGTATTTGGTACTATGGCTTATTATCATGTTAAAGAATCTAAGTTGGATCTAAGAGCCAAGAAAACAATATTCTTGGGGATAAGTGCAAGAGTCAAAGGATACCGTCTTTGGTGTCTAGAGACGAAAAAAATGATTTTAATTAGGGATGTGACTTTTGATGAAGTTGCGATGATGAAGAAAATAATACGCAATGAGTTACGAGTTGAAGAGAAGACCAGTGGTACTTAACAACAGGTGGAGGTTGAGACAATTTTGGGAAACCCAATGAGAAATGAGACTACACAAGGTAACTCTCCAGTTACGGTGGGGAATAGTGTACAAGAAGAGGAGAGTTCAATTCGAGAAACTTCACAGCAACAAGAATCAATTGTTTCTCAGAGGCCAAGACGAGAAATACAAAAACATGCTCGGTATACTGATATAGTAGCCTATGCACTTCCAGTTGTGGATGATAATGTTCCTTACACTTTCAAAGAAGTAATGAGGAACTCTGAATCAGACAAGTGGAAAAGAGCGATGGATGAAGAAATGCAGTCTCTTCATCAGAATCAGACTTGGGAGCTAGCCTAGCTACCCAAGGGTAAGAAAGCAATTTGTTGCAAATGGGTTTATGTAAAGAAAGAAGGATTTCCAGATGCAAATAATGCTCGCTTCAAAGCTAGATTGGTAGCTAAGGGCTATGCACAGAAGGAAGGCATTGATTATAATGAGGTATTTTCTCTAGTTGTTAAACATTCTTCCATTCGAATTTTGTTGGCTTTGGTAGCCCAACTTGATCTTGAACTAGTTCAGCTCGATGTAAAAACTGCATTTTTACATGGTGATTTGGAAGAGGAAATCTATATGACTCAGCCAGATGGATTTCAGGTTGCTCGAAAAGAAAATTGGGTATGTAAACTGGGTAAATCGTTGTATGGTTTAAAACAGTCTCCAAGACAATGGTACAAACGATTTCATAAGTTTATGATGGGTCAGAAGTACATCAGAAATAAACATGATCATTGTGTTTATTTTTGCCGACTACAAAATGGATCTTTTATATATTTACTCTTGTATGTTGATGATATGTTGATTGCTTCAAAGAATAGGGAAGAAATCAACAAGTTGAAAAGTCAGTTAAATCAAGAGTTTGAGATGAAAGATCTTGGTGAAGCAAAGAAGATACTTGGCATGGAAATTCGCAGAGACAGAATGAGAGGAAGAGTTAGTTTGTCTCAGAAACAGTATTTGAAGAAGGTAGTACAGAGTTTTGGCATATCTGAACAGTTAAAACCAGTAAGCACTCCTCTTGCTCCTCATTTCAAACTTAGTACGGCTTTATCTCCTAAATCAGATGAGGAACGTAAGTATATGTCACAGGTTCCTTATGGAAGTGCAGTTGGTAGTCTGATGTATGCAATGGTTTGTACTAGACCTGATATTTCACAAGTTGTTAGTATGGTGAGCAGGTATATGCATGATCCGGGTAAAGGACATTGTCAAGCTGTGAAATGGATTTTGAGATATATTATGAATACGATTGATGTTGGTATAGTATTTGAGAAAAATAATATTATTGTTCAACGTGTTGTTGGATATGTGGATTCTGATTTTGCAGGTGATTTGAATAAACGTCGATCAACTATTCGATATGTTTTTACATTTGCTAATGGTCCAGTGAATTGGAGGTCTACCTTATAGGTTACCATTGTCTTGTCTACAACAGAACCAGAGTACATGGCAGCTTCAGAGGCTGTTAAGGAAGTTATTTGGTTGCAGGGTTTACTTGAAAACTTGGGAGTTGTTCAGAAGCACATTGTTGTGTTCTGTGATAGCCAGAGTGCTATTCATTTGGCAAAGAACCGAGTCTACCATGCACGAATGAAGCACATCGACGTTCGGTTTCATTTTATGTAGGATATTATTGATGGAGGCAAGATACTTCTTCAGAATATTGCTAAAATCCCGCAGATATGTTGACCAATGTTGTGACAACAATCAAGTTCAAACATTGTTTGGACTTGATCAATATCCTGCAAGTCTGAATATTTTTCGAAGGCGCCGATGATGTGGAACTTTAGAAAATGTTGGTGACTGAAAAATTTGTTGAATTTATCGTCAAGGTGGAGATTTGTTGTTTTTTGTCCCACATTGGTAGAATAGTTCCATATTAGTATAAAAAGTTGTTTTGAATTTTTTATATTATTTGTCCCACATTGGAGAGAAGTGTTTTTTGGACTTGAGGTTGAAACTATATAAAGAGCTCAACTCTTCATTTGTAAAACACACCTCAAAGTTGTACTTTGTCAAGAAGTAGTGGATTGATCGTTGGCGCGCAAGGACGTAGGTAATTCTATACCGAACCTCGTTAAATTTCTTGTCATGTTCTTTTTACTATTTTATTATTAGCTTCCGCATTGCTTTAATTTCTTATATATTCAATAGCAATAGTTGTAGTATTGGTGTTTGGCACAAGTGGGGTGCCTGGCACAACATTTATGAACTTATCTGGCAGGGAAGGTACTATACACAATTGGACAGCCATCAACAACACAAAGATTAAAGTGATCAATAAAATTGCATGGACTCCAATTAGTTGGAGATTGAAAGCAACAGTGGTGCTTTGAAGGCATAGAATGGGAGGCTTAAACCCTTAGGCTAGCTGCTAAGCAACCTCAAAGAACTGCCTGGAGTTCAACACTTCAACCAGAGCTCATTCTCAAAAATATGTATGTGTTCCCTGTTAATGGCAGTTGTGTTCAATCACGTACCATATATATTAACCAGAAATAAGATCTACCCATAAAACAAGAAATGGAAATTTGGTTTTCGCTTTTTCTTTTCACAAGCATTAAATTCACTGATTCACTATAATTTGCAAAATTTGGAGTTTTGCATCAAGCATTCATTTCAAATTAACTGCTTACTTTGAGTCCATGGCAACTACTTCTAGGGATTGAAGGAAGTTGGAGAATTTCCACCCTTTTTATATTTTTGTTTTCTTTCCCACTTTTTATATGATGGTTGAACAATCACATGAATTATAAGAAACAGATATATACATTTATATGATTTGAGCTTCTGACTTGATTCAGACAGGGGATTGTGTGTCTTAAGGTTCACACTTAGAGGCACATGCCGATTTGCATAAAGCAGCTTTTATGCCATTTTTTTTTCAATTAAATGGTTCCTGCAGCAGTGTATCCTAAAACTAGTGCATCCTGGAATACATTTTTTCGTGGGCTGGGGAGGTGGGGTGTGGGGGGGAGACATTAATGTAACTTTCTTAAAGAGGCCTTAGAAGGAAGAACTTTAAAGAATTAAAGAAAAAGAAACACTTAACCAACTCCATGAATCATATGCACACTTAGCAGAATGATTAGTGACAAAGTTATCTGAAAAGAAATAATAGCTCCAAGATAGAATTGTTTGGACAAACCTGACTGTCATTTTGAACCCTCTCCAGAGCCTTCCCAAAAATCTTGTACCTGTATAAGACCATAGATTTCAAAACTTGTGAACTTGGAAAAACAATGGAAGACCTTTGATCCCAATGCTCTCTGTAAAATATAATTAACAAGTTTAGCCAAAGAACTGAAATTCTTACTCTTTTGGTTCAAAGATAAGCTCTTTGAAAACAGCATATCCTGCGGCCGCAGCTATGCCAAGCCCAGCAAGAATGATAACACTGTATGAAGCCCCCTGTGCAAAGGTCACAGGCTTCTCTGGTATATTGTAAGTGGGAGCATCAAAGGGATCCTCAACAGTTGATATGTCTTTCCTAGGCTGTCAAACAAAGAAGAAACTTAAGGCACATGATTGACATACAAAACTTTAAATTACAATATTATTTAAAATGTAGTTATTCTAGGTCCAGAAACATTGTAGTCATTACATAGGATCAGAAACCTAGACTTCTTTTAGACTGAATGTTTTCCAAGCAGCAACAGTGGATGAGTTGTTTCATATTTAGTTATTCATCTTACGTCAGTTAAAATAGCAGATATTGGAAGCACAGACCCTTTTATTGCAAGTTTCGAAGTAACAGTAGCATTTGTTCAAAAAATAAATAAATAAATAAAAGCAACGGTTGCTTCATCAGAAAAATCTAGCTCACTGTTGGATTGACACAGTCAGGGACTTACAGTAGCTAAGATGAGGCAGCATCTTTTTCTGCTTACACTCTTAAAATGTAGTATCAGGGAACCATCCATTTGATGGAACATTTTAACCCAATTAGGGCTGATTTCAAAGAATGGGGTCAAAGGATGTAAACCCAAATGTGTTTAGTTTAATTGTTAGCAAAGCTTCTGTGCATGTTGTATTGTTTTGTAAATAAATGTGTCTGTAAGGGCTCATTTGTAATTTTATTGTATTTTTCTTTGCAATAAGTCAGAGACGTGAGTGTTTGAAACCCCATGTAAAACAATATGGTGAATTTGAAATTGAAAAGTTGCATGTGCCCGCCCCCCTTTTTATCTGTCCTCACCCCCATTGCTACATCATTTGGTATCAAAACCCAATCATGATTTCCATTCTTCCATTTCTAATCACCCATTTTCCTCCGTCACACATTTTTGTGTCCCCTATTCACATTCAATTCCCAGTCCTTACCCCTACAGCAACGATACTTCAAAAGAAAACATCAAACCAACTTCTCTCCTCCATCTCTGATCCTCCTCTCCCTCTCTCTCTCTCTGATGGTCAAAGATATTACAATTTGCAGATTTCAAGGAAAAAAAATGTATCTGCAACAGTTCACTGCTGCTGCCAATTTTTGTTACATCACTTCTAGTAACCCACTACACAGACACCACCACCACCACAATCAGAAGCAACCAACTAAGGTTCTATCCCCAAAAAACAACCCAAGCACCATCACGCTCTGACGCCTTAATCAAAGTCAAACATCCACTATCACAAATATTTCATTCCCCCACTGTGGTACTCTGACGACACTAAGACCACCATCACACTGCCTAACCTTTGGTCTAACATTTCACCAAAAATTGTTGCTCGAGTTTGCTGGAAATCACTGCAAGCACCCATGACTTTGGCAATTGAAGTTGGAGCCCTCCCAGGTTCCTTGTTTATTCTGTTTCTTCCCTTCATTGTACACTAAACATCCAGCCTTCATATACTTTATATACTAATTATAATTCTGCCAAAAAGAAAATCCACCTTTAGCCAAGTGCATTTTTCCTTAACTCCAAGGTTACGTTTGGTTTGCGGAATGCCTTTTCCTAGGAATAGGCTAATTTTAGTAGGTTAGTTACAATTAGTTATACAAGAAATTATGTTGTTACTATAAAGTAAATAACAATATCAAACATTTTATGAGTCCATAATAAGGAATAGATAAGGAATAACTGTTCTCAAATTTCATCATGGAGAATAGAATGAAATAACTAGGAACATACGAGGAATAACAATTCCCTCAATTCTCAAAATTTAAACTATATTTCATCTTATTCCAAGGAATAACTATTCCGCCAAGCCAAACGAGCCATAAATTTCTTTCTCCTTTCCCTCTCCTAAAAAAATTCAACAACTTGGGAATGAACATTGAGTTGTCAACAAAAGGTGGAATTGTTGTTCAATAAGGTACAAACCATGAAAAATGCTTCAGAGCCATTACTAATACTTTGAATAGGCTAATAATTGAAGTTGTAGCCTTGTGTGAGAGGGCAATTCATTCTCCCACTACACAGGAAAGCTGTTGTTCCCACATTTTTTAGTTACATAAAGACCAAAATGATCATTTGAAAATAGGGGATCAAATTGGAAATTTCCGAATTTGAGGTGATGGTCCTCCAAATGAATTTGATGATTGTGCATGTTCTTCGGAGAACAATTCTTAATTTTATTACATGAATGAAACCTGAAAACTATAATCAGATGACTCCAAATTGAAGGGAATTGCTCAAATTTGGACTATCAAACAACAGATGTTTCGAAGAAGCAGATACAATGAAATCTGAACATGGGATAAGACAAAGTGAGCCATGCAGGTGTTGTGCCGGGCACTCCACTTGTGCCAAACACTAATACTACAACTATTGCTATTGAATATATATAAGAATTTAAAGCAATGCAGAAACTAATAATAAAGCAATAAAAAGAACAAGACAAGAAATTTACGAGGTTCGGTATAGAATTACCTACGTCCTCGGGCGCCGATGATCAATCCACTACTTCTTGACAAAGTACAACTTTGAGGTGTGTTCTACAAATGAAGAGTTGAGCTCTTTATATAGCTTCAACCTCAAGTCTAAAAAACACTTCTCTCCAACGTGGGACAAATAATATAAAAAATTAAAAACAACATTTTATACTAATGTGGAAGTATTCTACCAATGTAGGACAAAAACAATAGCGGGAACAGTTTGAACCTCCCAACTACCAAGAGCATGTTCATTCGCACCATTTTGATTTGAAGCAAGAAGACAAGATACTAGCCGATTACACTAGTAAATTCTATCATTTGGCTATCCAGGCAAATATGGAATGGAAAGAAGATGTCAAGATTGCTTTGTAAGGAAAAATATTGATACCAGTCATTGCATCCAAGCTTGCTGTATTTCACACCACTATAGTTGGACATGCAGTTCAAGTTGCTAATAGAATAGAGAAGGATATACAATGTTATCCTCCTAAAGCTACATTGGCCCTTTAGTTTGAGAAGTCTACTAGTAGAATTGTGCATCTAAAGTCAGTTGAGCAGCTGAGTAACGGATTTTAGACTAACAGCATGTGGGCGACTATGGGGCACTACGGATCGACTTCTAAGGTCCTGATGGCAATTAAATGTTTCTAGTGCTAGGGTTTTCAGCATAGACCCATACAATTTCCTAATAAAATAATGGCAAGTCATAAAAAGAAGATGGTGATGCCAGCAAATTGGAGCTAAGGCACAACTCCAAAGTGACCTGGATGAAGATGGTAACGTGGGATATTGTTTAGTACTTCAACCTATTCTTTTGGGGCCATGGTTATTTGAGAGGAGGGCTAAGCATGATGCTTAAGAAAATTCATATGCTTTTTCCATCAATAAGAACAGGTATAAATTGATGCCATCTCAAGCTCTTCCACTAATCAAATAGGTGCACTTCTGGTTCCTTTCTTAAGAAGCAAGATGATTCATTTCAGAGTAATGGACTCAGTTATAAACCCAAGTAAATAAAGTTAAATTTCTTTTCAGTAGAAGGGAATTGATGCAGAAAGTTAATAAGCCGACTATTGGATGGATCATTTAGACCCAATTTGGAGGCCAATTTTATAGAATAGGGTCAAAAGATTGCTGAATCCTAAACCCCAGTGTGTTTATTTTAATTATTAGTTCAGCCTTTTAAGGCAGGACTTCATGTCCCTGCACAAGGGGATAAAAATCCTAATGCTCCAAATTCAATCCATAATCATCAAATCTAAATAAAGCCTCTTTCAATCACCTACTTATAGGCCTAACATGCTTGAGAATCAAGCAACTAAAATTAGGAAACTTAAGACATTACTAGGATACATCTTTCTTAATAATGAAACCCTAGATTCTACTAGATCATTACCTAATAAAAACCAACTATAAAATGTTAGGAATATACGAACAAATTCCCGAAACCTGTGAGAAACAAATAGAGAAAGAATAACGCCAAAGAAAAATTCAATCACACGCACAAGACAATATTTACGTGGTTCGGCAATTTTGCCTACGTCCACGGAGTTGCAGGGATTTCAATATTATCAAGAAGAAAGCACAGAGAGTGTGGCGATACAATTCACTCGCTCTCGCTCTCTCTCGCGGATACAACCACAGAAAACCTAATCACCCGAAAGCACCCTTTTATATGTTGCGCCTAGGGTTCCGTTCCGAATGGGCTCCAAAAATTTTCCCCGGGGGCGTTGCCCCCAAACCCCCACGAGTACGGCTTGTACCGCTTAGTCCATGAGCGCTGCGGCTTGGGCCGTGCGCTCCATGGACTAAGCCTTAGGATAGAAATCTCTAATTAAATAGAGGTCGGGTCGTCATCCAAATCAAAACATAACTAGGCTCCACAAAAGCCCAACATAAAATGTCAGAAAAATAGGAAAAATCTTGAAAAATAACAATAAACTACAAGATTGTCCAAAAATCTCTAAATCCTAAATGTAATGAATTTTAATCCTTGAAGCTCACATTTTATCGCTCTCCCTCAATTGCTAAAAAATTGACCTTAAATTCAAAACTTGTGCAGAATAGAACAGAAGAATCAAGAAATTAGGAGATGAATACTATAATCAGCCAGCTTAAAAAACAAATACGAATGCAACTGGGCACTCACTGAAAACAAGTCTATCAGGAATGGTAAATTCCACATATGCAACCTCACTTGTGTCTTTAGTTTAACTAAACAAATGTACCATCCAGAAGATGTCTTAATCCTTATTGTTTCCATCTCCTCAAGTTCCTTCATGGATTCTTCAGGCTCCCTTACTCCCTCATGCCCTCAAATCCTGATGTAAATACAACATTACAACTAGTTGCAGCCCAAGTTTCAACTGCAGGCTCGCTAGACAATATCAGATTGATTGATTAGCTCAGTAACTGTCAAAACAAATCGCGCAGTAGTAGTTATGAATTATGATCGAGCTAATGGTACCATTTGCATTCTTAATTCCCTCCTTTCCTAGCAATGTATTTAAAGAGGTTATTAACTCTATCAATATATTATTGAGGCTGATGACTTCCTCATCAAACTGTTGCCTAATCCGCTTAGACTCCTCATCAAGGACATAGAGACAAACAAGAATGAAAAAAGCAGTGAAAATCCAATCGAACTAGGCTGAATCAAATCAATTCAACAGGATTGGGTTTGGTGGGTTTGGGCAGTTTTGAATTGGATCAGGTTGAAGGGATGGCTCAAGCTGAACCTTGAGAAGGCATGCATGGCTACTTCTTTGAACAAAAAGGAGAACACTGAAACAATAGTGTCTCAACCCTATCTTCACAGGGTGGCAACATCAATTGAAGGTGAATGATGACGAGACTAGGATGAGATTAGTGGCTAGCAATGGCAAGTGAGTGATGATCCTACACTGGTGCAGCATTGGAGCTGAGGGTATTGGCAGCATAGTGGTGGCAGAGTTATGCTTGGGAATGGTGACTACAGTGTTGGGGTTGTTGGGCTTTTTGTGGAGCCTAGTTGTGTTTTAATTTGGATGACGACCCGACCTCTATTTAATTAGAGATTTCTATCTTAAGGCTTAGTCCATGGATTTTGGAGCCCATTCGGAACGGAACCCTAGGCGCAACATATAAAAAGGATTGCTTTCGGGTGATTAGTGTTCGCGCGGTTGTACCTGCGAGAGAGCGAAAGGGAGAGCATTGTATCGCCGCACTCTCTGTGTTTTCTTCCTGATAATATTGAAATCCCTGCAACTCCGTGGACATAGGCAAAATTGCCGAACCACGTAAATATTGTCTTGTACGTGTGATTGATTTTTCTTTGGCGTTATTTTTTCTCTATTTTGTTTCTCACACGTTTCGGGAATTTGTTCGTTTATTCCCAACAGGGGCTTCATGGTGGTGGAACAATTGGGTGGCACAGCACAGGATTGGGTTGTCTGCAACGATGTTGGGGTCTACAGCAAAAGATAGCAACAAGGTTGGCACTGGCTCATCAATGATAGCACGGGGAAGAACTCAAGGATCCTGTCAGTGGTGGTGGATTGTAGGACAATGGGATTGTTGAATGAGGGCTATGGTGTCGTGTACTGATTGCTTGTGATGGCATGGTCGTGTAGTGGCACTACAAACACTAACAATGATGGAGGGTTGGTGGAATGACAGCTGGTAGAGCAATGCAGCAATGGAGTAGCTTTGATGCCAAGTTAATGCAAGACCTCACGTCCTTGACAAAGGGATAGACCCTAGTACTCCAAATTAAATTCATAACTAGAAAAACCAGCCCGCACTTCCCGGTAGGCATGCTTATGAAATTTGATAATTAGTTTCAACAATAAAATCAAAACTTAGCACATTATTTTGCATCATTTGTTCAACATCATTGTCAAATATTGATAAATTTAGATGGAAATGGTGGTATTTACATAAATTGTATGTAGTACATAGAATTTGAAAGATGTTACAAACATATACATTGTAGATGATGTAAATTTATTTATGACAGAGTAATTTAAATTTAAAATTAATTTAGGAAAACAAAATACAGATTTTGGAAGACAGCTGCCCCTAATAAGGTTGCCTTTTTTACCTAGGAAGTAGCTCATAGTAAGATCTTGACCCTAGACAACTTGCAAGAAGGGGGTTCTCCATTGCCAACAGATGCGCCCTTTGCATGGTAGATGCAAAATCAGTAGATCATATCCTTCTCCATTGCCCCTGGACTAGAAATCTTTGGAATGCGGCTTTGACTCTTATTGGACGACTGTGGGTAACCACTAGATCTGTTGGAGGGGAGTTCTAGGCCTGGAGAAGGATTCGGACAACAAAGGAAAAGAGGAAGGATTTGTCTTCCATTCCTCTTGCTATCTTTTGGTGTGTTGGAAAGAGAGGAACAGAAGAGTTTTCAAAAATTCAAACTCAAAACTTCAGTTCAGCAAAGAACAGTGGTTTACTGTGGTTACAAGTTGGCATAGTGGACTTCTAACAAATGAGTTTAACGTAATTTTTTTATTTTTGTAAACACCCTTCAGGGTGGTGGATTTCTTGTGCTTTGGATTGGCATCCTCTTGATGCCCTGTTAATATATACTTTCTTTACTGATAAAAAAAAAAAAATACAGATATACACCATACTAATATCGAATGAGGATTTCAAATGTAAAATTTGACGTAAAAATTAATTTTGCACATTTGATTGAAATATTTATGAACGAAATAATATATCAATAATGAGTATTATGACCAAATGTATGTATCTGTAATTAAAGACTACCTATATTAGGTAGAAAATTTATTTTTTGCAATAAAGTAAACTTTTAGGTTAAAATCGTGTCACAATGGGTTAAAACATTTTGGAAATGATGCCCATAGTAATTTCATAGTGTTGAAATTTATATTTATTAAATATAGCTATTTTTATTCATATATGGTTAATATATATATTAATAACAATATCAATCTCTAAGATTCAATAAGTTTGATAATAAAATATAATCCATTCTAATAAATTAGGTAGATAATTTGAACCCTCCACATTTAAAAAAACGTTGTTTTAATAGCTACAACATATAAATTATAATAATTTAAATATTGTATTAGTATGCTTAATAATAATACTAACAACAACTGCACTAATATATTAAAATTATAATACCTACATGCACGTATGAGAAATGTTCCTAAATTCTATTTATTTACTTATTTACTTATTTACTTATATGGTATCAGAGCATCTCGTTCTCCATTGTTTCTTCGAGTTTTCTTTTCATCAGTTACTGTGTTCTACAAGCTTCTTCAATGGTGGAAACAACAGCTAATACTTCCAACACAGAGGCTTCATCTTCTTTACAAGATTCATATAATCTTAGTGATCCTCTGTTCTTGCATCCTGGCGAAAATCCAGGAGCAATTCTCACTTCTCAACCATTGATTGGAGGAGAAAATTACCCTACCTGGGCAAGATCAATGAGGAAATCTCTAATTGCCAAAAACAAGTTAGGATTTATTGATGGATCTTTAACTATATCTTCACCGTTGGTGTATTCTCCAAATGCTATTCAAGCATGGGTTCGTGCTGATAATATGGTAGGTACATGGATCATTAATTTTGTATCACCAAAGCTTCAAGGTAGCATTATCTATAGAGATACTGCTTTAGAAATCTGGACTGATCTTCGAGACACTTTCAGTCAAGGAAATGGGACCAAGATCTTCAATATTCAGAAGCAAATTGCTGAGATTCATCAGGGAGAGCTGTCACTCACTAATTATTTCACTCAGCTCAAGATTTTGTGGGATCAATTGCAGAATTTGAATCCATTTCCTCAGTGTACTTGTGGTCAATGCGTGTGTGGGATTAATCAAAAATTACAGAATCTTCAAGCTAAGGAGTCCGCTATGAAATTTCTCATGGGAGTGAATGATGTTTTCTCTCAAGTAAGAACTCAAATTTTATTGATGGATCCTTTGCCTTCTGTCGATAAGGTACATTCTTTGTTCATTCAAGAAGAAATGCAGAGGTCTGTGCATAATGTTGTTAGAGTTGAATCCACTACTCTAGCAACCAAGAATTCCGGAACCAATTTTAAAGGCAAAGAAAGGCCTTTATGCACTCACTGTGGAAAATTAGGCCACACCATAGACAAATGCTATAAGCTGTATGGTTTTCCACTAGGTTTCAAGTTCAAGAACAATAAATATGCCACTGCTCATCAAGTTTCATCTAATATTGACCTCATTCAAAGGAATAATTCTGCTGGATTTACTGATTCTGCTTCATCAAAGTCTGTTTCTCAAGCTCCAGCTTTCACTCATGACCAATATCAACAACTTTTGACATTAATTGGTTCTTGTTCTACTCCACAATTGCCTAAAGATCAAGAACTCCATGCTTCTAATGTTGTGGCTTGTCCATCAAATGTTGTTGCAGGTAACTACAAGCATTCTGTCTTTTCTGCTAAAGCTGTTAACAGAAAAGCATATGATCTTCATACATGGGTTATTGATACTGGTGCAAGTGATCATATAGTGTGTTCCATTCAGTTGTTAACTTCTTATACTGAGATCTCACATACTACGGTGAAAATGCCTAATGGAGAAGCAGCTATTGTTACACACATTGGCACCATTCAACTTTCTTCCCACATAATTCTTCACAATGTTCTTTGTGTACCTTCTTTTGATTTTAATCTTTTATCAGTTAGTGCATTAACCAAATCTCAACCTATATGTTTTGCTTTTCTGTGACAATTTTGTTTTCTACAGGACCTTACATGTTGGAACACAATTGGAATGGGCAAAATGCATGATGGTTTGTACTTATTACAAGATTTGAGCCTTTCTCAAGCCACTGCATCTTTTTCTAAGCAGAATTTTAAGGCTTTCTCTGCTGCTTGCTCTTCTTCTTTTTCTTCGAATGTATTCTCACTTTGGCATTCAAGACTTGGACATCCTTCTAATGTAAAAATTCATTCTTTGGGCAGTGTTTTACCTTTTCTTAAGAACTGCTGCTATAATAAAACTTGTACTGTTTGTCCTTTGGCAAAACAAAAGAGAATTCCTTTTCCTTTCAATAACAATAAATGTGCTTATCCTTTTGATCTTGTTCATATGGATGTTTGGGGTCCTTTTACTATTTTAACCTCTAATGGTCACAGATATTTTCTCACTATTGTTGATGATGCTTCTAGAGCAACTTGGGTTTTCTTACTCAAAAATAAATCTGAAGTCAAATCACTCATTGTATCTTTCTATAACATGATTCTCACTCAATTTGGTACCAAGATCAAATCGATCAGATCTGATAATGCCTTAGAATTTAGTTTTAATAATTTCTATAGCTCCAAAAGAATTATTCATCAATTGAGTTGTGCTTACACCCCACAACAAAATTCAATTGTAGAAAGAAAGCATCAACACATACTTGCTACTGCTAGAGCATTACAAATTCAGTCCAATGTTCCTCTCTCTTTTTGGGGTGATTGTGTCCTCACTGCAGTCTATTTAATAAATAGACTTCCATCCCCTTTTCTAAATCATAAAACACCTTTTGAACTTCTATTTCACAAACCTCCTTCTTATTCACATCTTAGGATTTTCAGTTGTTTGTGTTATGCTACCAATCTTAGTCCTCATAAACATAAATTCACTCCTAGAGCCAAAAAGTGTGTTTTTCTAGGATATCCCTTCAACATCAAGGGTTATAAACTCTTTGTGTTATCAGAATTCATATATTCTATTCAACTCTGCGTACATTAACATTGTATACATCCCAATCTTATAATACAATCACCTAATCTAATAAGGAAATAATCCCTACAGAATAATATGTAATCTCCTTCATTTACACACTTTCCTAATTTACCCATTATACACAAATATACTCGGGATTTTAACACTCCCCCTCAAGTTGGATCATAGATATTAATCATCTCCAACTTGCTAATGAGATCATCAAAGTTCTGTCGTGCCAACCCTTTCGTAAAAATATCTGCAGTTTGTTCCTTGGTAGGTACATAGGTCATACAAATAGTTCCTTCTTCAACTTTCTCTTTGATAAAATGTCGGTCCACTTCTACATGTTTAGTCCTATCATGTTGAACTGGATTGAGAGAGATACTGATGGCTGCTTTGTTGTCACAATAGAGTTTAAGAGGAAATTTCATCGGGACCTGTAGTTCATCTAAGAGTTTTCGTAACCATAGTCCTTCACATAATCCTTGAGCAACTGCTCTGAATTCAGCTTCGGCACTACTACGAGCTACTACATTCTGTTTTTGCTTCTCCAGGTTACCAGCTTTCCCCAGACAAATATGCAATAACCGGTGGTGGACCTTTTATCTTCCACTAATCCTGCCCAATCTGCATTTGTAAAGATCTCTACTTCCTTACTTTCACATTTCTTGAAGAAGAGTCCTTTGCCCGGGGAGCCTTTGAGATATCGAAGGATCTTGTATACAGTATCTAAATGAGCTTCTTTTGGTGAATGCATATGTTGACTTACCACACTAACGGCAAATGCAATGTCTGGTCTGGTATGTGACAAGTAGATTAGTTTACCAACCAATCTTTGATACCTCTCCTTTTCAACAGAAATTCCACAGTCTTTAACCCTCTTTACTGCTTCGATCGTGGTTTCACTAGGTTTGCATCCTAGCATGCCAGTTTCAATTAGGAGATCAGTGATATACTTTCGCTGAGAGACACTAATACCCTTTTTCGTTCTAGCAACTTCCATGCCCAAGAAGTACCGCCTTTGTCCCAAGTCTTTAACTTCAAATTCAATAGCTAGGACTTTCTTCAATCTTTCCATCTATTGTATCATCCCCAGTTAAAATTATGTCATCAACATACACTATTAGAATGGTTCGCTTACCTCTTTCAAACTGTTGGAAGAATAGGGTGTGATCAGATTGCCCTTGTAGATATCCTTGGTTCTTTATTACTTTTGCAAATCTATCGAACCATGCCCTGGGAGATTGCTTGAGTCCATACAAGGACTTCTTGAGTTTACACACTTTGTTTTCTTCACCTTTCGTGCTAAAGCCTGGTGGTATTGTCATGTAGACTTCTTCTTCTAACTCACCATTTAGAAATGCATTCTTAATGTCAAGTTGTTGTAGTGGCCAATCTAAGTTGGCTACCAAGGATAGCAGAACCCGAATTGTATTCAAGTTTGCCACCGGTGCAAATGTCTCTGTATAGTCAATGCCATAAGTCTGTGTGAATCCTTTTGCAACGAGTCGGGCTTTATATCATTCAACTGTCCCATCAGATTTATATTTCACTGTGAAAATCCATTTACAACCAACTGGCTTCTTTCCTCTCGGAAAATTCATTACATCCCAAGTCCCATTTTTCTCCAGAGCCCACATTTCTTCCATGACAGCCTCCCTCCATTTAGGTATTTCCAGAGCTTCCTGAATATTCTTTGGAATTCTCATCCTATCAAGGTTAGAGACCATGTTGGATTATCAAAAAGCTCAAGCTGTTAGGTTGTGGGCCAACTGTTGGCAAAGGTTGAGAAACCCTAGCTCTGATACCATGTTAGCAGAATTCAAATATTCTATTCAACTCTGCATACATTAACATTGTATACATCCCAATCTTATAATACAATCACCTAATCTAATAAGGAAATAATCCCTACAGAATAATGTGTAATCTCCTTCATTTACACACTTTCCTAATTTACCCATTATACACAAATATACTCGGGATTTTAACACTTTGATCTTGATTCTCATACAATTTTTTTATCTAGGGATGTTGTGTTTCATAAGTCAAGTTTTCCTTTTGCTTCAAATAACTCTTTTAAATGTGACAATCTTATTCCTTTACCTATTTTTCCTTCCATTCCTTATTCTGAGTCTCCAGCTGTCTCTTCTTCTCCTTTACCTCCTTCTAATGACACCATTGTTCACATTCATCAAGACTTTGATGACAATATTCATGATTTTCCAGATACACATGGTGTTCCTGATACATCTAACCAGCCTATTATTCTTAAAAGATCTACTAGGCATACTAAACCACCATCTTATCTTGAGGCTTTTTAACTATAATCAAGTCAAATCAGTTGTCATTCCAAAATCTTCCATACATGATTCAGGTACTTCTCATCCCATTCAATCTTATTTGTCTTACAATAATCTGTCTACTTCATATAAATTTTTTTGTTGCGCCATCTCTTCCATTTTTGAACCCATTTTTTATCATCAAGCTGCTGGTAATCCCAAGTGGCAGGCTGCCATGGATGCCGAGATTTCAGCTTTGGAAGCTAATAATACTTGAACTATAACTTCCTTGCCACCAAGTAAGAAGCCCATTGGTTGTAAATGGGTATATAAAGTGAAATACAATTCAGATGGTTCAGTTGAGAGGTATAAGGCCAGGCTGGTTGCCAAGGGTTTCACCCAAAAGGAGGGACTCAATTACATTGACACTTTCTCACCAGTTGCTAAGATGGTCTCTGTCAAAACTACACTTGCTGTGGCTACTGTGAAAGGCTGGTTTCTCAGCCAACTTGATCTCAATAATGCATTTCTTCATGGAGATTTGAATGAAGAAGTTTACATATCTTTTCCACCAGGTTTTCACAGCAAGGGGGAGCAATATCAGGTTGTTCACAGCCAGGGGGAGCAGACTCACTTGGTTTGTAAGCTCAATAAATCACTCTATGGGCTTAAACAGGCTTCTAGAATGTGGTTCTCTAAGTTCTCAAATGCCTTAATTGATCTTGGCTTTGTTCAATCCAAGGCTGATTACTCTTTATTCACTAGGCAACAAAGAGATTCATTTATTGTGTTGCTGGTGTATGTTGATGATGTTCTAATAGCAAGCAATGATCAAAAGGGAGTTGAAGATTTTAAAATATTGTTAAATCAGAAGTTCAAGTTGAAAGATTTAGGGAGTTTGAGGTATTTTCTTGGTTTGGAGGTAGCAAGAACAGCTAAGGGCATTTTCTTGTGTCAAAGGAAGTATGCTCTAGAAATTTTGGAAGACGTTTACTTACTAGGATGCAAACCAGCCAAAGTTCCTATGGATCCTACTTTAAAACTTAGCAAACATGAAGGTGATGTGCTAAATGATCCAAGTCAATACAAAAGATTGGTTGGCAGATTATTATACTTAACTATTACTAGGCCTGACATTACATTTGTTGTTCACAAGCTCAGTCAGTTCATGGCAAAACCTAGAAAGCCTCATTATGCAGCTGCTCTTAAGGTACTTCATTACATTAAAAATGAACCAGGGAAAAGAGTATTTTTTTTCTGCAAAATCAGAACTACATGTCAAAGGTTTCAGTGATGCAGATTGGGCATCATGCTTAGACACAAGACGATCTGTTACAGGATATTGTATATTTCTTGGAGAATCATTGATCTCTTGGAAATCAAAGAAACAAGCTACTGTGTCAAGATCTTCAGCTGAGGCAGAGTATAGAGCTATGGCTGTAGCAACTTGTGAAATTGTGTGAATTCTTTATTTGCTAAAGGACTTGCAGATTAGGCATGATAGAGAAGCAGTATTGTTTTGTGATAGTCAATCAGCCTTGCACATAGGATCCAATCCAGTTTTTCATGAAAGGACCAAACATATAGAGATTGATTGTCACATTGTAAGGGACAAGGTATTGGCTAAAGTAATTAAACTGAATCATGTGAGAACTCATTGTCAATTGGCAGATTTATTAACCAAGGCATTGGGTTATAAACAAATTTCAGAATTGTTATCCAAGATGGGACTGATTAACATTTGTTCCTCATCAGTCGATCTTGAGGGGGAGTATGAAAAGCCAGCCACAGCAACATCAGTTTAACAAAAGCGGCAGCAGCAGCAGTATAACTGGTGCAGCAGCAGCCCAACAGAAAAGTCACCAAACAGCAGCATCAGTTAAATTCGTACACAGCAACAGAAAATCTGTTTGTTTTTTTTTTTTTTCAAGTTAGTTAATGAGTTTTTCTTTCTTCACCAGATTCATACATGAATCTGTTAAGCTGAATGTATATATATATATATATATACACTTTGTATTGTTAATTTTTCAACTTAATGAAATCAGTTTCCTTTATCAAGATTGATTTCTTATACACGTATGAGAAATGTTCCTAAATTCTATTTATTTACTTATTGCATCACCATATCGTTTTAATAAATCAATGCATGCCCGGATGTAAGCGGAAGTTCAAGAATTCTATTGAATTAATTCTTCATATGTACATCACAATCTTTATATAATACAATTCCCTATTCTAAACAAGGACATAATCTTCTTCCCAAATAATATCAAATCCCCCACATTTACCCACTTTCCTAATTAATTATTTACAATAATACTTGGGATTTTAACACTCCCCCTCAAGTTGGATCATAAATATTAATCATCTCCAACTTGCTAATGAGATCATCAAAGCTCTGTCGTCCCAACCCTTTAGTGAAAACATCTGCAGTTTGTTCCTTGGTAGGTACATAAATCATACAAATAATTCCTTCTTCG
The DNA here is from genome assembly GCF_029873635.1 of Malania oleifera. Lineage (NCBI taxonomy): Eukaryota > Viridiplantae > Streptophyta > Magnoliopsida > Santalales > Ximeniaceae > Malania > Malania oleifera. The sequence continues at coordinate 102,928,541 of NC_080422.1, read as the reverse complement.
ATTTTCTCTTTGATAAAGTGTCTGTCCACTTCCACATGTTTAGTCATGTCATGTTGAACTGGATTTAGAGAGATGCTGATAGCTGCCTTATTGTCACAATAGAGTTTGATAGGAAATTTCACCGGGACCTGTAATTCTTCCAAGAGTTTTTGTAACCACAGTCCTTCACATATCCCTTGAGCAACTGCCCTGAATTCCGCTTTAGCACTACTACGAGCCACCACGTTCTGTTTTTTGCTTTTCCAAGTTACCAGATTTCCCCAGATGAATGTGCAATAACCTGTGGTGGATCTTCTATCTTCCACTGATCCTGCCCAATCTGCATCTGTAAAGATCTCTACTTCCTTACTTTCACATTTCTTAAAGAAGAGTCCTCTTCCCGAGGATCCCTTGAGATATCGAAGGATCTTGTATACGGCATCTAAGTGGGCCTCTTTTGGTGAATGCATGTGTGGCTTACAACACTGACTGCAAATGCAATATCTGGTCTAGTATGTGATAGGTAGATTAGCTTGCCAACCAACCTCTGATACCTTTCCTTTTCAACTTGTATTCCACAGTCTTCAACCCTCTTTACCACTTCAATCGGTGTTTCGCTAGGTTTGCATCCAAGCATTCCGGTTTCAATTAGGAGATCAGTAACATACTTTCGCTGAGAGACACTAATTCCCTTTCTTGTTCTTGCCACTTCCATGCCCAAAAAATACCGCATTTGTCCCAAGTCTTTAACTTCAAATTTAGCAGCCAGAACTTTCTTCAATCTCTCCATCTCTACTGTATCATCACCAGTAAGGATTACGTCATCAACAAACACTATTAGAATTGCTTTCTTACCTCTTTCAGTCTGCTGGAAGAATAGGGTATGATCTGATTGCCCCTATTGATAACCTTGATTCTTTATTACTTTTGCAAATCTGTCAAACCATGCTCTGGGAGATTGTTTGAGCTCATACAAGGACTTCTTGAGTTTACACACTCTGTTTTCTTCACCTTTCCCACTGAATTTAGGTGCTATGGTCATGTATACTTCTTCTAACTCACCATTCAAAAAAGCATTTTTAATATCAAGTTGTTGTAATGGCCAATCTAAATTGGCTGCCAAGGATAAAAGAGCCCGTACTGTATTTAAGTTTGCCACTGGTGCAAATGTCTTTGTATAGTCAATGTCGTAAGTCTGTGTGAATCCTTTTGCAACAAGCCTGGCTTTATATCTTTCAACTGTCCCATCAGATTTATATTTCACTATGAAGACCCATTTACAGCCCACTGGCCTCTTCCCTCTCGGCAAATTTATCAACTCCCAAGTTCCATTTTTTTCTAAAGCTCGCATTTCTTCCATGACTGCCTCTCTCCATTTAGGTATTTCTAGAGCTTCCTGAATGTTCTTTGGTACTTTCACCCTGTCAAGGTTAGAGACAAAAGCACGATATCCTGTAGACAAGCTTTTATAAGACATGTATTTAGACCAAGGGTACTGAGTACACGACCTAGTTTGTTTTCTCATTGCAATAGGTAGGTTGATATCATCAGGTACCGGATTATCAGAAGAAAGCTCAATTACCAAATCACGATTGGACATTGACTCATGGTTATTTGGAGCCATCACCAGTTCTGACGTTCTTGGTGCCTCAAGTATGAGATTCTCCCTGTTCTTTGTGTTCGGCTTTCTTGAGTAAACAAGTAAGTCTGCGTTGTTTTGCTTTCCTGTATCTCCCACAGAGGTTAAGTGTTCTGTTGTGTTTGGCAGGTCAGAAATTAATGCAATGGAAGACTCGATAGATGGGTCAGGGAATGAAGCAACAGAAGGCTCAATAGATGGTACAGGTTCAGATGACACAGAATCAATAGTATAGAAGTCAAAGAACCGATCTTCACTCCATGTCTCCCCCTGAAGAGAGGGCTTTGGGAAATAAGGAGTGGTTTCAAAGAAAGTAACGTCAAGACTAACAAACAGTCTTTTGGAGACCGGATCATAGCATTTGTAGCCTTTCTGAGTAAGGGAATAACCAAGGAAGACACATTTAACGGCACGTGGATCCAATTTGTCCTAGTTGTGTGCATGAACATGAACAAACGTAGTACAACCAACGATTTTTAGCGGAAGACTGGATGGAAGACGAGAGGCAGGAAAGTGTTCCTGGAATTTCTGAAGAGGAGTGACAAAGGAAAGTACTCGACTTGGCATTCGATTAATGAGATGTGTAGCTGTTAAGATGGCATCGCCCCAAAAATAGTTTTTCATGTTGGTAGTGAACATTAACGCCCGGGCTACTTGCAAGTATTGTCTATTTTTACGTGCAGCCACCCCATTTTGTTAAGGGGTAGCCACAAAGAAACTCTGATGAAACAATCCCCTTTTCTTGAAGTAGGTTCCCGAATAGTATTAAAGTATTCCTACATTATCCGTTACGTAAATTTGGATAGTAGTATGAATGTTATGAAGCATGGAATGGAAAATTGATGAAAATGGAGCGGACGTAAGTTTTGTCTTTCAGCAAGTAACCCGACCAAGGCGAGTTGGTCATCAATAAGTAACGAACCAATTTTGTATTGGTTGCGATTGAGTAGAACGTGAGGGACCCACAAATTCATATGAATCATAGTAAATAGGCGAGATGGTTTGTTATGGAACATGGGAAGGAAGTTCGACGGTGTTGGCAAGCTCACACACTTCACATTGAAACTCAGGCGACTTTTTATTGAAACAAATGCCGGAAACAACCGTTTTAAATATTGAGAATTGGGCTGACCCATCCTTGGCATGCCATAACAAAAGTTCACTAGTCTCTAGAACTAGCTTACAGACATCACAATTGCAAGTATTACACAGGTCGCTAAGCTTGCCTCCTCAAAGTCCTAGTAGACAGTCCCTCATGCGCTTAGCAGTGCCAATCTCTTCCAGATGATAGGTCCTGAAAAACACATGCCGGAACAAATTAAGCAGAACAGTTCGAGTCTTTTGTTAATTGACTGATAATAATAGATGCAAGACAATTTGGGAACATGTAGGACTGTTGTAAAATAATCGAGTCAGGATATGCGAATACTTCCTCTAAACCCGCAACTCGGTGAAAGATAGCCATCTGCAATTTTACTCTCAAATTCCCAAAACCGATGGTGAGTAGGATGAAAAATATTGATAAGAACAGTCATTATGATCAGATGTGCCTGAGGCAAGTATCATGGAGAGTTGTAACAAGATTGATAGTATTGAACGCCTGTTTAGATAATTACCTCGGTGAGCTAGGGAAACCAGAGACGACCCGATGTTTGAATTGACGAAAATCATTTGATTACAGCTGGTCTAACTGTCAGGACTGAATGCATTGCTGAAGAGTATGATTTTTCTCCGTGTAATTTTCAATTGACCTGTTAGTGCCTAGTCTGGTTACCCACGATTTTTTGGTATTGTTTGGTTCCAATCTGCCGGTTTTCCATGAATTTCCAGCAAAGTCTCTTGAATTAGGTTTTTCGGCAATGTTTGCACAATAATTTAAACTTTTCGTGGTCGTTGGCTGGATCCCCGGGCCTTTTGATACAAGGGCCGAACCATCAAGCCCCATTAGTGTGCCCATTAGATTTGGGGCGGATTGGGTAGGTCCAACCCGACAAGGTCTTTTGGTGGTCCAGCATTAGCGCCCTTTGCTTTCCTCCTCCTCACTTCATGCAAATACTCTCGGATGAGGGGAAGGAGGTCGTCGGCCAAGGATGCATCCCTCACGTCGTCAAATTCCGGTTCAGGCGGCAAAACTAGAAGACCCTTTCGTTCTCGAGCCTCCTTCGGTATCGTGTGCTATCACCGGAGCACTCCATCTCGTCGGTTGCTTAAGTCGGTTCATGTCAGAGATGGGTCATCTCATGAAGTTACTCAATAACGCTTCTCCCCTTGCCTCATCTGCACCGTTGGGTCTGATTTTGAAGATTATGAGTAACTCTCGACGTCAGAATATGTTCTCACGAACGGTCCCAAACATCCTCGCCGTCGCCAAAGAACAAGAAAGATTTCCCGAGTGATGGTGCATCGAGTTGACGAGCCAGCAGAGCGAACATGGAGTTTTCGGACCTCCCATTTTGCAAGGCAACCACGTGGTAGAGTCGGGTGTCTCCGTTCGCCAGGTTAAGATAGTCAGGTCTCCTTTTCCTTCAATCAACCAAACTTATGGATTGAACCCAATCACGATAATTTTTCTGTTTAATTTTCTCCACGATAGTGGAAAGGAGATATTGTCAAGTCCATTCGAACCCCAACAGAAGTGCCTCTGAAGTCGCCGTCAATATGTGCAGCGAGGTCGACCTCGCTGTTGACGGGTTGCATTGGCCATAGTTAGCTAAGGTTGAGAAACCCTAGCTCTTGATACCATGTAAGCAGAGTTCATGAATTCTAGTGAATTAATTCTTCATATGTACATCACAATCTTATATAATACAATTACCATTCTAAAAAGGAAATAATCTTCTTCCCGCATAATATCAAATCCCCACATTTACCACTTCTAATTATTATTACAATAATTATTTGAGATTTTAAACACCGGACAGTGGTTAACAAAATACTTTACTTAGTGGCAACATTTAAACTAATACATTTTGGTTAGCCCTGATTAAGTTAGAAGAAAAAATAATAGATAAGAATTAATAAAATAGATTTTAAATGAGAACAATTTTTAAGATATGAAGGTTCAACACTTATTAAATTTGCATTGCATTTATGTATTATAGATAGAAATATATATTTATATATAATTGTATTATATATTTGTTAGTGGAAATTTTTGGTGAAAAGTAGGTAAAAAAATGTATTGTATTGTATTGTTATATATTGTCTTGTATATTTTTAAAAATTTCAATCACTTTCATTATCTTAATGTATTATAAAACGTAAATGTAAGATTGTATCATAACTCAATTTAAAAAATTTTGATTTGAATTAATTATAATTTAAAAATAATTTAAGTAATTTTAATTTTAATATATGTACACAAAAAACATAAATGGTATATATATTTTTCCAATTATTGGATTGGAATTAATCTACAGTTTTAATGTATGTAAAGATAAATAAAGGATAAAAATAACGTGAGAGCTATAATTTCGATTAACTTTATAAAATAAAGGCGTGTGTCTTTCTTCTTCTTCTCCCTTTCTCTTCATCATCCATGCACATCAACGCAGATAAAAAAAAATGGAATCTGCTCTCCTGCAATCTGATAGCGAGCAGCACCGGCCCAGAAGCCGATGAAGCTGTTCTTCTATTCTTCTTTCTAATCTCTACAATGCTCCCCAAACTCGTCGTGACTTTCTGATTTCAGTTGCTATTCTACATCAGACTGTTCTTGTACTTGACGAATAATAACTAATCTTAGAATGTTTTAGTTTTCTTACTAATGGCAGCAAAAAATGACCAAACATGTTAACAACCCCACCAATATCCTCTTATCAAGCACGTTCAGGGAATAGGACAAAAATCAGTAACACCATTTTTGTGAATCAATCACATGGTATATGCATACATCAAAATCAGAAACTCAATGGCACATAACAAGGGAATGATCATTAATTTATTTATGTTATTTTTATTACTTTTTGTGATTCACTTAAGAATTTTTAGCATATGATATTACAAACCTCTCCATTTACAGGTAACTATTAATTTAGCGTGATTGAAAAACTTCACGTTATTTTTTTTAAAAAATAATAGATAGTGATGCTGGTGACTATAACGACCCGGATTTTAAATGAAATTTAAATGATAAAAGAAAAGGGAAATGGAAGTTGGGAAAAGAAGGGATGCTGCCAAGCTTTGTCGACGAAGGCTTTAAAGATTTCGTAGACGAACACAGGGTTTCGTCGACGAGAAAATACCAAGAGGGGTTCTGAGGCAACCTAAATTTCGTCGAAGAATACAGGGTCTCGTCAACGAAATTTGTGAAAGACTCGTCGACGAAGAACGGGCTCGTCGACGAAATCCCCTGTTTTATATATATATGAAAATCCGGATAATTTAAGCTTCTTTAAGAAGCTAACTCTTTTCTCTCTCTCTCCCCTTCGGTTCTCTCTCCTTCTTTCGTCGATTTCAGATCGACAATCCAAAGTCACCACGACGCTCCTGGCGGAGTTCTCTCCGAATCTGCTGGAGCGGATCATCGGTGAAAGTAAGTGAAACCATAGCCAAATCCAGGGTAAGCTTAATACTCAATTTTTGGGTTTGTGACAGTTGAGAAAAGTGTTTATGCGGGAAAATATTAAAAGTTTAATACTGAAAGTTTTCGTTTCCAGAGGTGTTGTGGAAACGTGGGAATCATCCCTAATGTTGATGGTGAGGTGAGGCTTTTAAGCCGAATTTACTTAATGATTAGTTAAATGAAACGTTATATCGTTGCAATACTAAAGTTTAATTCTGGAAAGTTTTCATTTTCAGGGTGTTGAGTTAGGAACCCTGCGAGGGAGGGAACGGAAGACTTTCTTAGGGGCTTTTAAGGAACCAGGTAAGGGGATATAACTAAGTAATTTCTGTTTTTGAGAAAATGCTTATATATATATATATATTATATTTATATTTGATTTATGAAAAATGTATGGGTTCTACTATATATGTTTATATTGCAAAATACTATGTGAAAAGGATTGTATGTTGAATATGTGAAAAATTTGTGGTGTGGCATGAGGTAAAAATGTTGTGAAATAATGTTTTCGGGAATATGGATGATACGGATGTTATGATGGAAAAACAAAAAACCGGTGTACGTGATGAGTTTTTTGTGATTTTCCGGCGGTACGGGCTGTTATATGTGACGGTGATTGCCGGGCATACGGGCGACGTTGCTATGTGAGGTTAATTTGCCGACGTACGAGCCGTGCTATAAGATGTGATTTTGCCGGCGTAAGGGCCGTGCTATGTTGATTATGGTTTGCTAGCGTTAGGGTTGTGCTATGTGTAGCTGGCGTACGGGCGAATATGATAAAATGTGTAAATACCGGCCGTACGGGCCCGGAGTGATTTTCATGATAACGTATATTGTGAAATGATATGATTGGATGTCGAAAAGAAATGATATGAGATATTTAAGTATCACGGTTTTAGTATAGGTATATTGATATCAGAAACCTAGTTGGCTGAGTTAGGTGACACTGCACGTTGGTACCGTTGCTATATGCCATGGTCTTCGTGATCATGATATCTCTTTGTAACGCCGCTGTCGAAGTAAAGTGGGTGAGATTGGATGGTCGATGTGATTATTTTCAAGAAGTGTGCTGTATCGCCCCAGGGGTACGGACCAGTCTGGGTAGAACCATCGGACTACGAATAGACTATTGCTTGGCACTGGTCGGCCAACCATTGTCAAGTCTCGCCTTCAGGTACACAACCCAGTCATGTGGGGGTAGGGGGTGGTAATATAGGATAAACAGCAAAGCTACCCTACCAGGGTTGTTTAGGGTATGATTATTGATATGAGAATGAGATATGTTATAAAATGCCAGTATGTCTGCCATGTTCTGATACTTAGTTTTCCCAGATGTGATCAACAGTATGAATATGTTATGTATGGTATATGTAGAACACAGAATACTAATGTTGCCACACACTAGAATTAGTTTATTCCTTTAGTGAGAGGTTGGTCTCTACCCCCTAAAAAAAAATTTCATTAACTTTTTAGGATCCCCAAATAGGAGAGCAGGAAAAGCCCCGCTGACATAGTGTGGTTGATCTGCCTTTTTGAAGGGTAAGTTTTTTGTAGGGACAGTGAGGGTTTGTGGGAATGTGCATAGATTTCATTTTGAATGTAATACTGAGAGATAGTGTTTGTAATACTATGGTGGTGTTATGAACAATGATGCAGAGATAGATTTATATTTTGCGATTTAGGGCTTATGCGTATGTTCTGATGTATCCCTGGTACCACGGGTCCGGGTGGATTGTGACTTGTGAGCTGAAATGTGAGAATGTGGTATTGCTTTATGATGATATTATTATAAAATATATATATATATATGAAAATGAGCAGTCGTGACAGCGACAGTGATCGTGAGTAACTTCAAGGCTTAATGCTTAGGCCAGTGTATGATCCTTGAGAAAGTAAATAAGTGTAGATTATGTTGTTAATTGTAAATTAATCAGTTTTAAAACTTAATGTTGGATCAAGTGTACCAACTAAGATAGCATTAACACAATAATCTTGTTGCTTGCTGAACCAAGGTAGCTACGACCAACCAATGAAATAATAATCAACAAATAATTAAATATATTCAGAGCCTTCAATTTTAAACTCAAACCTCATTATTGGTTTTCTCTTGGCGGCTCAGGGTTGTGATGCGAAGGATCTCACCAAAGCCAGGAGTCACAGTATGTGCTATTATAGTTATTTGTCGATGGATGCTGATTGGACTGCCAAGATTAACTTCCCCCACTCCTGATGCTCAAATAGAAGAGAAAATCCTGCAGAACACCATCATCACTTTTAACAAATTAGGGAAGAGAAATCAACCTTGAATGTGCTAAATGTTATTCATTCCATCCTCATTTCCTCACGGCCTATCTGAGTCCTGGCCACAACTATCAGTTTAGCTATTTCCTTTATCCTAGAATTTTGTTTGTTGCCTCTCGTTGCCCATGAAAGAAAACAGATATCACTCTTTTTTAATTGCATCTACAAACTAATTTCGAAGTTAAATTTGTCTTACAAATATTTCATCTTTTAGAACTATTCATTAGCCTATTACATAAAAATTTAAAAACAAAACAAAGTAAATCAATATGTTCAATCAACTCTATAACCTTCCAAAGGTTTTTCATACATACATAAGATATGGTACGATCTCTTAGTCAGCAACCATACAAATTGTCCAAGTTGCAATTTATGGGACAAAACGTAAACAGAAAATACGAAGGGAAAAACTCAGGTTTCAGAGAATGAATATAAGCCAGAACTGAAAGGTGATTGCCAGGAAAATCAAGTGGCAACAATAATGCAACCAGTAACAATTTATTCAGTTGCAACATAGCATCCAACATTACAGAAAATAAGGCATTAACTGCTCTTGCTGTGGCGCTGATACAGGCGATACAACCTATGCTGTATGAGAGTTAGGCTGTACAACTATGTGATTCTAGGCAATGAGATCCTTTAAATAAATAAATAAGTGTGCCAATAATGTGCCATTGATATTTTGTCAGAAAGAACTAAATACCATGAACTACAAGCCATGTCCTTGACTCTAATGCAGCTATTGAAGACTCATGTGTCATAAATCTGAAACTGCTTGAGTTACATTAATAATAACTAATATAAATATGGAAAATCATAACGGCAAATTTGCAATAGGGTCAATATTATATAGATGAGGACAGAGTGCTGTGTAAAATTGGACCTCTCATGAATTATAAGGCGACAGAATTATTATTGAGGAAGATACATTTACAGCAAGCATGAAGAAATCCTTTCAGCAATAAGTTACGCTCCAGATCGATATTACTGATCTGACGAAATCTGGAATAGAAGTGAGAATTGAGATGGCATTACCAATAGCCCCCAAACATCCAAAACAGTTAAAGAAGCCTCAGTTAAACTGTTGCACTACCCTAATAAAACAATATTGCTAAGAAGGGGATTTATTAAAAAATTCAGAACTCTCTGGAATGTGCCAAATTCTGCACCAGGCAGCAGAGGGTTACATCCAGAACGTGGAGGGGGAGTTATGGGCCTTGGAAGGCATCCATTCATGCAAGGGAAGAAGGACGCCTTGAACTCTATTCCCCTTGCATCTTGGTGAGCATGAAAGCAAAGAAATAGACTTTGCTCAAGGATGGGCCTATACATGTAATTCAAGATCCAATGTATTACACTGTAACTAAGCTGAAGTAATGGCTAGTTTTTGTTGTTGTGACGCCACACCATACAATTAGAGATTTTTTCACACCCTGCAGTGTGGGTGTTTTCCCCTAGAATGAGTGTAGCACCCCCTTGGTGCCTTTAAGCTTGTTTCATTTTACTATCCAAAAAAAAATTTCAAAATTCTCTGGTTCCAATGTTGATATTCTGGAGATAAAAGAAAGCAACCTATTAACTTGAAGCTTTTCTTGCATCAGATGCACTTAACGATCTTGCAAGACATCTGTACTTTCTAAAATATAAATTGAAAATCTATGCAACATTGAATTGTGAAATTTAAGGTTTATTAAACCTCCACTATTTTATTATAAGGACCAAGGGAAATAGACTATCAACTTCACAGAATTTCAATAGCTCAGTCCACCGGAAATGGTTAGAACAACCAGGTTACACATAGAAATGCATATAACTACTCAATTCCAACCACCTCATGTAACAATAGTTTGGTTGTCATAAGTGTCACAACTACAATGTTTCACAAATAAAGCTTTTCCAGGAGAGCTCACTAAAAAAAATATAACATGCATTTGCTGAAAAGGAAAGCATATAAAACTACATAACCCTATAACTATTGATACCAAATCTAATGTGAAAAGATTTCAACAGAACCAATACTCAAAGAGGTAAAAAAAATATTCCAATTTTTAGAACTTCCCATTCACCTGCCCTTTTATTGAGCCTTCATCGTTTTACAGTTTTGTTACCACATCTACTGCACCAAAACACACAAATATTTATGTTTACCACATTTCCTTGGCTGCCTCAACATTCTTGAGAAATTCCTAAGCACCCTACCCCCAATGCCACGCATTGTTTTCCACCTCAACAATTTGCCTGTACTCGACATTCCTGACCTCTAACCCTTTTTCCCACTGTCATGCTTTCTTATTCTCTCTTGGTTATCGTTTCCCATTTTTCTCTTGTAAATCAGACTCAATTTTTATCTCAAATTGTTTTCACCTGGACAGGTGCAAGTCCTCCTGCTCCCACCTGCTGTCTGCCTGCTATTAATCCGGGAGCCCTTTGCACTTCCAGAAAATAACATGCAACCACTAACAACTGCCGTTGCCCTTTTTACTCCCCATTCAGCCTCCCATATACCCTGCCGAAATCTTCAACGAAAAATAACTCCTCCGTTGCCGTGCGCACTCAGACACAATACATTACTGCATAGAACTTATTTGTTTTGCCCTTGTCATACGGTGGCAAACAGCCGTAGATTGTTTCACACACCCCAGACTCCATACCACCTGCAAGTTCATAAACATCCGAAGTATCCCCTTTCCATATAGGATGATTACCACACAAAACTAATCTCACCTCCCCCGACCTGCATCCTGCTTGCAAGTGCATCATACCTAGAACATTATATTTGCAATGTAAATGCTTTCTGCCCACATGTCTCGTTTCTATCTCTGTTTTTTCTCTTTGCCCCTACGTTCCCCTGCTTGGAACTTTGAACTATGGACAACTTTGTGGTTTTGCACTGCAGTACACTGTGTGATACGGTTTCTTTCGCTATGGAATATGGAACTTAAACGATTGTTTATGATGGAAAACCGGTGTACGTGCTGAGATTTTTATGTGATTTTCCGGCGTACGGGCTGTACTATGTGACTGTGATTTGCCGGCATACGGGCCGTGCTATGTGATGTAATTTGCCGACGTACGAGCCGTGCTATAAGATGTGATTTGCCGGCGTACGGGCCGTGCTATGTGATTATGGTTTGCTAGCGTACGGGCTGTGCTATGTGTAGCTGGCGTACGGGCCGAACTATGATAAAATGTGTAATACCGGCGTACGGGCCGATGATTTTCATGATACACGTATATTTGTGAAATGATATGATTGATGTGAAAATAAATGATATGAGATATTTAAGTATCACGGTTTTAGTATATGTATATGATATCAGAACCTAGTTGGCTTGATTTAGGTTAGCACTTGCACGGTACCGTTGCTATATGTCCATGGTCTTCGTGATCATGATATCTATGTTAACGCCGCTGTACGAAGTGGTGTGAGATTGGATGGTCGATGTGATTATTTTCAAGAAGTGTGCTGTTATCGCCCCAGGTGTACGGACCAGTCTGGGTAGACCCATCGGACCTACAGACTAGACTATTGACTTGGCACTGGTCGGCCAACCATTGTCAAGTCTCGCCTTCAGGCTACACAACCCAGTCATGTGGGGGTAATATATGATAACAGCCAGCTAACCTACCAGGGTTGTTTTATGTTATTATTATGATATGAGATGAGATATGTTTATAAAATGCAGTATGTTCTGCCATGTTCTGATGTACTTATGTTTTCCCAGATTTGATCAACAGTATTGAATATGTTATGTATGGTATATGTAGAACACAGAATACTAATGTTGCCACACACTAGAATTAGTTTATTTCCCTTACTGAGAGGTGTCTCACCCCTAAATTTCATTAACTTTTTAGGAGTCCCAAATAGGAGAGCAGGAAAAGCCCCGCTGACATAGTGTGGTTTATCTGCCTTTTTTGAAGGGTAAGTTTTTTGTAGGGACAGTGAGGTTTTGTGGGAATTGTCCCTAGATTTCATTTTTGAGATGTATATACTGAGAGATAGTGTTTGTAATACTCTGGTATGTGTTATGCACATTATGATGAGATGTATATGATTTTATACTTTCTGCGACTTAGGCTTCTGCTGTATGTTCTGATGTATCCCTGGTACCCACGGGTCCGGGTGGATTGTGACTTGCTGAGCTGAAATGTGAGATATGTGGTATTGATTTTATGATGATATTATTATAAATATATATATATATATGAAAAATGAGCAGGTCGTGACAGCGACAGTGATTAACTTCAAGGCTTAATGGCTTATAGGCCAGTAATGATCCTTGAGAAGTAAATAAGTGTAGATTATAGTTGTTAATTGTAAATTAATCAGTTAAAACTTAATTTTGGATCAAGTGTCCCACTAAATAGCATTAACACAATAATCTTGTGTGCTGAACCAGAGTTAGCTACCAACCAACAAATGTAAATAAATAATCAACAAATAAATATATTCAGAAGCTTCAATTAAAACTCAAACCTCTTATTGGTTTTCTCTTGGAGGCTCAGAGGTTGTTGATGCGAAGGATCTCACAAAGCAAGGAGTCACAGTATTTGCTCTATAGTTATTTGTCAGCTGGTATGCTGATTGACTGCCAACGATAAATTCCCCACTCCTGAAGCCTCTAAATAGAAGAGAAAATCCTGCAGAACACCATCATCACTTTTAACAAATTAGGAAAGAGAAATCAACCTTGAATGTGCTAAATTTTATTCATTCCATCCTCATTTCCTTCACTGGCATATCTGCAGTCCTGCCACCAACTATCAGTTTAGCTATTTCCTTTTCCTAGAATTTGTTTGTTGCCTTCTCCGTTGCCATTGAAAGAAAACAGATATCACTCTTTTTAATTGCATCTACAAACTAATTTCGAAGTTAAATTTGTCTTACAAATATTTCATCCTTTTAGAACTATTCATTTAGCCTATTACATAAAAATTTAAACAACAAAACAAAGTAAAATCAAATGTTCAATCAACTCTATAACCTTCCAAAGGTTTTTCATACATACATAAGATATGGTACGATCTCTTTAGTCAGCAACCATACAAATGTCAAGTTGCAATTTATGGGACAAAACTAAAAAGAAATCCGAAGGAAAACTCATGTTTCAGAGACATGACATATAAGCAAACTGAAAGGTGATTGAGAAAATCAAGGGCAACAATAAAGTGCAACCAGTAACAACTATTATTCAGTTGTCAACATAGCATCCAACATTACAGAAAATAAGCATAACTGCTCCTTGCTGTGCGATGAATACAGGCTGTACAACTATGCTGTAAGATGAGTTAGGCTGTACAACTATGTGATTCTAGGCAATGAGATCCTTTAAATAAATAACATAATGTGTGACAATAATGTGCATGATTTTGTCAGAAAGAACTAAATACATGAACTACATCCATGTCCTTGCTCTATTGGCAGCTATTGAAGACTCATGTGTTGCATAATCTGAACTGCTTGAGTTACATTAATAAATAACTAATATAAATATGAAATCATACCTGCAATTTGCAAATAGGGTCAATATTATATAGATGAGGACAGAGTGTTGTGTAAACTTGGACATCATCATGAATATAAAGGAGACAGAATTATACTTGAGGAAGATACATTTACAGCCAAGCATGAAGAAATCCTTTAAGCAATAAGTTACGCTCCAGAATCGGAATATACTGATCTGGAAGAAATCTTGAGACTATGAAGTTGAGAATTGAGATGGCCTTCCCAAATAGCCCAAACATCAAGAAACAGTTAAAGAAGCCTTCAGTTAAAATGTTTCACTACCCTAATAACCAATATGCTAAGAAGGGGATTAAAACATTCAGAACTCTCTGGAATGTGGCCATAATTCTGCCCAGGCAGCAGAGGGTTACATCCAGAACCGTGGAGGGAGAGTTATGGGCTTGGAAAGGCATCCATTCATGCAAGGGAAGAAGGACAGCCTTGACACTTATTCCCCTTGCCATCTTTGGTGTGCATGAAAGCAAAGAAATAGACTTTGCTCAAAGGATGGGCCTATTACATGTAATCAAAGATCAATGTATTACTACTGTAACTAGCTGGCATAATGGCTAGTTTTTGTTTGACGCCCATACAATTCGAGACTTTTTTCACACCCTGCAGTGTGGGTGTTTTCCCCTTCGAATGTGTAGCACCCCCTTGGTGCCCTTTAAAGCTTTTTAATTTTACTGATCCAAAAAAAAAATTCAAAATTCTCTGGTTCCAATTGTTTGATATTCTGGAGATAAAGAAACCTATAACTTTGAAGACTTTTCTTGCATCAGATGCACTCTACCTATCTTGCCATACATCTGTACATTTCTAAAATATAAATGAAATCTATGCAACATTGAATTGTGAAATTTAAGGTTTAAACCTCCAATATTTTTTTATCAAGGACAAGGGCATAGATATCAACTTCACAGAATCAATAGCTCAGTCCATCTCGAATGGTTAGAACAACCATGTTACACATAGAAATGCATCATAAACTACTCATTCCAATCCACCTCATGTAACCATAGTTTTGTTTGTCATTAAAGTTCACAACTACAATGTTCACCAAATAAAGCTTTTCCAGAGAGCTCACTAAAAAATGATAAACAATGCATGCTGAAATAAGAAAGCATATAAACATACATAACCCTATAACTATTGATACACATATAATGGAAAAGAATTTCAAAAGAACCAATACTCACAGAGGGTAAAAAAATATTCCAATTTTTTAAGAAATTCAAACTTCACATGACCTTTTATTGAGCCTTCATAGTTAAAGTTTACCACATATAATTCAACAACACACAAATATTTATGTTTACCCACATACTTTGCTTGCCTAAAATTATTTGAGAAATTTCCTAATAACCCTACACAATGACAAGAATTGTTTTTCCACATAAACAATTTGCCATTTACTCGACATTTCATGAAATATAACCTTTTTAACTGTCACTGATTTATTATTATCTCTGGTATAGTTTCACATTTTTCTCTTGTAAATACAGAATCCTAAATTTTTATATAAAAAATTGTATTTCAAATGGAAAGTGTGAAGTCATAATGATCCACTGAATGTATGCATGCTATTAATAAGGGAGCCTTTTGAATTAAGAAAATAAAATGAAACACTAACAACTGCATGTGAAATTTTTACTAACCATCAGCTCCCACTATACCCTGCAGAAATATTAAAGAAAAATAAATAATCAGTCTGCAGTTGCGCACTCAGAAAATACATTAACTGAATAGAACTTATTTGTTGACCTTGGTCATACGGTTGGCAACAGCAGTAGATTGTTTCACACAACCAGACTTCAATACCACCTGCAATTTCATAACCATCAGAAAGTATCCTTCCATATAGGATTGATTACACACAAAAAAATATATACTCACCACCAGACTGCAATACTGCTTGCAAGTGAATCATAACTAGAAATTATATTTGCAATGTAAATGTTTTCATATTGAAAATTTACTCTCAGAAAAACTATATGAGAAGGAGACATGAGTCTAGAAGCTAACAGCTGCTAACTCCTGTAAAAATGGAGACATATCTGGGAAAAGAGTTCAAGATAAGAACTGGCGCAGTGTGACAGAAGGGGGCCTGATCTCAATAGTGATTTTTGAAGTGAAGAGAGATTATTGTTGGGTAATTTTAGAGCTCAATATGAGTGTGATCCACTTTTAGAAGAGATATCTAATATGTAAGAAACTCCCATAGTAGCGCTGGTAAGGAACAAGGTGAAGGGATTAATCTAGAAAGAGGGGCATGGACGTAACTTCATTACCCATTTCGAAAATGAGAAAAAGTGGGAAATGCGGGGGTGTGTAGTGGAGAGTGGAGTAACCGGCATAACCGTCACTACAGCCCACGAACGAACAAATTTCATAGCCCAGAAAAAAGACAAAACGAAGTTGCAAATCGAAACCTAGGATAGTACGCTGATTTCGGTGATTGGAATTCTTTCTCGTGGAATGTGGGGGCAATGGCCGGAGACAGAGACAGAGACGGAGGAACGGCGGCGGGAGAGATAAGGAAAGGGCCGTGGAAGGCAGAGGAAGATGAAGTCCTCATAAACCACGTGAAGAAGTATGGCCCCCGAGATTGGAGCTCCATTCGATCCAAAGGCCTCTTGCACCGCACCGGCAAGTCCTGCCGCCTCCGGTGGGTCAACAAGCTCCGACCCAACTTGAAACAGTAAGCAATTTGCAATTGAATTCCTCCATTTCCATCTCCACCTGTGAAAAAACAGAAAAATCATTTTGGGTTCGCCCTGTTTGGTCGATTTTGTACTACATGAACTTGATGTGGGTGTCTCTGTTTCTGTCTCTGTTTTCTGAAGTGGGGTGAAGTTTTCTATGGAGGAGGAGAGGGTGGTGATAGAACTGCAGGCGCAATTCGGGAACAAATGGGCAAGAATCGCGACTTACTTGCCGGGAAGAACCGACAACGATGTCAAAAATTTCTGGAGCAGCCGGCAGAAGAGGCTGGCCAGGATTTTGCAGACTGCTCCTCCCAGACCCCAACCCACGCCCATCATCACTAGGGAAGTTCCTGTCTTCCATGCTGTTCCAATTGAGGTAAATTTTACATTTTTTTTATGCCACTACTACGCAGAAATTAGTGGGAAGTGAAATGATTTTTTTTTTTTTAACTTGGGCATTAGGCGCCAAAGTTTAGTTCTTCGGCTGAGCAAGAACCATCCTGCACAAAACTTCAGCCCTGTTCATCATCCTATGAAATGATGAAGATAGTGCCACTGCCGGAATTGGTGAATATGAACCCCAACTTGCTTAATTATGACACCACCGCCGTTGCTCAACTGGAGTTCAATCCAAGCATGGATCAGTCCCAGGCCCAATCCCAAATCCTTTTTCCGGATCAGTTCCCGGAAGCACCGCAGCAAGACCTTGCATTTTCGCAGGAGAGCCAAGAGCTGATGGCGAGGCTGGAGGACCCCTGCTTCTTGGATGTATTTGGAGGGAGGGATTCCGAGGAACTCGGAAACGAAGGGAGGCTCGGTTTCTTTGCAGTGCCGTCGGAAGGAATGGGGTGCTGTGAGAATGGGGGGAAGAAGGTGAAGGAGGAGAAGCTGATGACTCCGGACAGCTTCTTTGATGATTTTCCCACGGACATGTTTGACCACATTGAGCCGCTTCTCAGCCCTTCAGAGTGGTAAACGCTGATGCTTTTGTTTTGTCCGTGTAGGTGTAGGAAAAAAATGAACTCTATTTTCCTACATGGTTTCTTTTAGGTTGAAATTAATTTGACAAGGTTGATCTATGTGACAAATGCAAGCCCCCTGTGCCCACTCTCTTTCTATGATCCCTATTTGCTTCTTCTTCTTTTTTTAAATGAGGTGATATAGTAAAGTTACAAAAACATTTTGGCCCATAAAGTAAAATGCTCAAGGGAAGTTTGGTTCGGAAAAATTTATTTTCACAAAATATTCCATTTGCGTAGCTGGATGACACAACACTTGCCGTATATGTGAGTTGGATTCGGATACTCAAATTTGATTCAATTTGAGAATTTTTAAAATTCAAATTCTCGAGATGAAAGAAAGCAAACTTACAACAATTATTTTGTTAAACTCAAACATGACTTAGCTCCACGGGCCAACCAAACTTGATTTGGTTGAAAAATATATAATACATAATTATATGAACATTATTGTGTTAAAGGTGGTTGAACTCAACTCCAAGTCAAATAAAATTGAACTCGGTCAAGTCATAGTGCAAGTTGAGCAAAAATAGGAAGCAAGCTGACTTGACTAAATTTATATTTCAGTGCATACAATCATCCTGGGTTCAAGGAAATATTGAACTTATTCAAGATCATTTTCCAATCAAATGGTTAAGATTAAGTTAAGATGTTTGGGTTTGTTGATTTAATCTGCCATACGTCCAATGTTTCAATGTTTAACTCTATTAGGTTTGCAAGTATGTGAGCATACAAATAGATAAACGAGACACCTGAACTTGTTGTAGCCTCAAAATCCTTATATTGCTGAGATTTTTTTTCAGATAGTGAAATCCATTTTTCAGCTACCTAACGCAACCCTCCTCCTTAACCCGGGCTTGGGACCGGCTGTGTGTGAAAAAATTAGGACATTTAAGTGCATCACAGGCAGAGTTCAGGAAACTAGGATTAGATTAGCAACTTGGAATATAGGGACACTTACGGGTAAAAGCATGGAAATTGTGGATACAATGATTAGAAGAAGAATTAATATAATTTGCCTTCAAGAAACTAAGTGGGTGGGGGAGAAAGCTAGAGAAATCGATAAATCAGGTTTTAAACTTTGGTACACTGGAAAAGAAAAACATAAGAATGGAGTACGCATTATTATAGACAAAAACTTAAAAGATAGCGTTGTGGATGTAACTAGAGTAAGGGATAGAATTATAAAAATCAAAATGGTATTAGGACAAGAGATAATAAATATCATTAGTGCTTATGCTCCTCAAGTT
Source organism: Malania oleifera (assembly GCF_029873635.1). Classification (NCBI taxonomy): domain Eukaryota; kingdom Viridiplantae; phylum Streptophyta; class Magnoliopsida; order Santalales; family Ximeniaceae; genus Malania; species Malania oleifera. The sequence goes on along the minus strand of NC_080422.1, from coordinate 102,909,572 downwards.
GGCTTAGCAGAAAATCTTAAGAGACAATTTTGGGAAGATATGGATAGTATTATACAAGGCATACTAGGAACTGAGAAAATATTTATAGTAGGAGATTTGAATGAACACGTTGGAAGAGATAATAAAAATTATGAAATGATACATAGAGGATATGGATATGGAGACAAAAATGAGTCTGGGGAGATGATCTTAGACTTTGCTATGTCATATGATTTTAGTATAATGAATACTTGCTTTAAGAAGAGAGAAAAACACTTAATAACCTTTAAAAGTGGACAAAATAGAAGTCAAATAGATTTTTTTTTAACTAGGAGGATAGATCGTGTATCATGCAAGGATTGTAAAGTTATTCCAGGTGAAAGTCTAACCACACAACATAGAGTCTTAGTGTTAGATATATGCATTAAAAAATGGAAGAAAAAGGATAAAATAAACCTTGGTAGGAGAACTAGATGGTGAAACCTAAAAGGAGAAAATATAATAAAATTTAAAGATAAAATGATCAAAGATGGGGATTGGACCTTAGAGGATGGGATAGATTCAAATACTCTTTGGAATAGATTAGCTAGCTCTATTAAAAAGATAGCAAAAGAGATTTTAGGCGAATCAAGGGGAAGATTCTCAAATAGCAAAGAAAGTTGGTGGTGGGATAAAGATGTACAAAAAATCATAAAGACAAAAAGAATTTGGTATAAAACGTGGCAAAAATGTAGAAATAGCGATAACTTTGAAAAATATAAGGAGGCAAGAAAAGATGCAAAAAGGGCCGTTAGTGAAGCTAAATATAGATCATTTAATAGTTTGTATGATAGATTAGGAACAAAAGAAGGGGAAAGAGATATATTTAAACTTGCTAAAGTTAGAGAAAGGAAGAACAAGGACTTAGGAAATGTAAAATGTATAAAAAGTGAGGATGATATTGTCTTGGTTAAGGACGAAGATATTAAAGAAAGATGGCGAAGTTACTTTAGTAAGTTGTTTAACGAAAACCAAATAGAAGGCTTAAATTTAGAATTGTCAAATGAGGAAAAGACTAAAAATATAAGATTTATTCGAAAAATTAGAGTTAACGAAGTTAAGTTTGCACTAAAAAAGATGAAAAATGGGAAAGCTATGGAACCAGATAACATCCCAATTGAAGTTTGGAAATGCTTGGGTGATAATGGAATTATATGGTTAACTAATTTATTTAATACAATTGTAAAAACTAAGAAAATGCCAGATGAATGGAGGAAAAGCACTTTAATACCTATATACAAAAATAAAGGAGATATTCAAAATTGTAATAACTATCGTGGAATTAAACTTATGAGTCATACAATGAAACTATGGGAAAGAATAGTTGAACAAAGATTAAGGTTGGAAACGAAGATCTCAGAAAATCAATTTGGTTTTATGCCTGGGAGATCTACCACAGAAGCTATTTATCTTTTAAGAAGATTAATGGAAAAGTTTAGGGAAAAGAAGAGGGACTTGCATATGATATTTATTGACCTTGAGAAAGCATATGATAGGATACTTAGGGAAGTTCTATGGTGGGTTTTAGAAAAAAAGGGTGTATGTTGTAGGTATACCGATGTCATTAAGGATATGTACGATGGAGTAATGACTAGTGTAAAGACTATAGATGGAGAAACTAGAGAATTTCCAATTACCATAGGTGTACATCAAGGATCTGCTTTGAGTCCTTATCTTTTTGCTTTAGTGATGGACCAATTGACTAAGAGTATTCAAAAGGAGGTTCCATGGTGTATGTTATTTGCAGATGATATTGTATTAATTGACGAAACTAGGGATGGAGTAGAGGCTGAGTTAGAATTATGGAGAGAAGCTTTGGAATCTAGAGGCTTTAAGATAAGTAGAAATAAAACTGAATATATGAAATGTAATTTTAGTAATGATAGGAGAAATATTGGAGACAAAGTTAAACTTGATGATGAAGAAATAAATAGCACTTGTAGATTTCGATACCTTGGATCTATTATGTAAGTTGAAGGAGAAATTGAAGATGATGTAATGCATAGAATTAAAGCAGGTTGGGTAAAATGGAGAAGTTCTTCAAGTGTTCTATGTGATCGTAGAATACCCTTAAAATTGAAAGGGAAGTTTTATAGGACAGCTATAAGACCAGCTATGCTATATGGATCAGAATGTTGGGCGACGAAGAAACATAATATCCAAAAAGTAAAAGTTGCCGAGATGAGGATGCTTAGATTGATGAGTGGTATAACATTGAAAGATAAATTAAGGAATGAACATATTTGTGGTAAGTTAGGTGTAGCTCCTATAGAAGATAAGATAAGGAAAGGACGACTCAGATGGTATGGACACTTGCAACGTAGGCCTTATAGTGCACCTATGAGGAAGAGTGACTTAGTTACTGTGGGGGGCAGTAGAAGGGGTAGGGGTAGACCTAAAATAACTTGGGAGGAGATAGTGAGTAAGGATTTAATATCTTTGAATCTATCAAAAGAAATGGTCCATGATCGCATAAATTGGAGGAAAAGGATTCATATAGCCAATCCCACTTAGTGGGACTAAGGCTTGGTTTTGTTGTTGTTGTTGTTACCTTATTTAAGAACAAAGTAATGTAGAAAACATTCAATAGCTTCTGCTTACATAAACTTCTCCATATAAACGTTAAAAACAATGAATAGTATTTTTGTAATTCTTTTAAAAACACTGAAAATAGAAAATGAAAACTGTTTTCCATGGCTAAACAGGCCCCCTTTTGTATTGGAACATTTCATTTATTTACTGTTGGGAAGGAAGAGGGGCATTATTCAGCAATTGCAATAATAATTTGGGAACTATCTTCTGCATCATAAGATTTTACACATCAATTAAAAAAGGAGTGAAACTGTATAGGGTGAGGGAATCGTTACCTTAGCAGTAGAACCTTCTTAAAGAACACAGAAAATTTTGATTATTTGCAATAAAAATTGTGTTGCCCATGGTGAAAGACCAGGTACATTTTATGACTAGAGCCTTCTCAAAAAATGCAGCAAAATTTGTAAGAATCCTAATAGATGGCTACCTCAACATGCTCAATGCCATCTTCATCTGTCCATATCCTATTGGGAATCAGTTGTCAGGCAGCACGATTTCGACTTTCCTGGCCATATCCAGTAACAGGAGAACCAATTCTCACCCTAACCTCAAGCAGAGCAGATGTAAACCATGTGAACTGACAAATTACAACAGCATTTTGGAGCCAGGGCCTTCTCTTACTGGGGGCAATAATTTGAACTTTAAAATTTCAATTATAATTTAAAGATTTTACATTCATTTGTTATCACATATTATTATAACATACATAAGTAATGAAATAACATAAAAATACTTTTTATAAATCAATATATATACTGGGAACTTAGAAAAAGGCTTGGACCATTATGGCTCAATTAATTATATAATGGGCCCATCAAATTTGTAGTAGAATTGATTCCAGTGGATCAATTAAGGGAAAGCTGCAAATCAATGTTGGCCCCAAATACTATATTTTGGACCCTATGCATTTTACTTTTCAAGTTTCAATTTTTTTTTTTTTGTGAAAGTTCTATCCTGTTTAGAAGTATTGTGTTCTTGCCCATATACAAACAAAAGTGAAAACAGGCTAGGCTTGCAATCAGGCAAAGTTGGTGAGTGTGGTGAGGCACGGCAACTTGCAGGATGATTGCCATCTGCCTATTTGGACCGCACAGTAGGGCAGCCTGAGTGACTGGTAAAATGGCAAGAGCATGGGGTTTGGGGTGGACTCCTGATAGTTTAGTGTGGACAAATTTCCCACCCTACGTGAAACTTCAAGGATTTTTTTGAGATTCAGTGGGGGCATTTGCCCACACTGAAGGCTATGCGGCTCCGCCCATGGCATTTATGAACATATCGGGCAGGGAAGTACTATACACAATTGGACAGCCATCAACAACACAAAGATTAAAGTGATCAATGAAATTGCATGGACTCCAATTAGTTGGAGATTGAAAGCAACAATGGTGCTTTGAAGGCATAGAATGGGAGGCTTAAACCCTTAGGCTAGCTGCTAAGTGTTGTGAAACTTGAGATTGTTCCACCTAATTTTACCACAATTTACAATTGTACAGATAAATAGAGAGTGAATAATTATACAAAATTACACCAGGTAAATTCCCAGGGAAGTGGGGGGTCACAACGGACCGCTTAAATCCCTCTTTCTTAGACAGAATTTTCCTTAGACATGTAATTAACACAATTTATTACTACAACTATACCTGACAAAAGCTAACTATTGAATAGATGAAAGGAAGAACACCAGAATTAGCGAGGTTCGGCTAATTGTGCCTATGTCCTCGGACACTATCAATTAATATTTCTCTATTGTAGAAATATTACAAAATGAGAGAGAGAAGAGAGAATATGCCTAAGAGAAAGGTAGGCAAATTTGGGGATGAGAATACAAATGGAGGTGATGGATTTATATAGGTTAGGAAATACCACTATTACAACCACTAATCACCTACCTTTGAAAAAATAGCCCACCATTGAAGACTTCAATGGCAATGGTAGGCTTCTAGAATGAGCCATAATTCAACAAATCTCCACCTTGGCGAAATTCCATCTCTTAACATCTCTCATAGATTCCATAATATCTTTAAACGCGCTTGTAGCGCAAATATTTCAATTTTCAACAATGTTGATCAAGTTCAAGCAATGTTGAAACTTGATCACACTCACCACTTTTGTCATCATATCAGCAGGATTCTCAGTGGTTCGAATCTTTTGGATTACTACTCCACCTTCTTCCAGAATTTCTCGAACAAAGTGATATCGAACGTCGATGTGCTTTGTCCTTAAATGGTAGACTTGGTTCTTTGCTAGATGGATAGCACTTTGGCTATCACAGTGCACCTTGATGTGCTTCTGTTCAATTTCCAAATCTTTCATCAATCCTTGAAGCCAAATTGCCTCTTTCACAGCCTCTGTGACTGCCATATACTCTGCCTTTGTAGTGGACAAAGCAATTGTTGACTGTAAAGTAGATCTCCAACTGACTGGCACTTTTGCAAGAGTAAAAACATAGCCAGTAGTTGACCGACGCTTATCCAAATCACCAGCGTAGTCGGAATCACAGTATCCAACAATACTATGATTATCTTGCTTATCCTGCTCAAATATTAGTCCAACATCTACCGTATACAAAATGTATCATAGAATCCATTTCACAGCTTGCCAATGTTCTTTTCCAGGATCATGCATATACTTGCTCACAACTCCAACGGCTTGTGAAATATCGGGCCTTGTACACACCATGGCATACATCAAGCTACCAATAGCACTTGAATACGATACTTTTGACATGTATTCTCGTTCTACTTCAGTTTTTGGAGACATAGATGCATTCAGCTTGAAATGAGGAGCAAGCGGAGTAATAACAGGTTTTGACTTCTCATTCATACCAAAACGCTTCAGTACTTTCCTCAAATATTGTTTTTGAGTCAAACAAAGCCTCCCCAATTTCCTATCTCTACTTATCTCCATACCGAGAATTTTCTTTGCTTCGCCTAGATCCTTCATCTCAAACTCCCTATTCAATCGAGCCTTCAGTTTGTCAATTTCTGTCTGACTCTTGGAGGCTATCAATATATCATCAACATAAAGAAGAAGATATATGAATGATCTATCTTGTAGCTTGCAAAAATACACACAGTGATCATATTTGCTTCTTCTGTACTTTTGCCCCATCATAAACTTGTCAAATCGTTTGTACCACTGCCTTGGGGATTGCTTTAATCTATACAACAATTTTTTAAGTTTGCACACCATATTTTCTTTTCTAGAAACTTTGAAATCTCTTGGCTGAGTCATGTAGATTTCCTCTTCCAAGTCTCCATGTAAAAATGCAGTTTTTACATCTAATTGAACTAGTTCCATATCCAATTTTGCTACCAAAGCCAATAAGATTCTTATGGAGGAATGTTTTACTACTAGAGAAAATACCTCATTGTAATCAATTCCCTCCGTTTGTGCATAGCCTTTAGCCACCAACCTTGCTTTGTAGCGAACACTATTCTTGTCAGGAAATCCATCTTTCTTTGTATATACCCATTTACACCCAATTGCCTTCTTTCCCTTTGGAAGACTAACAAGCTTCCATGTTCGATTCTTATGAAGGGACTGCATTTCTTCATTCATGGCTTCCCTCCACTTTTCTTCTTCCGAACTTTGGATTGCTTCATTGTAAGTAATAGGGGTATCATCGTTTGCAATTGGAGATGCGTAAGCCACCATGTCAACAAAGAGAGCAGGCTTTCTAATTTTTCTCTTTGGCTTACTCAATGCAATAGATTCATGTTGCTGTGGAGGTTCTTGGGTTGAAACCTCTTCTACAGGAGACTCTTCTTCTACCATAGGAGAGTCTTCATTTTCTGGGTAAACAATTCTTCTATCAAACTCCACCTGTTTTGGAGCACCATCTTTTTGCTCAACACTTTCTGTTGTCACCTTTCTTAAAAAAGTAGATTCATTAAAGGTAACATCCCTGCTGAAGATTATTTTCTTTGTTTCTGGACACCAAAGACGATATCCCTTTACTCCAGAGGTGATTCCCATAAAGATTGCTTTCTTTGCCCTCGGATCCAGCTTTGATTCCTTGACATGATAGTAGGCAATGGAACCGAATACATGTAAGGAATCATAATCTGTAGCAGGCTTTCCAAACCATTTCTCCAATGGTGTTTTACCACAAATAGCAGTAGATGGTAGGCGGTTGATGAGGTGGCAGGCATATGTTACAGCCTCAGCCCAAAATTCTCTACCCAACCTAGCATTGGATAACATACACCGAACCTTCTCCAACAATGTTCGATTCATACGTTCTGCCACTCCATTCTGTTGTGGTGTACTTCTCACTGTGAAGTGTCGTATAATACCTTCATCTTCGCAGACTTTAAGAAATGGATCACTTCTATATTCTCCACCATTATCTGTACAGAGGCGCTTGATCCTTCTACTTGTTTGAGTTTCCACCATATTTTTTCATTTGAGGAAGACTCCTAACACTTCATCCTTAGTTTTCATAGTATACACCCATACTCTTCGAGAAAAATCGTCAACAAAGGTCACATAGTAGTGTTTTCCTCCCAGTGAAGTTGTCTTGGAAGGTCCCCACACATCAAAGTGAACATAATCCAAAATACCCCTAGTATTATGGATTGCAGTACCAAATTTCACTCTTGTTTGCTTCCCTTTGATGCAATGTTCACAGAAATCTAGCTTGCAGGTCTTTGCTCCCTTTAATAATCCTTGATTTGTAAGAAGTCTCAAGGATTGTTCACCTGCATGCCCCAAGCGTATATGCCATAACCTAGTTGCTTATATTTCTTTATCATCAGAAGAAACTATTGCTGCCGTCCCAATAACTGTACGACCTTGATAGTGATACAAGTTATTGTTCTTCCGAATTCCCTTGATTACCACGAGTGCACTAGAGATGATCTTCATGACTTCGTTTTCTGCTGTTACTTTGAATCCCTTTGATTCAAGGGTTCCCACAGAAATAAGATTCTTCATCAAACTTGGTACATATCTAACATCCGTTAATATTTTGATTGATCCATCTTGATTCCTCAAGTGGACTGAACCAATCCCATGCGTGGTAAGAGGGACATCATTTTCTGTGTAGACGACTCCACCTTCTAGTTCTTTAAAATCAAAGAACCAATCCCGATTGGGACACATATGATGGCTACACCCAGAATCTAGTAGCTATATACTCGAAGAACTAGTTGATGGCGTAGCAGCAAGCGAAAGATCTGAGCTCCCATCTTCGTACTCAGCCACATTTGAGATGACCTTTCCTTTATCAGGTTTGCCTTTATTCTTTAGCTTCGGGCAGTCTTTCTTCCAGTGCCCTTTTTCCCGACAAAAGGCACATTCATCTTTTTTTGGTCTGGACCTTGACTTGGATCTCTCTTTCTTTCTTCTATTCTGGCTTTGTGAACGGCCTCGTACTACTAGAGCCTCGTTGGCTCCACTTGTGCTTTCAAGCTTGTCCTTCTTCCTCAATTCATAGCTGTACAAAGCAGCACAAACCTCGCCAAGAGACACTTTATCCTTTCCAACAACATCAAAGCCAGGTCTTCATCTTTAAAAGTCTCATCCAGATTAACTAGATCAGTAACCAACCTATTAAAGTTGGTGATATGATCATTCATAGTGGTACCGGAGACATAAGTGAAACGAAATAGTCTCTTCTTCATATAGAGTTTGTTCTGAGAGCTTTTCTTCAAAACTTTTCCTCCAGTGCCTTCCACAACTTGTTTGCAGAAGTTTCCTTACAGAATGCATACTTCTGCTCTCTTGAAAGACACGATCGAATTGTACCACATGCTAACCGATTGATGGTCCCCCATTCTTTCTTCTCAATATCTTCTGGTTTCTCTTCTTCAATGGCAATGTCTAGACCTTGCTGAAAGAGAGCGTCTAGAACCTCACTTTGCCACATCCCAAAATGACTGGTGTCGTCAAAAATTTCCACTGCAAATCTGGCATTTGTCACAGTAGTTCTTGTCAAAATAGACGAGTTTGATGTGGATGCTTTTGCACTATCTGCCATCTCTACCATAAATGCTATTCAATAGCTGCCGAGGCGGAATGCCAATAGCCCAAGGAAAACTTTTCTGATGTGGAAGATCAGACTAAGCTGCAACCACAGAGCATACTAAGAATAACCTTGGCTCTAATACCAATTGTTGTGAAACTTGAGATTGTTCCACCTAACTTTACCACAGTTTACAATTGTACAGGTAAATAGAGAGTGAATAATTGTACAAAATTACACCAGGTAAATTCCTAGGGAAGTGGGGGGTCACAACAGACCGCTTAAATCCCTCTTTCCTAGACAGAATTTTCCTTAGACATATAATTAACACAATATATTACTACAACTATACTCGACAAAAGCTAACTATTGAATAGATGAAAGGAAGAACACCAGAATTAATGAGGTTCTGCTAATTGTGCCTACGTCCTCGGACACTATCAATCAATATTTCTCTATTGTAGAAATATTACAAAATGAGAGAGAGAAGAGAGAATGTGCCTAAGAGAGAGGTAGGCAAATTTGGGGATGAGAATACAAATGGAGGTGATGGGTTTATATAGGTTAGGAAATACCACTATTATAACCACTAATCACCTACCTTTGAAAAAATAGCCCACTATTGAAGACTTTAATGGCAATGGTAGGCTTCTAGAATGAGCCATAATTCAACACTAAGCAACCTCAAAGAACTGCCTGGAGTTCAACACTTCAACCAGAGCTCATTCTTAAAAATATGTATGTGTTCCCTGTTAATGGCAGTTGTGTTCAATCACGTACCATATATATTAACCAGAAATAAGATCTACCCATAAAACAAGAAATGGAAATTTGGGTTTTTGCTTTTTCTTTTCACAAGCATTAAATTCACTGATTCACTAAAATTTGCAAAATTTGGAGTTTTGCATCGAGCATTCATTTCAAATTAACTGCTTACTTTGAGTCAATGGCAACTACTTCTAGGGATTGAAGGAAGTTGGAGAATATTCCACCCTTTTTATATTTTTGTTTTCTTTCCCACTTTTTATATGATGGTTGAACAATCACATGAATTATAAGAAACAGATATATACATTTATATGATTTGAGCTTCTGACTTGATTCGGACAGGGGATTGTGTGTCTTAAGGTTCACACTTAGAGGCACATGCCGATTTGCATAAAGCAGCTTTTATGCCATTTTTTTTTCAATTAAATGGTTCCTGCAGCAGTGTATCCTAAAACTAGTGCATCCTGGAATACATTTTTTCGTGGGCTGGGGAGGTGGGGCGTGGGGGGAGACATTAATGTAACTTTCTTGAAGAGGCCTTAGAAGGAAGAACTTTAAAGAATTAAAGAAAAAGAAACACTTAACCGACTCCATGCATCATATACACACTTGGCAGAATGACTAGTGACAAAGTTATCTGAAAAGAAATAATAGCTCCAAGATAGAATTGTTTGGACAAACCTGACTGTCATTTTGAACCCTCTCCAGAGCCTTCCCAAAAATCTTGTACCTGTATAAGACCATAGATTTCAAAACTTGTGAATTTGGAAAAACAATGGAAGACCTTTGATCCCAATGCTCTCTGTAAAATATAATTAACAATTTTAGCCAGAGAACTGAAATTCTTACTCTTTTGGTTCAAAGATAAGCTCTTTGAAAACAGCATATCCTGCAGCCGCAGCTATGCCAAGCCCAGCAAGAATGATAACACTGTATGAAGCCCCCTCTGCAAAGGTCACAGGCTTCTCTGGTATATTGCAAGCGGGAGCATCAAAGGGATCCTCAACAGTTGATATGTCTTTCCTAGGCTGTCAAACAAAGAAGAAACTTAAGGCACATGATTGACATACAAAACTTTAAATTACAATATTATTTAAAATGCAGTTATTCTAGGTCCAGAAACATTGTAGTCATTACATAGGATCAGAAAACTAGACTTCTTTTAGACTGAATGTTTTCCAAGCAGCAACAGTGGATGATGTTAGGATGTGTGGCTTGTATGGGTATCAGCAGCCGCACCACCCAGCAGAAAATGTTGAACTGGAGATGGACGGCCACCAAATCTACCCACCTCTTGTGACTTTGTAGCAGCCTTTGTTTGACTTCTTCCCCCTCATCTTGTGTATATATATGTAATGTATGTGTGTGTGGATGGAGGCGTGAATTGCAGCAATGTGTGTGGTGAGTTGCAGAAGTGTAACTGTGTGGTGCTGTGTTGTGAGGTGCAGAGTGCAGAGAGTTGTGTGTGCAAAGGGCTGTGTGTGAGGAAGAGTGAATCCTTGTGAGAGTGAGAGAGGAGTTGAGGGCAGTAGCCTCCTCCTTCTCCTTGTGTAAATCTCCCCGTAATTTTAGTGGACTTGAGCTCTCCCGTGGACGTAGGTCACAGTTGACCGAACCACGTAAATCAGGTCTCATTTACGAAGCGAATGGCGGTAACCGCAGCTCAAACGGAGTTAGGAAGAAGACGCATGCGCTCCCACGTGCCACCGGCAGAAGGACCGCGTTGCCACGTGCACGCACGCGCTCTCACTCACCGGCAACTGATCGGGAAGTAGGTTCACGCGCGCCCACGCGCCGGCAACCGTCGGGCGCACGTTCGAAGGTTGACGATGCTGACGTCAACGACCACATAAGCGCTGAGTTAGCGCCGCGTCAGCTAGCGTCAGAGTGCCACGTCAGCGCTGTGCCATCCGCACAGTCAGCGGCCACGCCAGCAGGGGCCCAGCGACACGTCAACAGTCCATACATACCACGTTAGTAGGTGGGCCCACAATAGGTGTTCCGTGCCACGTCAGTAGTGGGCCCCACAGGAGGTGGGTCCCAGGCCACGTCAGCAGGTGGGCCCAGGCCACGTCAGCAGTGGGACCGCAGTGCCACGTCAGCAAACGGTGCTGTTAACGGCGTCATTAACGTCGTCAGGGAGTATTCCGTCAAAGGAAGGAATATTCCGTTAAAGTTGACTTTTGTTGTCTAGTTTGACCGGGCTTTTCGGAGCCATTTTGGGTCGGTTTTACGAGCGGCTTGAACCATTTCTAAGGTTTGCGGCCGTTCCGGAGCCATTGGCGGTGTCCGTTTATTGAGATTCGGAACAGAATGGCAAGTATTGGCACTTCAAAGTTTGAGGTGGAGAAGTTCGATGGGCGGAACAACTTCAGTTTATGGCAGAGCATGTAACACCCCGACCCTGAGGGGCCTGAGATATTAACTTTTTAGTACTAATTCACAGCGGAAGCAAAATAAACTCAATTATTATTAAATCAGAGCGCTAATTATCCATATTACAATCATTTATTTCAAAAGAAGAAAAATTACACAAGCATAAATATCTGACATCATACTAATATTTCTAAGCAAATCTTTATTTTTCTATCCCCACCCGAATGCTTGCTAAGCCTGATTTCCAACATGCTCTTCAGAGTTATCTAAAATAAAAATATGATTGGAGTGAAACATCGCTCAGTAAGTAAATAAGATTATTATTAGTGTGTGGCCAAAATGAGTTTTTTTTAAAAAAAAAAAATTTGTAAAACAATATTTAATACTATAACTTCAAATTTTCATTTAGAATAAATATAAATTTAAAATTTTCTAAATAAAACTTTTGTCATCAATTACAACAGTAAAATTTTATAATTATATACTATGACTGTTAAATTAAACTTTTAACTTTAAAACTGTATAAACATTTAATGATAAACGTATATATACTTTTCCTTATACGTTTTCCTTATATCGTCATTTAAGCACCAAAATGATCATTTTCACGTAAACTTACACTTTTCCTTCAAATCATCAGTAACTTTGTACACGTAATTAATTATGTATAAACATATATTATAAAAACCACCCTTAGGCCTATTTGCCGTAAGTCATGTTTACCCCTATGACTGGGTTGTGCGGTCCGAAGACTGGACTTAGCTGGCTGGCCGATCAAACTAAATCAACGTACGTAAACTTTAAGTGAGATTTTCCTTATTAAGTCCTGGTCCAGAACCAGGTGTGCACTCAGGAGAAATCCACTAACATAAATAACTACTCTGTAAACAGTGTGGGTGCACTCTGATCCGTATAAACTTTAAGCTGCGGTACCGAACATCTGTAACTTTGAACTTTCGTTGCCATAAGGGGTTTTTAAATCATCTTATTATAATTTATGCAATTTAAAATAATATGGTGAAAATCTCATCTTTACTCATATTTTCATAAAAAATGTAACATAGAAATAAACTCATGTCACACAATTTTTGTGTTAAAAATATATATAATTTTATTTTTGAATAGAAATAAATGCTGAAAATTTACCCGAGGGGATTAGAACATTTCTTAACTCAAAAATAGATGCAAGTATATTAAAAATAGAACTGGTATAATTAAATACGCGTAAAAATAAACTCATGGAAATTTGGTGGAACTAATTAACATAATTGAAATTTACTTATAAAATAAACTCGAGTATGAATTTTAAATAAAAAAAAACTAACATAATCAAAATTTACTTACCTTCTTCCTTACGGATACTGTAACTATCTCTAAGAAATGAGATCGGAAAAAGTGGATGATTGAGAACTTATTCAAAAATTCTCTCTCCACCACAATTTCTTTCACTCACTAATTCTTCTCTTCCTTGGAAAATTGTTGTGAAAAATGAAGGTTGAGAGCTCCCTATTTATAGGAAAATTTTGGGAAAGAAATGAAATTTGTAAAAGTGTGGGGAGATGGGTGAGATTATAATTTTTAAAAATTAAAGAATGGGTAAGTTATGAGTTGAGTATGGGATAGAGATGGAGGCCATGTGGGAGTGCTTGCCACCATTCCCACTAAATAATTTTTTAATTAATTACTTACCTAATTAATTAATCAATTACTTAATTAATTATTTTATTATTTTATTATTTTTTTCTAATCATTATTATCATTGTTATTAATTTTAAACTACTTTTAATATTTATTTATTTTATTATTTATTTTTGAACAAGAATTAAATTTAAAATTTGAAAACTCATGTGGGCCCCACATGGTCTTGTGAGCCCCACGTAGTCTTGTGGGCCCCACACAACTTCGAGACTCAAATGGATCGTACGTAATTCCAATAATCTTCATATGATTTTATGAGTCCTACATAGTTTCGAGACTCGTGTAAACCTCCATACGGTTTCGGGTTTCATGTGGGCCCCATATAGTCTTGTGGGCCCCGCATAGGATACCTATATTATTATTATTTTATCATATATTTCTGCAAATTATGTCAATCAAAACATTATTTTATGTACTTATTTACGTGTACAAATAGTGTTTATCCTGTTTATCCTATGAAATTCCATTTTGACCAGGCTGACCTCCAGGGAGCGACTGAGCCGCAATGGTCTCTGAGCACTCGCTAAGATAAGGTCTTTCTTAGGCATCAAACATGGAATTAAGGATCCTACATAAAAACACTTCTGTATTGATATTAACTTAATAACTATTTTTATTATTTTATTATTATTGTACTTTAATTATATATATATATATATGTATATATTTTTGGGTCATCACAATCTCCCCTCCTATAAAAATTTCGTCCTCGAAATTTGCTAATTTAAAATGAGTACTGTATAATTGGTTTGCGCTATTGGAAAGAGTAAATTGATTAACGATTTAACTAAGTCTTAGACTAGATTGAGGGTCAATTTGACGAAGTATTTTATTTTGGGAATTGAAGTGTGAATCGTCGGTCTAATAGAGGTTGAAATGGAAAAGAAATTCAGAAGATGTGGAAAAGGATAATTATATATATGTATATATATTATACATGTCCTATAAATAAAAAAAATATACGAGATCTGGCCTTTAGAGCCTTAGATCAACATTAACATCTATCGCAGTACTAGCGGTGTCACTGCTAACCGCCTGGGTTCTTTCTTGGTAGAGTTGACCTCTTATAATGTCGCCGGCTTGGGTCGAAAAAAGGGAGAGGGCGCCCGTTTGTTCGGCGAAGGAGGAAGAGCTGCTCTCTTCCCGAGTTATTGGTGGCCCGTATATGAGTCTCATTGCGAATCGGATTTCCTTGAAATGGTGAAGTAGGCCAGCATTATCCGAAACCCTTAGTGTGGTGACTGCGATATTGCCATTGTAAGGGATATGGCTCATTGGTGAGATATTAGTTGTAAGTTTCACAGTCGGAATATTCTCGATAGGGAAGAGGGTTGGAAAAATGGCAGGGGCACTGCTCGGGTCGGTAGTGGCAGAGGAGGTAATATGGAGAATTGATGGGGCAGTAGTTGAGATAGTGGCTTCTCCAACTGATCCCCGCCTACACCTACGGTTTTCAAACCAAAAGCGTATATTTCTTGGCTTGATTGGACCATACCGTCGAAGTTGTGCTGCAAGCAAGATAGTCTGCTCCACTGAAGGGAGTTCCCCTTGACTGCTGTGGAAGGCCTCCTCTAGAATCTCCAGCTGTGCCTTACTGGGTTTCCATCTTTGAATCGACGATCTAGTACTGCTCTCAGCAACTTGGGGAGTTGGGTGATTTGGCAACATTTTCGAGTAATGAGACAACTAAGAGACAAGTTGGGAAGAGCTAATCACTACAAACCGAAATGTGATTGTTCAAGATGATAGAAAACTGTGATGCTTAGAGTTCGAGGAGGGCGTACCCTTTTTATAAGGGAATGGCCGCGTGTTGTGGAAATCGAGAGACGTGTGTCACGGATATCGAGCAACGCGTTTTGCACAAATCGAGAGAGAACGATATGTGTCACGAGAATCAAGAGAGGGCGACGTGTGTCACGGATATTGATCAACGCATTTTGCACAAATCGAGGGAGAACGACGTGTGCCACGAGAATCGAGAGAGAGCGACGTGTGTCACGGATATCGAGCACGCGTTTTGCAAAAATCGAGAGAGATTAATGTGTGTCACAAAAATCGAGAGAGAGCTACGCGTGTCTCGAGTGACGCATTTTTCAAAAATCGAGGGAGAGCGATATGTGTCGCGAAAATCGAGTGAGCGACATGTATTGCAAAATTTGCGTACTCTAGGTTCTTTTTATGTTTTTACATCTTTATTAATGCTTTAACTATAATTAATTTCATCCTTAAATCACCGCTTGGGTGGGTGGCCTAGTGGTAAGGAACCGGCCGTGCATCCATGTGATCATGGGTTCGAGTCCCCACTACACCTAAGTGGTCTCATGCCCTGACCTTGCTTCGGGGGTAAGTGAGCTATAGCCGATGATTTCCACCCATGAGGCCCCTTTTTTTTTTTTTTTATAACTACAAGAGTACCCCTTTTATATATATATATTCCATTAACATTAGTATTATTATTATTATTATTATTATTATTATTAGATCAAATATATGTTGGACATGTTTAGCCGATTGATGATTTGACATTGGTTAATTATTTGAAGGAAATTAGTAAATTTTTATATTGCTTTCATTAAAAAAATATATTTTTTTTTATATAGAAAATTTTAAGTTGTATTAACTTTTATAAATTTATACAAAATTAAAGATTTCATCAAAATTTGTACTCCTAAATTAAACTTGGATACTTGATGGAAATTGAATATGTAATGGGAAAAAAAATAGATATACATATTTAACTTGCACATGCTAAGGGATTATATATATATTGAATTTAAATATATATAATATTTAAATTATATTTAATTCCTTATAAATTAATACAAAATTAAAATTAAAGATTTTGCCAAAATATATTTTCCTAAATTAAGCTTGAATGTTCTGTTGATAACTGAATATGTGATGTAAAAAAAAAAAATACATATTCATATCCAACTTATACATGCAAAGAAATTTTGGATAAATTCAGATTTCATAATAGACCGTTTGTTCATATCTATTTGTATGTGTAGCACATTTAAACTCAATAGGGTCTAATGTTTTATTTCCTATATATTTAGTGAAAATAATAACAGTGAAAATAATTAAAGCTCAAATATTATTATATTTATATATATATATAAATTTTAAATTATTAATGCATTTGACAATTAATTATGAATCATCAATATGGGTACGTGTTTCTACAAACATAAATAACATATTTAAATTAATTAATGTGTCTTCAATAATACTACCATTTTTCTTAGAGAATTTATAATTATTACCTATTCTTGAGAGTCTTCACGTTAATCTCATTTCCTCCAATACTACTATCTTTAGAATTCATTCTTAAAGAATGATCAAATATTATTTTAAAATCATAAATCTATTATTAACGTATAATAATATAACAAATTAAAATAAATATTCTAAACTACCCAATCCTACCCAAATCATATTTTATATCTAAGTTTTGGTAAAATTTATATATTAGAGTATGTAGAACTTATATCCTATACTCTGGTAATATATATATAAATATATATATATATATATATATTTTTTTAGTCTACAGAACGTATAACCAATTGCTCTGATACCAAATGTAACACCCCGACCCTGAGGGGCCTGCGATATTAACTTTTTAGTACTAATTTATAACGGAAGCAAAATAAACTCAATTATTATTAAATCAGAGCGCTAATTATCCATATTACAATCATTTATTTCAAAAGAAGAAAAATTACACAAGCATAAATATCTGACATCATACTAATATTTTTTTAAGCAAATCTTTATTTTTCTATCTCCACCCGCATGCTTGCTAAGCCTGATTTCCAACATGCTCTTCAGAGTTATCTAAAATAAAAATATGATTGGAGTGAGACAACGCTTAGTAAGTAAATAAGATTATTATTAGTGTGTGGCCAAAATGAGTTTTTTAAAAAAAAAAAAATTTGTAAAACAATATTTAATACTATAACTTCAAATTTTCATTTAGAATAAATATAAATTTAAAATTTTCTAAATAAAACTTTTGTCATCAATTACAACAGTAAAATTTTATAATTATATATTATGACTGTTAAATTAAACTTTTAACTTTAAAACTGTATAAACATTTAATGATAAACGTACATATACTTTTCCTTATACGTTTTCCTTATATCGTCATTTAAGCACCAAAATGATCATTTTCACGTAAACTTACACTTTTCCTTCAAATCATCAGTAACTTTGTACACGTAATTAAATATGTATAAACATATATTATAAAAACCACCCTTAGGCCTATTTGCCGTAAGTCATGTTTACCCCTATGACTGGGTTGTGCGGTCCGAAGACTGGACTTAGCTGGCTGGCCGATCAAACTAAATCAACGTACGTAAACTTTAAGTGAGATTTTCCTTATTAAGTCCTGGTCCAGAACCAGGTGTGCATTCAGAAGAAATCCACTAACATAAATAACTACTCTGTAAACAGTGTGGGTGCACTCTGATCCGTATAAACTTTAACCTGCGGTACCGAACATCTGTAACTTTGAACTTTCGTTGCCATAAGGGGTTTTTAAATCATCTTATTATAATTTATGTAATTTAAAATAATATCGTGAAAATCTCATCTTTACTCATATTTTCATAAAAAATGTAACATACAAATAAACTCATGCCACACAATTTTTGTGTTAAAAATATATATAATTTTTTTTTTGGATAGAAATAAATACTGAAAATTTACCCGAGGGGATTAGAACATTTCTTAACTCAAAAATAGATGCAAGTATATTAAAAATAGAACTGGTATAATTAAATACGCGTAAAAATAAACTCATGGAAATTTGGTGGAACTAATTAACATAATTGAAATTTACTTATAAAATAAACTCGAGTATGAATTTTAAATAATAAAAAACTAACATAATCAAAATTTACTTACCTTCTTCCTTACGGATACTGTAACTATCTCTAAGAAATGAGATTGGAAAAAGTGGATGATTGAGAACTTATTCAAAAATTCTCTCTCCACCACAATTTCTTTCACTCACTAATTCTTCTCTTCCTTGGAAAATTGTTGTGAAAAATGAAGGTTGAGAGCTCCCTATTTATAGGAAAATTTTGGGAAAGAAATGAAATTTGTAAAAGTGTGGGGAGATGGGTGAGATTATAATTTTTAAAAATTAAAGAATGGGTAAGTTATGAGTTGAGTATGGGATAGAGATGGAGGCCATGTGGGAGTGCTTGCCACCATTCCTACTAAATAATTTTTTAATTAATTACTTACCTAATTAATTAATCAATTACTTAATTAATTATTTTATTATTTTATTATTTTTTTCTAATCATTATTAACATTTTTATTATCATTGTTATTAATTTTAAACTACTTTTAATATTTATTTATTTTATTATTTATTTTTGAACAAGAATTAAATTTAAAATTTGAAAACTCATGTGGGCCCCACGTAGTCTTGTGGGCCCCACACAACTTCAAGACCCAAATGGATCGTACGTAATTCCAATAATCCTCATACGATTTTATGAGCCCTACATAGTTTCGAAACTCGTGTAAACCTCCATACGGCTTTGGGACTCATGTGGGCCCCATATAGTCTTGTGGGTCCCGCATAGGATACCTATATTATTATTATTTTATCATATATTTTGCAAATTATGTCAGTCAAAACATTATTTTATGTACTTATTTATGTGTACAAATAGTGTTTATCCTGTTTATCCTATGAAATTCCATTTTGACCAGGCTGACCTCCAAGGAGCGACTGAGCCGCAATGGTCTCTGAGCACTCGCTAAGACAAGGTCTTTCTTAGGCATCAAACATGGAATCAAGGATCCTACAAAAAAACACTTCTGTATTGATATCAACTTAATGACTATTTTTATTATTTTATTATTATTGTACTTTAATCATATATATATATATATATATATATATATATATATTGGGTCATCACAGAGCACGGTGAAGGACATTTTGGTTCAACAAGGCTTGATCAAGCCGTTGATTGGGAAGAAGCCAGATAATTTCAAAGATGATGATTGGACCGAATTAGAGATGAAGACAGTCAGCACAATCCGATTGTGTCTAGCAAATGAAGTTAAGTATTCGGTGTTAGACGAAACCTCACCAATGGAGCTCTGGAAAAAATTGGAGCAAAGGTATATGGCGAAATCCCTTACCAATAAATTGTTTCTGAAGAAGAAATTGTATCAACTTCGAATGAACGAGGGAAGCAGTCTTTTTGATCACATAAGTGATTATAACAAGATTTTGACCCAGTTGTTGAGCCTCGGAGTAAAGATTGATGAAGAAGATAAGGCAATTCTACTTTTGTCGTCTCTACCAGCTTCATTTGATGGACTGGTAACTGCATTGCTCGTGGGGAAGGAAACCTTGAAGTTGGATGATGTAATGGCATCACTTCAAGATTTTGAGACGTTAAGAAAGCCGATTGTGATGTCTCGTGAGCAAGCTTTGGTAGCTAACAGTGAGAGACAAGGAAGAAGCAAAGATCGAAAGTTCGGAGGTAAGCAATGGCGTTCAAAATCAAGAGGACGAGATACGAGCGAAGTCGTATGTTAATGGTGTGATAAAAAGGGGCACTTCAAGAGGGACTGTGAAGATAGAAAACAATACGAAGAAGAAAAGAAGATACGAGACGGTATCAATGTATCAGAGAATGTCTCGTGGTATGCCAATGATGAGGCCCTTGTAACGGTGAGCAGCTCACGACAACAAATCAAACGAAGAAATGTGCAGTGTCGATACTACAAAAGGCACGGCCATATGAAGAGAGAGTGCCGAAAATTGATGAAGAAGAACATGAATGCTCATGGCAGTCCAAACGATGATGGATGGATTTTGGACTCTGAGAGTTCAGTTCATGTCTGTTTTAAGAAAGAATTTTTCCATTCTTTCAAAGAAGTTCACCGTACGGTATCACTCGGTGATGGGTCTTCATGCGATGTCAGAGGGATTGGATCTGTGATGCTGAAGACGCCTGTTGGAGCAGTCCGTATTTTGGATGATGTAAGCTTCGTACCAATGATGCGAAGAAATTTGATCTCCCTTAGTCGGTTGGATTCTAAGGGCTGTCAAATCTCTGTTGGAGGTGACACGACGCGACTCAAAGATATTCACTGGGAAAGAGTCTCATGGGCTATATCAGTTAATGGGAACCACAGTTGTTGGTGGTTTGACCTCGGGTGATGATAGCGGTACGTCATCAGAAACGAATAGACGAGTTCGGTTTGCTGATGAAGAAGGCGGTACTCTTTGCATGGTTCAGATGTTTGAACCAAACTATGAAGACTTGCATTAATTGAGTTCGTGTCAAGGTGGAGCTATGGACTTGGAAGTTGATACTAGCCAAGGTGGAGATTGTTAGGATATGTGGCTCATATGGGTATCAGCAGCCGCACCACCCACCAGAAAATGTTGAACTGGAGATGGACGGCCACCAAATCTGCCCATCTCTTGTGACTTTGCAGCAGCCTTTGTTTGACTTCTTCCCCCTCACCTTGTGTATATATATGTAATGTATGTGTGTGTGGATGGAGGCATGAATTGCAGCAGTGTGTGTGGTGAGTTGCAGAAGTGTAACTGTGTGGTGCTGTGTTGTGAGGTGCAGAGTGCAGAGAGTTGTGTCTGCAGAGGGCTGTGTGTGAGGAAGAGTGAATCCTTGTGAGAGTGAGAGAGGAGTTGAGGGCAATAGCCTCCTTCTTCTCCTTGTGTAAATCTCCCCGTAATTTCAGTGGATTTGAGCTCTCCCGTGGACGTAGGTTACAATGGATCGAACCACGTAAATCTAGTCTCATTTTTGGTTGCTAAAATTTTGCTTGTATGATTGTTACTTGATCGATCATTTCCCAACAGATGAGTTGTTTCATATTTAGTTATTCATCTTTTAACATCAGTTAAAATAGCATATATTGGAAGCACAGACCCCTTTATTGCAAGTTTCGGCTCATTTGTAATTTTTTTGTATTTTTCTTTGCAATAAGTCAGAGACGTGAGTGTTTGAAAACCCATGTAAAACAATAGGTGAATTTGAAATTGAGAAGTTGCATGTGCCCGCCCCCCTTTTTATCTGTCCTCACCCCCGTTGCCACATCATTTGGTATCAAAACCCAATCATGATTTCCATTCTGCCATTTCTAACTACCCATTTTCCTCCGTCACTCATTTTTGTGTCCCCTATTCACATTCATCTCCCAGTCCTTACCCCTACAGCAACGAAACTTCAAAAGAAAACATCAAACCAACTTCTCTCCTCCATCTCTGATCCTCCTCTCTCTCTCTCGCTCTCTCTGATGGTCAAAGATATTACAATTTGCAGATTTCAAGGAAAAAAAATTATCTGCAACTGTTCACTGCTGCTGCCAATTTTCGTCACATCACTTCTAGTAACCCACTACACAGACACCACCACCACCACAATCAGAAGCAACCAACTAAGGTTCTATCCCCAAAAAACAACCCAAGCACCATCACGCTCTGACGCCTTAATCAAAGTCAAACATCCACTATCACAAATACTTCATTCCCCCACTGTGGTACTCTGACGACACTAAGACCACCATCACACTGCCTAACCTTTGGTCTAACATTTCACCAAAAATTGTTGCTCGAGTTTGCTGGAAATCACTGCAAGCACCCGTGACTTTGGCAATTGAAGTTGGAGCCCTCCCAGGTTCCTTGTTTATTCTGTTTCTTCCCTTCATTGTAAACTAAACATCCAGCCTTTATATACTTTATATACTAATTATAATTCTGCCAAAAAGAAAATCCACCTTTAGCCAAGCTCATTTTTCCTTTACTCCAAGGTTACGTTTGGTTTGCAGAATGCCTATTCCTAGGAATAGGCTAATTTTAGTAGGTTAGTTACAATTAGTTATACAAGAAATTATGTCATTACTATAAAGTAAATAACAATATCAAATATCGCCGGCACTGCATGGACAAAATGTCATTTGAGTGGTCGTTGATCGATTAACGAAGACCGCTCATTTTCACCCATTTAAGATCACTACTTTATGAACAAACTGGCAGAGTTGTACATACAAGAGATAGGTCGACCCCATGGTGTGCCAGTATCCATAGTTTTAGATCGAGACCCACGATTTACATCACGATTTTGGAGGAGTTTGCAGGAAGCTTGGGGTCTCAGTCACCATTCAGCACAACTTTTCATTTTCAAACAGATAGGCAGACAAAGAGGATGATCCAAATACTTGAGGATATATTACAAGCATGTGTGCTAGATTTCGGGGGTAGTTGGACCCAATATATGTCGCTGATAGAGTTCACGTATAATAACAGCTACCAAGTCAGCATCAGGATGGCACCATACGAGGCATTATATGATAGAAGGTGTCATTCTCCACTATACTAGGATGAAATGGGTGAGAGGAGAGTTTTGGGACTAGAGTTGGTGTAGCAGGCGTATGATAAAGTCCAACTTATTAAAGATAGAATTAGTGTAGCTCAAAGTCAGTAGGAAAGCTATGCAGACACTCGCCATTGAAAGTTAGAATTTGATGTGGGAGATCAGGTATTTTTTAAAATAGCACCGTTAAGAAGAGTTATGAGGTTTGGGAAGAAAGGTAAGCTGAGCGCTAGATTTATTGGTCCATTTGAGATACTTAAGAGAGTGGGTTCAGTCGCGTACAGGCTAACTTTACCGCCAGCTCTATCTAGGATACATGACGTATTCCATGTTTCCATGCTGAGAAAATATGTCCCAGATCCCTCCCACCTGATCAGCTATGAGGATATAGAGCTTAAAGATACTTTAATATATGAAGAAACACCAGTGCAGATTTTGGAGAGAAAGGAACAGGAGTTACGTATTAATAGAATTCTACTAGTAAAAGTCCTGTGGAGGAATCATGCAGTAGAGGAGGCCTTATGGGAGTTAATGTAGTAACCGGGAAAAATATATATATAATAATAATAATAAAATAATAAAATAAAATTAATTAATTAAATAACAAGTAAAATGAATAGTATGATAAGGAACAAATATATATATATATATAAATATTAAAGCATGTATATATATATATATATATATATATATATATGTGTGTGTGTGTGTGTGTGTGTGTGTGTGTGTATATATATAAAGTATAAAAGCTTCTTCAAGAAGCTACACTTTAATAAATGTTTACTATTATATATATATATATATATATATATATATATATATATATATAAAATAACACAAGCTTCTTTAAGAAGCTTTGAGTTCATTCTCTCTCTCTCTCTCTCTCTCTCTCTCTCTCTCTCTCTTCGATTCCGGGCTAGTTTTACGCCGGATCGACAAACCGAAGCCACCACGACGCTCCTGGCGAAGTTCTCTACAAGTCTGCCGGAGTGGATCGTCAGGGAAACGAAATTGGATTTCATCCCAAATCCAAGGTAATGCTTTATATTCAATATTTGGATTTTTGGCAGTTGAAGAAAGTGATATACGCGTAAAAATACTGAACTTTAATACTGAAAATTTTCAGTTCCAAGGTATTGATTGGGAACGTTGGGAATCATCCCTAAGTTGAGGTAAGACTTTTTAAGTCGAATTTGACTTAGTGGTAGTTATAGAAAATGTTATACGTACGAAAATACTAAACTTTAATTCTGCGAGTTTTCATTTTCAGGGTGTTGAGTTGAGACCCTTGTGGGTACGGGGAAGATTTTCTTAGGGGCTTTTCAGGAATCAGGTAAGGGGATAAACTAAGCTAGTTTTGTTTTGAGAAAATGTATGTATATATATATATAGCATCTGGTTTCAGGAAAAATAAATATATTTATATATATGATTTATATTTGGAAAATACTGTTTAAATGATGATATGTTGAATACGTAGAAAATTTGTTTAGTGTGGCATGAGTATAAAAATGTTGTGAAATACTGTTTTTTTTGGAATGGGGACGATATGGATTTCTATGATGGAAAACCGGCGTACGGGTTGAGATATTTTTATATGTATATGTGATTTGCCGGCGCATGGGCCGTGCTATGTGGATGAGATTTGCCGGCGTACGGGCCGTGCTATGTGATTTGCCAGCGTACGGGCTGTGCTATGTGATTTGCCAGCGTACGGGCTGTGCTATGTGATTTGCCGGCGTACGGGCCGTGCTATGTGGTTTGCCAGCGTACGGGCTGTGCTATGTGATTTGCCGGCGTACGGGCCGTGCTATGTTAAAATGTGTAATACCGGCGTACGGGCCGATGATTTTTATGATACACGTATATATGTGAAATGATATGATTGATGTGAAAATAAATGATATAAGATATTTATGTATCACGGTTTTAGTATATGTATATAATATCAGAACCTGGTTGGCTTGGTCTAGGCTAGCACTTGCACGGTACCGTTGCTATGTGTCCATGGTCCTCGTGATCATGATATCTGTGTTAACGCTGCTGTACGGAGTGGTGTGAGATTGGATGGTCGATGTGGTTATTTTCAAGAAGTGTGCTGTTATCGCCCCTAGTGTACGGACCAGTCTGGGTAGACCCATCGGATCTATAGACTACTGTTTGACTTGGCAGTGGTCGGCCAACCTTTGTCAGGTCCCGCCTTCGGGCCACACAACCTAGTCATGTAGGGGTAACACATGACAACAGCCAGCTAACCTACCAGGATTGTTTTATGTTATTATTAGTGTATGAGATGAGATATGTTTATGAAAATGCAGTATATTCTGCTATGTGTTGATATGCATATGTTTTCCCATATTTGATAAACAGTATTGAATATGTTATGTATGGTATATGTAGAACACAGAATACTCATGTTGCCACACACTGGTATTAGTTTATTTCCCTTACTGAGAGGTGTCTCACCCCTAAATCTTATACATTTTTCAGGAGCCCCTAATAGGAGAGCGGGAAAAGCCCCGCTAATCTAGATCAGTTGTTTGCCCTCTTTGGAAGGGTAAGTTTTTGGTAGGGACAGTTAGGTTTTGTAGGGATTGTCCCTAGATTTCATTTTTGAGATGTATATATAGTGAGATAGTAATTGTAGTGACTCTGGTATGTGTTATTCACATTATGATGAGATGTATATGATTTTATACTTTCTGCTGCATAGGCTTCTGCTGTATGTTTTGCTATATCCCTGGTGCCCACAGGCCCAGGTGGATTGTGACCTGCTGAGTTGGAATGTATGATGTGATGATAATTTATTTATATAAAAATAAATATATATATATATATATATATGTGAAAAAGGAGCAAGTTGTTACAGTTAAAGGAGGAGATAGGAGAGAAACACCCCCATCTGTTCAGTGGGGATCAGTATTAGATGGAGAAGAAATAGCAATAATTCAGATAAAGTAAGTTTTATTTTGATATTGTTTATATAGTATAGGATAATCAACGTATAAGTTGTATATTAGACTATAGGATAGGTAGTGTTTCGATTTTAGGAGAATTTCCTTCTATGAGTTTATTTGTAATCTCCCAGAACCCTAATTGTAACCACGGTATTCCTCCGCCACAAGTGAGGGTAATTAATAAATTAAGTAGTAAATTTTCTTTAGAGGATGGTGTATAGCACACACAACAAATTTCGAGGTTGAAATTTTATAAGGAGGGGAGAATATAGAGACCCGAAAAATAAAAAGGAAAATTCAAAAGAAATAAAAGTAGGGTTTGTCGACGAACCCCCTAGTTTCGTTGACGAACGCTTATATACGGTTCGTAGACGAGCTTCAATGTCTTGTCGACGAAGTGATACGGAGAGGGGAAATTCAGACCCTTTTGGTTCGTCGACGAGCTCATCACCATCGTCGACAAATTCTCTTCTTCGGTTCGTCAATGAGTCCACGTGTCTCATCGACGAAGCCACGTGGCCAGACACCTATAAATATGCAAAAAATTAGATTTTTGGGTGAAAATTTAGTTGTTTACTCTCTCTCTCTCTCTCTCTCTCTCTCTCTCTCTCTCTCTCTCTCTCTAGTTTTTCGGAACCTCTACCTTCTCTCTAAGATTCTGACTCCTTTTTTCCCTGGTTGGATGATCATAAGTTACCACGATGATCTTGGAGAGATTCTCTACAACTTAGCTAGAGCAGAATTTTTGTTTAAGAAGTTCAGGCACCATCCTGAAATCAAGGTAAGTAGGTTATTTAGGGTTTTTGTAGTTATCAAACTTTTCTAAACTTAGATTTTGTATAAGATGGGAATATATTGGTGTTTGAATTGATTACACTAGGGTGTTGTAATTTCAGGGTTTGGGTTTTCAAACACCATAGGAATGGGTTGAAGATCCCAGCAGGTGTTTCTTCAGAAACTCAGGTAATATTGATAAATAATTAGTAGTTTAAAATTTTATGGATAAAGAAATATGTGAGCCTGGAGAAAAGCCGAATATAGTTATTATTTGAGTTTGGATTGATTGAATTTGGGAATATATATTATTTCAAGATTTTGTGTTTGATACATTGTAGGTTTGAGGATAGAGTTTGAGGTAGGCTTTCTAGTCAATTAGGTAAGGGAAATATGCTATGTTAGTAAATTTAGAAATTCTTATCAATAAAATATGTATATTTTGGGGTATGAATTCTGGATAGTTTATAGTATGAAATTATGGATTTTTAAGAAAATTCCACAGATTATAGATTATTTTTATTATCAAGAAAATAAAAATTTTAATACAGGGGTTGTATTTATTTAGTTGTGTGGCGTGAGTTAATATCATATCAGTACAGAATTTATACAACTTCTAGAATATCATGATTTACAGTATACATACTGAAAAATATTTTACAGAATTTACAAAATACCATAATATGCAGATTTTAGAACTATAACATTCAGATATTTCAGTTATTCAAATATTTTAGTTATTCTGGTACTTTAGTTATTCGGATACTACAGTTTATTCAGATCAGTTATTACAATGTTATTGTTATTTCAGTTGAAACAAAATCATGGTAAAACAGTAAGATATATATAGAATAGTATTATATCGTATTAGACCCTGATGGATCATATCAACTTTCAGAGCACGGTACCGTAATTATTTCATATCAGAGTGCAACCACATATCTCTTATAGTGTATGGATTTATCAGCAGTCAATCATGCTTTGGGAGGTACTGCAGACTCCCCGATAGTCAGGGTTGAGGCGGCCAATACAAATCTAAGCCCAAGACGTCTCCAAGCATAGGATAAGTGTTTTTCTAGTTTCAAGATTGATACTTTCACCAATACACTAGAGATTATATATTGCAGTTTTGCGTTTTCATTACATAACCTTTTGCGTTTTATTATTGCTACATTTGAGAGCATGGATTTCAAACCTTAAATTTGGATTAGATATATTTAGACAAATTTTAATGTAATTTTATATTACATTTTATTCAAATTCACAATTCCAAAGCTAAGGGCTCCGTAAACAAAGGGTATATGTAATACTGTACAAAATTAGGCCTAGTTATGTGATGACCCAATTTTTCTACAATTATTCTTTTTATAATAATTTCTCACATATCTATATCTTTAATACCATATATCAACATAACTCGACCCAAAGTGGGGTACTAGGTGATCAATCTATCACAGATAAGTATACCTAATAGTGGAAGTCCATATATATATATATATATACACAATCCCAAATACAAATACCAGAGCACTATACCATCATACATACACATATACATATCTATATACATCCCCAAAATCCATCAAAATACTCTAGGAGTTACACAAAACACAACCCCAACTCAAAATACTTACCCTGACTACTAGTGTACCAGCTCCCCTCTATCTCGGAGCTCTCTCTACTTGTCTGTCTTGATTACCTGAAATGTTTAGATTCTAGATGAGGCATCTCTCAATAATACGGAATAAATTATTGACAATGTGTGGCACATAAGTTTTAATATATCATCACATTCATTTAAATAATTATAATAACTGAGAAAATATACCGATATGTACTCATAATCATATATATAAAACATAGTGTCATAACTTTTATATCATTTTCATAATCAAATTCATAAGTTTTCATATCTCATACCATATACATACTCATTCATTTCTTATATCATATGCATACTCTTTCATTTCTCATATTTATAATCACATTTTAGCCCATGGGTATGCACTAACATATAGCACAACGCGTCTGTAACCCATGGTTGTTCATTTCTCATATCTTATCTCATTTTCATAGTCTACCTCATGAGTATCCACTAGTATAAAATACACTACGTGTCTGTAACTTGCGGCTGTTTATTTCGCATATCACTTTTCATAAATATTTTCTAACTCATAAGCATCCACCAGTATAAAATACACTACACGTCTATAACTCATGGTTGTTCATTATTGCATTTGTAATGAGAAACCATCCCGAAGATAATCACATCATCATGCACTCACCCCCACATGACCGAATTCTATAGCCGAAGGCTGAACCTAACCGCGGTTGGCCTACACGGTTAGATCAAAATAGGGAACACGCCTATAGTACGATTGGCCTACCCGATCCTGGTCTAGACCCTAGGGGATAACACAACCCTTCATTGGCCCAATCTGTAACGACCTGCTATTTAACTATTTTTTTTTATACTATAACATTTAAAATGCTCTGATACCATACTGGAATAAACCTAAACATCAACCTAAGCAGCGAGAAGCGGAAATCACATAAACATAACCATATGTAAATATATACAATACCAGAGTGCTAACAGGTTTCCCAAAATATACATATATGACTATTCCCCAACTATCCTCAACTGGTGAGAGCTATACAATAATACTCCCAAAAATATACTCACTCTCTACTGATAGGGTAGTACTGTGGCCCCTCTATCTGTGAGTCTGGTCTGCTCGCCTACCTGGATCACCTGAAAAATGTTAAAGTAATTGAGATGAGCCAACGCTCAGTAAGACGAAAAATGCTATTACTAGTGTGTGACAAATAAGCTAAAATATTATGAAAATTTGTTTCTATATAATCATGTAAATATAGTACCAGTAATAAAAACCACCACCATTCCCGTGTTGCTTAACATATCAGTATTGTAGGTTACTATTCAAAATACTTCTAATGTACATAGGTATATTCTCTGTCTTTATAAATTTATATATATATAATAGTAACTAAAAACTTTCCATGTGGATAACTATATGTCATGATTTAACCCCTTATGACAGGGTTGTGCGGCCCGTAGGCGGGATCTACACTGGCTGGCCGACCAGGGTAAATCATTATACTCCCTCAGTCTGATCTGCCCTCCTCAACCCATACTTGATGGGGAGCCTGTCGACGTCTAAGGCATTATACGATCGACCTACTACCACGTATTATCTGAATAAGTGGTTGCACTCTGTAAACTGAATGTAGCTATGGTACCGCTGTAACTATATGGTCCAACAGGGTCTGATACTATATAATATATTTCTATATACAACTATCTGATTTACCATGATTAAGAAATAACTGTATTTACCATGACAATGAAATAAACTGTAACTGTGTCAACTGTATCTCTGAACTGAACTATATAATCATGGTACTGAAAACTGTACAATCATGGTACTGAATACTGTATAATCATGGTACTATATACTGTATAATTATGGTACTGTGAACTATATAATCATGATACTCTGTAATCATTATAAAACATACCCACTGGTTGTATATTCTGTAAATCATATCCTGAAATACTGTAAAATATGTTTCTTTACTATACTCATATTCTCAAGCCACACAAAAATTTTAAACATATTATACATAAATGATAAACTGTATAACTTTCTATCATGAATAATCATCTAATAAAATCGTGTAGTTAATACTGAAACATAGTACAATTGCCTAGCATAGCATATTTCCCTTACCTGATTACTAAAAAGCCCCTATGGTATACTGGCCTAACACCTGCAGGGCTTCCTACACAACACTCTGAAAACCATAAATCCCATAACAAAATATCAATATTTCTTTACTTGCATCATTTCTTACAACTGTTGGAAAGTCAAATTTCGAATAAAAGATCTTACCCTAGATTTGGGATGAATTCCAATTTCGTTTCACCAACGATCCGCTCTGGCAGACTTGCAAAGAACTTCACCAGGAGCATCGTGGTGGCCTCAGATCATCGACCCTGCAACTGACGGGGCCGAAATCGAAGAGAGAAGAGGGAGGAGCCGTAGGGGTAGAGAGAGCGAGAGAGGGTTTACGAAAAATTTATGCAATTAAAAATCAGTTTAGGGCTATTTATACTACGGGATTCGTCAACGAGTCACGTCACCTCGTCGACGGGTCCTTCACTAATTTCGTCAACGAACTTCCTCCTTCGTCGACGAATTTCAGTCTATCAAAAACCCGTCTCGGTATTTTCTTGTCGACGAAGACGGGACCTCGTCGACGAGTTCATGAAGAACCTTCGTCGACAAACCCCTGTATTTGTTGATGAAGCTTGGAAATTTCTTGAAATTTTTATTTCCTCCAAAGTATGGTGTCGTCGACAAACGCGAAGCGTTCATCGACGAAGTCTACTGCCTCATTCTGTTCCTATTTCCATTTTCCTCCCTCCTTATTATTAAAATATTATTATTCTTCAAGTCACTACACAATCGACTATCTCGCCACACTCTGGACTAGACATGTGGTTGCACTAACACATATCTAACAACGGTACCATGCTCTGTATACCATGGTCCATTAGGGTTCTCATTTGCACATTTATGTATTCACATTTCATCATATTTGTGATTCTTATCATCTCTGTTTAGTTCTCATCTCATAACCATGTACATATCTCATTTCAACATTTCTATGAAAACATATTCTGTATATCACAATTTATCATCATTTTCTCTTAAAAACATATCTGTATATCATGTTTCATCATTTCTCTATAAAACATGTTTTTATATCGCATTTCGTCATTTCTCTATGCAACATATATTAATATCATATATATATAACGTCATCATCATTTCTCAGTAAAACATATTTGTATAACATATCTGTGTATAAATCTCATATATTCATATCCGTGTAAAACATATCAGTATATCTCATATTATCATATCTGTATAAAATCATAACTCACATTTCCAATATACATTATCATTTCATATTCCTCATGCCACACAATTTTTGACTATTAAAATATCCATATCATAATTTCTAAAACTATATTCCATAAATCTCATTTTCACATACTATAATCAACTAGTTAATTTTTCCAAAAACATCTGCTATAATTTATTCCCTTTACCTACTCACTGAGAGGCCTGCTAAAATCCCTAAATCCATGCCCACGGCGTTTCGGAGCTCAAAACCTTAAAATCATATTTTCCCCAATTTAGTCAACTCAAACCCAAAATCACAATTATTTTAACATTTCCTAAGCCCACACACTCCCAATAACTAATTAAAATTTAAAAATAATTAATTGATATAATTTCATTATCCTTATCCTAGCCTTGGAGTGGTGCCTAGGAAACCCAAATTAAAAATCTGCTCCGATTAAAATAACGAGGATCAAAGTTAGGACCCCGTGGTAGTGTCTAATCGTCAATTTGGTTATAGATTTAAGATAAATTGAGGAAAGAGAGAGAGAGAGAGAGAGAGAGAGAGAGAGAGAGAGAGAGAGAGAGAGAGAGAGAGAGAGAGAGAGAGAAAGAGGGATTACCATATCCCAGGAGTGGTGCCTACGACGTCCTAATCACGAATCCACTCTGATTAAAATGTTAGTGGCTGAGAATGGAACCCAACAGTATTTTTTGTTCTTCAATCAACTGAGTATTAGTCGAGAAAATGAGGAGAAAGAGCGGGAAGGTGAGGAGAGAGAGACGAGAATCCGGGGGCATTCTCTGCTTGTTGAAATCCTAAAGCTTCTTTGAAGCTTCAGGTGATAATCTTATATATATAATATTATTATTATATTATATTATATAATTAATATTAATTAATTAACTAATTAAATTTTAATTTTAATTTTAATTTTTAATTTAATTTTTTTTATTTTTTTCATTTTTTGGAATCACTACATTCTCCCCTCATAAAAATTTCATCCTCGAAATTTGCTAACTTACGTTTATCTCAACTTCTTCTAGGAATCATTCAAAATGTTTATCCAACTCTAGAAAGAACTGGCGGCCACCCACATAGCAGCCTCGTCCCAAATTTATTAATAACCCTCACTTGTGGCAGAGGAAGACCATGGTTACAATAGGGCCTTGGGAGATTACAATCAATCACATAAAAATAAAACTCCCCCAAGCCATTCATAACCAAAACTAAAAACACTAACTACTTTACCCTATACAAGCCCATAAACAAAACCATCCAACTTAACTCTGGGCCCCGTTAAACAGGTATGGATATCTCTAGCGCATCTTATCCTCTAATTCCCATGAAACTTCTTTAATTGCGTGGTTGCGCCATAACACTTTACCAATGGAATTTTTTTTTTGTGCATAGCTCTTGTTCTTTTTTATCTAGAATCTGCATTGACACCTCTTCATATGAAAAAGTATCCTTAAGCTCCATTGCCTCATAACTAATCACATGGGAGGTATCTGAGACGTATTTTCTTAACATAGATATATGGAATAGGTCATAAATTGTAGATAGCACCGGTGGTAATGTCAACCTGTAGGCAACTGGACTCACTCTTTCCAATATCTCAAATGATCCAATAAATCTAGGGCTCAGCTTACCCTTCTTCCCAAATTTCATAATTCCCTTTATCGGTGCAACTTTCAAAAACACATGGTCCCCTGTATCAAGCTCCAACGCTCGCCAACAAGTATCTACATAGCTTTTCTGCTGACTCTGAACTGCTCTAATTTTTTCTCTGATGAGTCTGACTTTATCATGAGTCCGTTGTACCAACTCTGACCCCAAAATATGTCTTTCACCAATTTCATTCCAATATAATGGAGATCAACACCCCCTACCATACAATGCCTCATACGTTGTCATCCCAATGCTAGACTGGTAGCTATTATTATAAGCAAATTCAACCAACGGCATAAACTATATCTAACTACCCCCAGAGTCTAGCACACAAGATCTCAGTATATCCTCCAATATCTATATCGTCCTTTCTGTCTGTCCATCAATTTGATGATAAAAGGTTGTACTAAATGTTAGCTGAGACCCCATAGCCCTCTACAAACTCTTTCAGAATTGTGATGTTAACTGTGGGTCTAGGTCAGAGACGATGGACACTGGCACATTATGCAGTCTAACTATCTCATGTATATACAACTATGCTAGTCTGCTCATGGAATAGTTAACTCTAATGGGAAGAAAGTGGGCAGTCTTTGTCAATCAGTCCACGACCACCCAAACGGCGTCCTATCCATGCAACTCCGACAGTAATTCTGTAACAAAATCCATAAAAATATGCTCCCACTTCCATTCGGGGATGTGAAGTGGCTGCAATGATCCCACCGATCCTTGATGCTTAGCTTTCACTTGTTGGAATGTCAAACACTCCTCTACAAACTCAGCAATTTCTTTCTTCATATTACTCCACCAAAAAGACTCCCGAAGATCTTTGTACATCTTAGTACTACCAAGGTGCACTGTATAAAGAGATTGGCGTGCTTCCTCCAGGATAATTCTTTTAATCTCAGCGTCATTCGGTACACACAGTCTGGTATAGACTCTCAAAGCCTCAACATCTGAGATATTAAACTCCACTCCTTGACCATTTTGCACTTTATCCATAATCTTCACTAATTATGCATCTTTCATATGAGCAACTTTAATTTTTCCTATAAGGTGGGCTAAATTACCAGATTGGCAATGAATGCCTGGTGAACTCCCTCTATTAGTTTCACACCAAGCTTTTCTAAATCCATTTAGATTGGATGTTGAATCACCATAACTGACATTGATGAGCCCACTAATTTCTGACTCAAAGCATCAGCTACCACGTTAGCTTTTCTTGGGTGGTAACTCATGAAGCAGTTATAATCTTTAATCAGCTCTAGTCATCTCCTCTGCCTCTTATTTAATTCTTTCTGTGTAAAAAAGTACTTCAGGATCTTATGATCTATGAAGATCTCACCTACCCTCATACAAATAATGTCTCCAAATTTTTAGCATATAAACCACCACTGCTAACTCCAGATCATGGGTAGGGTAATTATTTTCATATTCCGTAAGCTATCGAGAAGCATATACTACAACTCTCCCCCACTGCATCAGAACACAACTGAGCCCTTTGTGTGACGCATCATTGTAAATAATGAAACCCTTTTCTCCTAAAGTAATCGTCATAACCGATGCAGTGATGTGTCACTGCTTCAACTCCTAAAAACTCTATTCGCATTCGTCGGTCCACTCAGACTTCACCCCTTTCCTGGTCAATTTTGTCAAATTTCCTAACAGCTTAGAGAAACCCCCTACAAATCGACGGTAGTATCCTGCTAGTCCTAAGAAACTTTTGACTTCCTGCATATTTTTCAGTCTTTCCCAGTCCACTACCGTCTCAATCTTGCTTGGATCAATGGAGATACCACCACTGGATACAACATGACCGAGGAATGCTACTTGCTCCAGCCAAAACTCGCATTTCTTAAATTTGGCATACAGTCTCCTTTCCTCAAGATATGCAGTGTTGTCCTCAAATGGTCCCTGTGCTCTTCATGACTCTTTGAATACACCAGTATGTCATCAATAAATACCACCATGAACTGGTCCAAATACTAGTGGAAGACCCTATTCATCAGGTCCATGAATACGGTAGGGGAATTTGTCAGACCAAACAACATAACCAAAAATTCATAATGGCTATACCATGTTCTAAATGCTATTTTCGGAACATCCTCAGCCCTAACCTTTACTTGATGGTACCCAGATCGTAGATCAATCTTGGAGAAAATTTGTGTCCCCTGAAGCTGGTTAAACAAATCATCAATGCAAGGAAACGGGTATTTATTCTTAATTGTCACTTTATTGATTTCTCTTTAGTTGATGCACATTCTCATCGACCCATCTTTATTTTTAAAAAACAATACCAGCGCTCCACGAGGTGACACGTTGGGCCTGATAAACCCCTTGCCAAACAACTCCTGCAGCATCGGCGCTGTTCCTTGAGACAAGTCGATAGCAAACTCTACCTCACGATCAAGAGGCAATCCTGAAAAATCCTCTGAAATCACATCAGGAAAATCCCTCACTATCGGGATATCCTCTAATATTAACTCCCATTCTAATGCTTCATTTACATAGGCCAAGTATCCCTCCAATAACAACATCCTCGCATGTATGGCGGATAACATCTGTGATGGGATACGTACACAAGTCCCCACAAATCTGTACTCCTATTCTCCTGGAGATCTGAATACCACTTCTCTTTGATAAAAATCAATATTGGCGTATTAACAGCTAGCCAGTCCATTCCCAGAATTATCTCAAAATCATGCATCTCTAGGACTATTAAATTAACTGGCAAAGACCTCCTTTGAATACTAATTGAACAGCCTTTAAGTACCTTCCTATACAATACTACCATCTTGGTCGGTGTAGCCACTGATAAACTGATATCTAGCAGCTGAGTTTCTATCCCACGGAACTTGACAAACTCCCAGGCTATAAAGGAGTGAGTCGCTCTTGAATCAAATAAAACAATTGTCTTATATGACTAGATGACGCTTGTGGCACCTAGGACAGGGAGGGTACAATGGTATGCCCTATACAACTCAATCTCCCATCCCTTCTCCCTGACCTCCTCTGTCACCATACCTCCTCTAAGGGCCCCTGTTGGTACCTACCTGAAAATCAGGAGGTGTGGACCTCTTCTTCTAGCTTTGTGCTAGGGCACCCATCTGTAGGCTGGATTCAATAACCGTAGCTTTATCTACCAGCTTTAAAAAATTATAGACCTGAAAGCCCACTACCTGCTTATATAATCTTAGGCCCTCCTCAAACTTTTTCGCTTTCTTTTCCTTATCCGGCACCATATATAGGGAAAATCGGGATAGTTCAATAAATCTGGCGGCATACTGTTGCACTGTCATGTGTCCTTGAGTCAGATTTAGGAATTTCACCGCTTTAGCATTTTGGGTAGTAGCGGGGAAATACTACTCGAAAAATAACTCCCTGAAGCAGCTCCATGTCATAACTACAGGTCCAGGCCACTGCTCCTCCAGTAATCTCGCTGATCTCCACCAGCATTTAGCTTCTCCTATCAACTTAAATGTAGCAAATGATACCTTCTGCTCCTCAGTACACATGAGAACTGCTAACATCTCCTTAATCTCTTAGACCCAGTTTTTAGCCACGAGTGGGTTGGTCTCTCCGAAGAATGACGGGGGTCTTACACATGTGAACTGCTTAATCATGCAGCCCCGCTCCCCAGAACTCCTGGCCATCTCTGCCATCACCTGTTGGGTGACACTACGAAACACCGCTTCTAGATCTCCACCGCCCATACTGGGATACCCTACATCATCACCTCCAGCATGTGCACTGCTACTTCCAAGATCCATCCTAAAAATAGAACAAAAATAGTCTTAGAACTCTATCATCATAACACAGCTAATATACTTGTCTAACTAAGACCCATAAGGTATTCTCCTATAACCATTCATCTTAACTCCTTATTTCCTAATTTAAGATTTAGTCTTACCACTTATAAATAAGAACTGACAATAGTTTACTATTGTTTTTCTGGAGTCGTCACCCTATAAAAATCACAGAAACCACCTCAGAATTCTATGCCTCTAGGCTGTAAGATAGAACCCCAAATTTCACTCTTATACTCCAATAATGACTGAATCAAATCCCAAACTACCCATCCTCTATTCTCATCACAATCCATTCCTATACTCTGGTATTGTATTCCATTGAAATCTACAAAACCTAACAACCTAAGCTCTAATACCAAACTGTGACAACCTGATTTTTCTACCATTTTTTTTTTTTACAATAATCTGTCACATATCTATATCTCTAATACCATATATATCAACATAATCCAACCCGAAGTGGGGTACTGGGTGATCAGTCTATCACATATAAGTATACCTAACAGCAAAAGTCCATATATATACATCATCCCAAATACAAATACTAGAGCACTATACCATCATACTTACACATATACATATCTATATACGTCCCCAACATCCACCAAAATACTCCAGGAGTTACACAAAACACATCCCCAACTCAAAATGCTTACCCTGACGACTAAGGTATTAGCTCCCCTCTATCTTGGAGCTTTCTCTATTCGTCTGTCCTGATTACCTGAAATGTTAAGATTTTGGGTGAGACACCTCTCAATAAGAAGGAATAAATTATTGACCACTGGCATATGAGTTTTAATATATCATCACATTCATTTAAATAATTATAACAACTCAGAAAATATACCAATATGCACTCATAATCATATATATAAAACATAGTGTCATAAACTTTCATATCATTTTCATAATCATATACATAAGCTTTCATATCTTATACCATATACATACTCATTCATTTCTTAAATCATGTACGTACTCTTTCAATTCTCATATTCATAATCACATTTTAGCCTATGGGTATCCACCAGCATATAGCACAACGCATTTGTAACCCATGGCTGTTCATTTCTCATATCTTATCTCATTTTCATAGTCTACCTTATAAGTATCCACCAGTATAAAATACGCTACGCCTCTGTAACTCATGGCTGTTTATTTCACTTTTCACTTTTCATAAACATTCTCTAGCTCATGAGCATCCACCAGTATAAAATATACTACGTGTCTGTAGCTCATGGTTATTCATTATCACGTCTGTAATGAGAAACCATCCTGAAGATAATCACGTCGTCATGTATTCACCCCACATGACGGAGTTGTGCGACCCGAAGGCTGGATCTAACTGTGGTTGGCCTTCTCGGTCATATCAAAATAGGGAATGCATCTGTAGTACGATTGGCCTACCCGATCCTGGTTCAGACCCCAGGGGGTAACACAACCCTTCACTGGCCCAATCGACTATCTCGCTACACTCTGAACAAGACGTGTGGTTGCACTAACACATATCTAGCAACGGTACCGTGCTTTGTATACTATGGTTCATTAGGATTCTCATTTCCACATTTCTATATTCACATTTCATCATTTTTGTAATTCTTATCATTTCTGTTTAATTCTCATCTCATATCTGTGTACATATCTCATTTCAACATTTCTATGAAAACATATTATGTATATCACAATTTATCATCATTTGCCAGTAAAAACATATTCGTATATCATGTTTCATCATTTCTCTATAAAACATGTTTTTATATCACATTTCATCATTTCTTCTCTATGCAACATATATGTATATCACACGCGCACACACGCACACACACACACACACACACACACATATATATCATCATCATCATCATCATCATCATCATTTTTCAGTAAAACATATCTGTATAACATATCTGTGTATAAATCTCATAAATTCATATCCGTATAAAACATATCAGTATATCTCATATTATCATATCTGTATAAAATCATAACTCACATGTCCAGTACACATTATCATTTCATATTCCTCATGCCACACAATTTTTGATTGTTATTCATAATATAATAATCATAGGAAAAATATCTATATCATAATTTCCAAAACTATATTTCATAATTCTCATTTTCACATACTATAATCAACCAATTAATTTTTTCAAAACATCTACTATAATTTATTCCCCTTACCTACTTACTGAGAGGTCTGCAAAAATTTCTAAATCCACGCTCACAGCGTTTCAAAGCTCAAAACCTTATAATCACATTTTTTCCCAGTTCAATCAATTCAACCCCAAAATCACAATTATTTTAACATTTCCTAGGCTACACACTCCCAATAACTAATTAAATTTTAAAATAATTAACTAATATAATTTCATTATCCTTATCCTAATCTTAGAGTGGTGCATAAGAAACCCAAATTAAAAATATGCTCTAATTAAAATGACGAGGATCAAAGTTAGGACCCCGTGGTGGTGTCTGGTCGTCAATTTTGCTAAATATTTAAGAGAAATTGAGGAGAGAGAGAAATAGAGAGTTTACCTTATTCTAAGAGTAGTGCCTACGACGCCCTAATCATGAATTCATTCCGGTTAAAATATTGGTGGCCAAAAATGGAACCTAATGGTATTTTTCGTTCTTCAATCAGCCGAGTATTCATCGAGAAAATGAGAAAAGAGAGAGGGAAGGCGAGGAGAGAGAGACGAGAATCAGGGGGGCGTTCTCTACTTGTTGAAATCCAGAAGCTTATATTATATTATATTAATATATTATTATATTATAGTATATTATTTAATTAATATTAATTAATTAATTAATTAATTTTTATTTTTAAATTTAATAATAATAATAATTATTATTATTATTATTATTATTATTATTATTATCACTACAAGAAGTTCACATTTTTAATATGCAAGGATTATTAGGGAATTATCGATAATTTTTAAATTTTGATTATTAATGACTTTATAAAAAAATAATTAAAATTTATGCCATTCACACACACATATAAATACCAATAATGTTCATTATTTCATTTTCTAAAAGTGCATTACTATAAATGATGGTCATCCTACACAGTAAATTTATCAAATTCATCTTTTCTGAATTCTTAGAATACACACACTCATTTTATTTATAATTTTCATTGCATTTGGAGCATATAAAATTCAAAATTTGAATTTAAATTTATATGAATTTAAATAAAATATAGTATAACGATATGAATTGGTTTTGGATTTGGAGTTGTATTAAATTTGGATTAAATATAATATAAAATTATATTTAAATTGGTCCAAATTCAGAACCAAGATCCGAAATTCATACTCTTAAAAGCAATATAAAATTATATTGATCGAGATCATATCTATAAACATGGAATTCGGGATTTAAACTTGAATTTGCATAAATTTTGACAAAACTCAATACAATTTTATATGATATTTTGCCAAAAGTCACACAAATTTGAGCCAACCCTTAAAACCCAAGCTCCCAATCATTGAGTGAGTTTCTTTTAAACTCCAACCTTGAATTTAATGCAGTCAAATGTCATCTTATGTTAAATTTATTAACTTTTTTTGTTTTACTCATCTATACTATTAATAAAGT
Source organism: Malania oleifera (assembly GCF_029873635.1). NCBI lineage: Eukaryota > Viridiplantae > Streptophyta > Magnoliopsida > Santalales > Ximeniaceae > Malania > Malania oleifera. The sequence goes on along the minus strand of NC_080422.1, from coordinate 102,869,014 downwards.
ATAGCTCATAAAAAGATTGAATTAACCAAATGGAAATAGAGAATTATCCTACAGTCATGTTGGTTTGTTGAATATAATGGGGTAGAAATGAAATGAAATGAAAATTTGTATAGAGAAAATAAAGAAATTAGTTGATAAATTTGATTTTGTTCTGATGACTCTATTCAATTCTTGTGTGTCTAACATACAACAAATGAGTAATATATAAGAAAAACTAAATTTAATTGCTTTATTAATTTCTCAATTAATTATTTCTAAGATATGTAATTAATGTATGCGTTAATTTTGTAATATATATATATATATATATATATATATATAGATATATAAGTTTAAGAATACTCATAAAATAGAATAATATGTTCGGAAAAGTAATAAGCTTTTAACAATTTTAAATTCCAAAATTTTATTTTTTTTAAAAAAGCTAAAAGATCAACATTTTAAAATCCAAAAAAAGCTAAAAATATTGACATTAAAATTGCGAAATAGTTTTCATAGTTTATTATAAAATAGAAACATAAGTATATCACATGTGAGGCCAAAGTATTGTATTCTCATTTTCTCAAATTCTCCAATTATATTATAAAGAATAAAAAAAAACTTTATTTTAATTAAAAATTTAAAATCTATGCATTGTTGTGCGAATGAATGCGGAAACAATTGTGTAATGCAACAATCACAATGATTAATACGAAAACACACACAAATAATGAAAGCAATAAAAGATACTAGATTTAACGTGGTTCATCAAAATGCCTATGTTCACATAAGCAAGTGGCCATTGAATTTCATTATTTGTCAAAACCAAGATTACAACATTGTATTTATATTAACCCTACACATACAGAAGGATTAGAAAACTTCCTTTGTATCAATCCCTAGAGGATTTGTCTTCGTATCCCCGACCTATTAATCTTCCCAATTCAAAATTCAAAAACAATGCTAAACAAAACTGTCGACGGTTTCCTTCTAAATTATCTTTTGTCTGAAACTATCGATGTAACCGTCGACGATTTTCTTCTTGACTTGGTTTTCACTTGAAACCGTCGACGGTTTTCTTTAGACTAGCTTTCTTGTTTTTCCTTAACATGCTTTTTTTGTACATATGTTTCACTCCATATGAACGGCATATTATATCAATAATTTATCATTATCTCAATTTCTATATTACGCAAGTTTAATTTAAAATTTTAAAATTTATTCATTACACATGTAAGGCTCACAACCCTAATACATAATTTTTTTAATAGGTGAGTAAGTGGTAAACTCAAGATTCTATCTATTAAAGTATTAGTATTCAAAATTTGAGAGTTTTTAATTTATGTTTAATATAATACGTTGAAATCAAGGTTCCGTTTGAAACTTAAAAAAAAATATTGGAGAAAAAAAAAAAGAAAGAAAAATAATAAAAAAAATACATTTTCAAATTTGATTATCAAGAAAAGTAACAAAAAAATAATAAATATATTAAATTTGTGAACAAAAATTTAATTTTACACACTATTAATCATAAATTTTATAAAGAAAGATAATATAAGAAAAAAAGTTTCCTCATTTGTTTTTTCTCAAATAAAATTTTTTATTCAAAGCCCAAATAGATCCTAAAGCAAAAAAGAGTATACGGGTGAGTTCATTATTTTGATAAATTAGTCGAACATCCAAAAACTGGATACTTATTATTAATAAAAAAATCTAGCATTAATTGTTTGATGATCCAAAGTTCTCAAGTTCAATTGTTTACCTGTGATGTGTCTAATAAATTACTAGAGATGTGTTGATAGACATGCAGCAATATTTAGATAGGTTCACAGGGACTCAAAAAAAAAAGTGGTATTCTTTATTAACTAACACCAAAATGAAATAGCTAAACGATACCCAAAAAAAACAAGAGAAAAAGAAAAAGAGGCTAAGGAAGTGGATCTATGCCTATTTCCACAAGAAATGCTGAACAGATTCTTGCCAGGAAAGCACCAGCAGCAGCATCACCAAAACCCCTGCCAGCCCCCACGATGAGCTCCCAATCCTGAGCACCCACGACGCCTCCGGAGACGGAACCATCGCTGGCGCAGACGGCGGCGATGTGGTGGTTTTGATTGCAATAATCAGCCCGGCGAGAACCACCGGCAGCACAAACCCTGACCCCAATCTGCTCTCGTACTGCGTGCTTCTCTTTGCGCCGTAATTCACGTACAACGGCGAAAGCACCACAGCAAGCACCACCGCCATGAGCATCGCTGCTCCTCTGTGTGATTGGATTTGGCCTCCGTAACCGTAGGACGCCATTGCTGGACTGATTTGACAGTTGGCGCCTTTTTTTCTGTTTGGTTGCCGGGAAAATTTACCCTGTTTGGGATGGTGAAGAAAGTGAGTGCGAGTGGGAGATTTATAGAAGGGAAATTCAAAAATTGAAGGGATCGATGAAGGAATCTAGTTGGAAAGACTCTGGAATTGGATGGAAAAAAGTGACAAGCAGCCGTCCAAAAAGCAAAAAGGGGTTGATTGGTTTGTGGGAAAATGATGTTCAATAATTAAAAGAGGTTTTGAAACTTTGGAAGCAAGGAATCTCTTCCTTGGGATGTTTTAGTGTTCATATTGAACCTCAAAATTGCTAGCTGTCTATGGAAACTGGGAAGTAGCTGTTTTTTGTTAGAAAATTATTAAATTATCGCATGAGTTTGGATTATTTTAAATTATCGCCAATGGTTTCCCTAAAATATTATTTTAAAATTTTAAGATGATTTTTGGATTATTTTTATAAAATAATAATAATAATAATAATAATAAGCACAAAAATAGACTAACATTTTTTGAGATTTTAAAAATTCAAAAAGACAAACTTCTTCCTAAATTTCGCAATTTTAAAGCAATGTTTGTATCTTTTTAACTAATTTAAGAAAAGTGCATATTATATTTGAAATCTCGATAAAACCTTTATTTTTTATAAAACTTTAGAAAATATTAGTGTCTTTTGTGAAAAAACTTATTCCTAGATTGCCTTTAGATTTTAAAAATAGTTTGATTAATGTCTGTTATATATATATATATATATATATATATATATATATATAAATTTTATGGTTTGAAGAATTGGTCCAAGTTTGGAATTATGATTTCTAATATCCTCTAAGAACTAAAAATTTTAGATAGTATTTTAGAGGATGAATTTTTGTAGTTTGAATTTATATTTGTACAACTTTGGAGAAAAGGTTAATATAGTTTTACATTATATTTTATTTATACAAATATAAATTTAAAGTTTGAATTTCACACTCCCATATGTAGAACTAAAGTTAAAGTTTACATCGACTATGCTTGAGAATGGAAAATTGTATTTATAAATTTATTGTTTAGGTAATATTTATGAGAATGATTTATGTATACATTTCATATGCATTTGGACCATATAATAAAAAGTTGTGTCACAAAGAGAATTAAATAACTCCTTACCGTAATCAAGATTGAAATTGTAAAACAAGAAAGTAATTAGAGTTATGTTATAATTCATTAGAAAGTTGAAGATAGAATGATTTTGCAACATATTGGAAAAATAATAATCTAGCCAAAAGTTCACTCAAAGTTATTTAATCCTCTTTGTGATGTAATCATATTGAAAGCATGCAATCATATTTTTTTTTTGTCATAATTAATTATAATTTGATTCGGTTAAATCCGATTAATCGAATTAATCAAAAATTTGGTTTGATCAGGTAAGGTTTTGGTAAGAAGGATAATTCGGTCATTTCGGTTATGATGAATAGTTAACCAAATTTTTTCGGTTGATTTGGTTAATTGGCTGAACTGACCGATTGCACAACCCTACCTAAGCAAGGTCAACCTGGTTTGACCCTCTAAATCGTCGATTTTTATTTTATTATTTATTTTAATAATTTCATTTTAAATTCAAAAAATTTGAGGAAAATTGGTACAAAATCATGAAAAATCAAGGAAAATAAATAAAAATTCCCTGAGCCATTCTTGACTCAGTGGCCAAAAAATGAAGATTTTTAAAATCCAAAAGAAGAAAAATGGGGAAATTTCTTTAATTTTTTTTAAAAATTGCAAGAAAATTCTAAAAATAGAGAAAAAGTCTAAAAAAATTTTGGGACTCTTCTTACTCAATTTTGATCAAATTTTAGTGATTTTCTTGTGTGGTTTGTTTATGTGTGTCCTGTTTGCTACATGAATATATGTTTTTTTCTTTCCTTTATGCATGTGTGTGCCTACATGCTTGTGTGTGTGTGTGTGTGTGCATTTCTCTTATGAGGAAAATTAAAAATGGGGATCTTTGATCTTGAATTATCTCTTTAGGGATGAAGATTCTAATTGAATCACTTTGTCTTTAGTGATTTTTTTAGAATTTTTGGATTTTGGTGCACTCCTTGCATGTATTTTTTGCATAGGCTGTGATTTTAATTGTATGTTGTAAATATGTTTAATTGTTTCATTTTCTTGCCCATTTGATGTGTCATTGATTTAAAACCTTAATGAATTTTTCTTTAAATCTTAGAAGCCCTTTGCATGCCTTTGGGGTTTAAAGGTAAGAAGTCTTTGTCTTATGCAAGTCTTCCTAAAAATAAAGGTTAGGTAATGAGCACATTTTAAAAGAAATAAATGAAAAGTATTGAATGAATAATCCTCAAAAGAATCGGTAATAGTTGTGTTCTTAGCACGCTTTTGGGGTCCTGATGTTGTTAGGACCGGAGAAGCCTATGAGTGGGCTTGATACACATGGGTGAACACCAACCTGACCCAAAAGCTTAAGCCTATTAGATCTTGGGCCCAATCATGTATATAAACACTCATCATCCACTCTAATTTTCTAATGTGGGATAAACTCACAATTGGAATTCTCAACAATCTCCCCCTCACTTGTGAGTTCCAACCGCTCCCCCTTGAACGTAAACCATCTCCTTTATGGGAGTAAGCCCAATTTCCTAACAGTTGCTTAAGTGGGCCTTACCACTGGCTCCTTACGTGCCTCGAATTACATTTCACGTGCCTCCGAACCAATCCTACATCCCACGTCTTGACCCTATTTGGATCCATCCCAGCCCTAGATGATCCTTATTAGCCTCGGTTACACACTTGGTCCTTACTGTTAGCACGTTAGGAGAATTAGCTTCACGTCTTGACTTTTACGATGTCGCTTACCTAGCGTTACGAACCGTCGGCTCTGATACCACTTGTTAGGACCAGAGGAGCCAATGGGTGGGCTTGATATACATGAGTGAACAACAACTTGACCCAAAAACTTAAGCCTATTAGGTCTTGGGCCCAACCATGTATATAAGTACCCATCATCCACTCAATTTTTCCAATGTGGGACAAACTCACAAGTGGAATTCCCAACAATCTCCCCCTCACTTATGAGTTCCAACTGCTCCCCCTTAAGCGAAAATTGTCTCCCTTATGGGAGTAAGCCCAATTCCCTAACAGTTGCTCAATAGGGCCTTACCACTGGTGGATCACGTGCCTCGAATTGCATTTCACGTGCCTCCGAACCAATCCTACCTCCCACGTCTTGACCCTATTCAGATCCATCCGCAGCCTAGATGATCCTTATTAGCCTCGGTCACACTTGGTCCTCCAACTGTTAGTACGTCAGAAGAATTAGATTCACGTCTCAACTTTTTTACGATGTCGCTCACCCAGAGTTATGAACTGTTGGCTCTGATACCACTTGTTAAGACCGGAGGAGCCTATGGGTGGGTTTGATATACATGGGTGAACACCAACCTGACCCAAAAGTTTAAGCCTATTGGATCTTGGGCCCAACCATGTATATAAGCACCCATCTAATTTTCCAATGTGGACAAGTGGAATTCTCAACAATAGTCGGAAAGGGGGAGATTTGTTAGGTTATTTCCTTCCATGTGGAGGAAAGCCCAAGTGGGTATTATTAAAAGCCCAAAGCCTAACTATAGTAACCGAGAAAAAAATAAAATTTTTTTAAAAAATAATAATAATAAACTAATAAAATAAAATAAATTAATTAAATTAACAAGTAAAATGAATAGTATGATAAGAAAATATATATATATATATATATATATATATATATATATATATATATAAAGTGTACACTCTTCTTAAAGAGGCTTTACTTTAATTAGCAAGTTAATATGATATTAATATATATATATATATATATATATATATAATTGTGCAAGTTTCTCTAGGAAGCTTGCTTTGATTTTGGTGTGTTCTCTCTCTCTCCTCTCTCTCTCTCTCCTACGACACTCTCTCTCTCTTTCCCTCTTCGATTCCGGATCAGTTTTACACCGAATCGACAAACCGAAGCCACCACGATGCTCCTGGCGAAATTCTCTGCAAATCTGCCGGAGCAGATCGTTGGAGAAAGCAATTTGGAAATCATCTCTAAGTTGAGAAAAGGCTTTTTAAGTCAAATTTGAAGTTGTGACAGTTGAGAAAAGTGTTATATGCGTTGAAATATTAAAGTTTAATACTTGGAGTTTTCGTTTCCAGGGGTGTTGATTGGGAACATTGGGAATCATCCCTAAGTTGAGGTAAGACTTTTTAAGCCAAATTTGACTTTGTGGCTGTTATAGAAAATGTTGTACGTACAAAAATACTGAAGTTTAATACTGAGAATTTTCGATTTCAGGGTATTGGTCAGGAAATCTTACGGGGGTTAGACTAGATTGTTTTGGGGGCTTTCTCAGTAGTCAGGTAAGGGGATAAATTAAACTAGTTTTGTTTTGAGAAAATGCATGTATATGTAGCATCTGGTTTTAGGAAAAATAAATATATTTATATATATGATTTATATTTAAAAAATACTGTTTAAATGATGATATGTACGTGGAAAATTTGTTCAGTGTGGCATGAGTATAAAAATGTTGTGAAATACTATTTTCTGGGAATGGGGATGATATGGATTTCTATGATGAAAAACCGACATACGAGCCAAGATATATATATATATATATATATGTGATTTACCGGCGTACGGGTCGTGCTATGTGGATATGTCTGCCAGCGTAAGGGCCGTGCTATGTGGATATGTTTGCCGGCGTACGGGCCGTGCTATGTGGATGAGATTTGCCAGCGTACGGGCTGTGCTATGTGATTTTCCGGCGTACGGGCCAAGCTATGTGATTTTCCAACGTACGGACTGTGCTATGTGATTTACCGGCGTACGGGCCGAGCTATGATAAAATATGAAATACTGGCGTACGGGCCGATGATTTTCATGATATATGTATATGTGAAAAATGATACGAATGATTTGATAATTAATTATATGAGTTATCCATGTATTACGATTTTAGTATATGTATATGATATCAGAACCTGGTTGGCTTGGTCTAGGCTAGCACTTGCACGGTACCGTTGCTATGTGTCCATAGTTTTCATGATCATGATATTTGTGTTAACGCTACTGTACGGAGTGGTGTAAGATTGGATGGTCGATGTGGTTATTTTCAAGAAGTGTGCTGTTATCACCCCTGGTGTACGGACCAGTCTGGGTAGACCCATCATACCTACAGACTACTGTTTGACTTGGCAGTGGTTGGCCAACCATTGTCAGGTCCCGCCTTCAGGCCACACAACCCAATCATGTGGGGGTAATACATGACAACAGCCGACTAACCTACCAGGATTGTTTTATGTTATTATTATGATATGAGATGAGATATGCTTATGAAATGCAGTATGTTCTGCCATGTTTTGATATACATATATTTTCCCAAATTTGATAAACAGTACTGAATATGATATGTATGGTATATGTAGAACACGGTATACTCATGTTACCACACACTAGTATTAGTTTATTTCCCTTACTAAGAGGTGTCTCACCCATAAATCTTATTAACTTTTCAGGAGCCCTGGATAGGAGAGCGGAAAAAGCCCCACTGATATAGTACGGTCTATCTGCCCTTTTTGAAGGGTAAGTTTTGTAGGGACAGTTGGATTTTGTAGGAAATGTCCCTAGGTTTTATTTTTTGGATGTGTATATGAAAATACAATAATTGTAGTAACTCTGATATATTGTGGTATATGGTATTAAGATGTACATGTTTGTATATTTTCTGCTGTTAGGACTTCTGCTTTATGTTCTGATATATCCCTGGTGCTCACGGGTCCAGGTGGATTGTGACTTGTTGAACTGGAATATGAGATATGGGATATTGATATTATATATAAAAAGAAATATGTGGAAAAATGAGCAGGTCGTGACACTAACCCTTTAGAGTGATAACCTAAAAGAAATTATAAAAAAAGAGGGGAGAAGGGAGGAACTGTCACTTTTAAAAAGAAAGAGAGAAAAACGTGATTTTTCTCACGCTGCCCAAATTTCATTAAGACTCCGATCACGCTTCGTCTGTGGTCCGATTGATCTGAATTTTGGAGGAGATGTTCACGACTCAAGGAGCTACAATCTGAATGGTAAAGATTGGATTTTAAGCTTGGGAGTTGGGATTTTGTTTCCCCATGAACAGTAACTGTGATTTTAGTATATTCTCTCTAATTCTCTTTGCATTTGACAAGATTATTGATATCTTGATGAGATACATTTGTAGCCTCTAATTGGGATTAGAGAAGACTTGGTGTACCCATTATTTGGTTGATAATATAGGTTTCAACTGGATTAGGTCCCGTGGTTTTTCTTCCTCACATTGGGGAAGTTTTTCACGTAAAAAATTACTTCTGTTCTTATGGTATGGTGTGATTGATTATTTCTTTTTTATTATTTTCAGCACGTATAAAAGTAGAGATATACTATATTTTCTTGCATATAGGGAGAAGAATTATTTCGCTGTGGTTGTTTGTTGATATCTCCCCTAACAAAGTGGTATCAGAGCCCGGTTGACAAATTGTCAGGGTGGTAGTTTGAGTTATGGAAGCAAATACGAGTAGAATGATTAATCTAAATGGTTCAAATTATAAATATGGAAAGGAAAAATGGAGGATCTTCTTTATGTGAAAGATTATAACCTACTTGTCACACCCCGAACCCGCAGATGGGTCCCAAGTGTGAAAATAGTAACCTAACCTGTCTCTATATCAATTAAACATACATAATACAGTACTGAAAGAGGGTCCGACCCCGTGGGGCATACGGAAGCCCTACAAAACATACACATATACATCCATACTCATCAAATATTGTTCAATCTATCCATATAACATACCATACCAGAGTCTATACAACACTAGGATATATGTTCCCATAATTACGAAACATACTCCGGGTGTCTACAAAACCATCACGACAACCCTGTTACAAAACCGTACCTATCCAGGCACTAACTGTAGCTAAACAACACCCTCGCTTTCGAATGCTAGGATGTTAGTTTCGGCTACCCGAAGGACTTGAAAATATTTGTATATACATTCGGGGTGAGACACCTCTTAGTAAGGAAGAAAATAAGTTATATCAGTATGTGGCATGTCAGTATTATTTTACGTAAAACATAACACCATACAATATGATACAGTTTCAAAACATTTCCATACAGTTCTATACAGTTCCAGTATTTTCACAAATCCATTCCAGTACATATGATACCCAAACATACGGTTAGTGTTGTCACACTCAAGCAATCGAAACCCTGTGATAACCGAAGCCTCACAGCAGTACGTTGCCAATACAGTGTAGCTCACACCCTTCGGTGACCAGCCGGAAGATACTGGCAATATTTCATGCCCTTGGATATAGAGCTGGACACTCTCGCCCACAGTAATGAACCAATATATGGCGCAGCGTATGGTAATTAGCCGCAACTAGCTGATTTCACAAAACCTGGAATCATTTTGGAACTCATGTTCTTATACTCATCAGCGTACGGTAATTAGCCGCCACTAAATGTTTTACAAAATACCTGGAACAATTACATACAACCATACATTCCACACTCATTTGGTATATTGTAAATCATATCGTTTTCCAATTCAAGCATACAGTTTTATACAAATATGGATACGGTCACCTCAATAATACAGTTTCAATACAACATACCATTTTCCAAACAAAGTAGAGATGATACCCAATATCCCCGATTTTCCCAAAAACTGTAACCTGAAAATCTCGCATTTTTACCCGATAAATTTCCCCAAATAGGTAGTCAAAACATACATACGATTGTAACCTATAGGTTTACCGATCTCGATTTCAAGAATGAACTGATATAAATAGAAACCCCTTACCTTATCTTGAAATCAAACCACAAACTCTACAGCTCTCAAAACTACGAACCAAGACACCAAAACCTAAACAACACAAAACAATACTTCCTTACTATTCGTACTACTACACATATTTTGAAACATAAGTGGAAATCGAGCCTTACCTCGATTTTGGACCAAAACCTAAAACTGCTCGAAACAAGATTCCGATCTGCTATTTTCGAAGAGAAACCTGCCCTGATCTATGCGGTAACGTCGAATTTACGAATCAGGCGACGAACGGCGAAGAAATCAAGAGAGAGAGAGAGAGAGAGAGAGAGACCTACAAGTTCTAGAGAAAGAGGGAGAACATTTTTTAGATTACTTAGCTTGGAAGTAAGGGATCTGATATTTATAACCCCTTTGACTTGGTCGCCCTCGTCAACAAACGGCATCCTCGCCGACGAGGCCATATAGATAGCTCATCGACGAGACAAGGATCTCGTCAATGAACCTGATATTACCTGTTTCCCGAAATCCCTTGGCTTCTCCTCGTCAATGAGCAGCACCTAGACATCGTCGACGAACTCTAGCTTCGTCGATGAACTCTGCTCAATTACCAATTTATCCTTCTTTTATATATTTAATCCATACATCACGGTTCAGGTTCTTACAACCTCCCCTCCTTACTAAAATTTTGTTCTCAAAATTTGCAATCTCTCATTATGAACTCATTTATACTACTAAATACAAACATACTCTAAGAAGAACCGGCGGCCATTTATATGCAACCCCGTCACAATACATACATTCCTTCACTTATGGTGGAGGAATACCGTGGTTAAAAACATACACAGCCTCGGGAGCTCACAATAAAACATGACTCTCCCAGAGACTAACCACACAATACTAATACGATAATAGAGTACTACATACATACATACATACATACATACCTATACCAACCCTGCTATCTAACTACTACTAAAAACAACTGCGGATACTTCCAGCTTATTTCCGCTTCTAATTCCCAAGAAGCTTCTTCAACCGCGTGGTTCCACCACAAAACCTTCACTAACTATATTTTCTTAGTACGCAACTTTTGAACTTTTCGGTCCAGAATCTGAACTGGTACTTCCTCAAACGCCAAAGCATCCCTAAGTTCCAAGGACTCATAACTAATAACATGCGACGGATCTGACACGTACCTTCTCAACATGGATACGTGAAATACATCATGGATCCTTGAGAGTGTAGGAGGTAGTGCAATCCAGTAGGCCACCGAAACCACTCGTTTTAGAATCTCGAATGGTCTGATATACCTTGGACTCAGCTTGCCCTTCTTCCCGAATCTCATCACTCCTTTCATTGGAGCGATTCTCAAAAATACCTTACCCCCCACCTCGAACTCTAATTCACGACAGCAAACATCTGCGTAATTCTTCTGTCGACTCTGAGCCGATTTAATCCTATCCCGGATCAAACCTACCTTCTTAGACACCTTCTGAATAATTTCAGGTCCTAACACCTGACGTTCACCAACCTCATCCCAATACAAAGAAGATCGACACCTCCGGCCATACAAAGCCTCGAACAGTGTCATCCCAATACTAGCTTGGAAGCTATTGTTATAGGCAAACTCCACTAGTGGCAAAAACTGAATCCAACTACCACCGAAGACTAACACGCAAGCCCGTAACATATCCTCAAAAATCTGTATTGTCCTCTCCGACTGTCCATCAGTCTGGTGGTCGTACGTTGTACTGAAAGTAAGCTTCGTCCCTAGTGCTCCCTACAAGCTTTTCCAAAATCAAGAAGAAAACCTCATATCTCGATCTGAAACAATGGACACCGGTACCCCATGCATTCTTACTATCTCATGCACGTACAAGTTTGCTAGCTTACTCAAAGGGTAGCTAACCTTCATCGGTACAAAGTGAGCAGATTTCGTCAACTTGTCCACGATTACCCAAATAGCATTTTGCCCATGAAGCACTAGCGGTAATCTGGTAACAAAGTCTATAGAAATGTGCTCCCATTTCCACATCGGAATAGCTAAAGGCTGTAACAGCCCTACTGACCTCTGATGCTTAGCTTTCACCAGCTGACACGTCAAACACTGCTCCAAAAATCGGGTAATATCCATTTTCATACCACTCCACCAGAAGGATTCGCACAAATCCCGATACATCTTTATGCTACCCAGATGTACCGCATACAAAGAACGATGCGCCTCTTCCAGAATTGTCCTTCTGATTTCGTCGTCATTTGGAACACATAGCCTGATCCCAAACCTCAATACACCTCCCTTAGAGATGTTAAAATCCGCAACCAATCCTTGTTGTACTTTCTCCACAGTCTCAATCAATTTCGCATCCCTAGCCTGCGCGGCTTTAATACACTCAAGCAAAGTCGGCTGAATCACCAAGCTAGCAATGAAAGCTTGATGATCACCTACCACCAACTTTATGCCAAGGCTTTCCAGGTTCCGTCTGATATGATGCTGAGCTATAACTACAGACATAGCCGCATGCTCTAAATTCCGACTCAACGCGTTAGCTACCATATTAGCTTTCCCCGGGTGATAACTGATCATGCGATCATAGTCCTTGATCAACTCCAGCCATCGCCTCTGCCTCATATTCAACTCATTCTGCGTGAAAAAGTACCTGAGGCTTTTGTGGACATTGAAAATCTCACACTGAACATCGTACAGGTAGTGTCACTAGATCTTCGATGCATAAACTACAGCTGCTAATTCCAAATCATGCGTAAGTTAATTTTTCTCATATTCCTTAAGTTGCCTAGAAGCATAAGCAATTACCTTACCCTGTTGCATAAGCGCACATCCCAAACCTTTAAGAGATGCGTCACTATAGATCACATAACCATCCTTCCTTGAAGGAATGGTCAAGATCGAAGCAGTAACCAATCGCCGTTTCAGCTCATAGAAACACTGCTCACAATCCTCGGTCCAATCAAACTTCTCACCTTCTTGGTTAATCGTGTCAGAGGCCCATACAATTTTGAGAATCCTTCCACAAACTGACGATAATAACCCGCTAGTCCTAAAAAACTTTGAACCTTCTGCACACTCTCCGGTCTCGTCCAATCAACCACAGCTTCAATCTTGTTAGGATCAATTGAGATACCACCCTTAGACACCACATGGCCTAAGAACGCAACCCAATTCAACCAGAACTCAGACTTCTTCAGCTTGGCATACAACTTCCTCTCTCGCAGAATCTGTAGCACCAACTTCAAATGGTTTTCATGCTCTTCTGGACTCCTTGAGTACCAAAATGTCATCGATGAACACCACTACGAACTGGTCCAGGTACTCATGGAAAACCCTGTTTATCAGATCCATGAACACTGTTGGAGCATTCGTCAGCCTAAAAGGCATGAGTAAGAACTCGTAGTGGCCATATCTGGTTCAGAAAGCAATTTTTGTAACATCCTCAGATCGAACCCTCACCTGATGATACCCTGACCGTTGGTCAATCTTCGAAAAGGCTTGCGTTTCCTACAGCTGGTCAAAGAGATCATCAATATGAGGCAACAGGTAACGGTTCTTCACAGTCACCTTGTTAATCTCATGGTAATCAATGCACATACGCATCGACCCGTCCTTTTTCTTCTACAATAAAACTGGAGCTCCTCAGGGCGATACACTAAGTCGGATAAGACCCTGGTCTAGTAGTTCCTGCAACTACTCCTTCAACTTCTAAAGTTCCACTGGAGCCATCCCATACGGAGCTTTAGAGATCAGTGCCTTGCCAGGCAATTGTTCCAAGAAATATAAAGCTAATCCGGTAAAGTATAATAGTTAGATAAGTTTCTTTTACAGGTATATGTATGGATTTAGTTAGTAGATAGTTTCAGTTTTATATATGTAAACTCTCATAACATAGTATGTAACCACGGTATTCCTCCGCCACAAGTGAGGGTAAGTAATAAAATAAGTAGACCATTTTGCTTATTAAGGGATGATGAATTATATGGATAATAAATTTTGAGGACGAAATTTTATAAGAAGGGGAGAATGTGACGACCCGAATAATAATGGTATTTAAATAATAAAGAAGAAAGGAAATGGAAATGGAAATAGAAGGAGGCAGCAGACTTCGTTGACGAACGCGACGACATCGCACTTTGGGAGAAATAATTGAGGAAATTTATCAAGTCCTCATTGATGAACACAGAGGATTCGTCAATGAGGGTACAAGATGGCCTCGTTGACGAAGACAAGTTTCGTCGACGAGAAGATACCGAGAGAGGATTTTGGGGAAATCTAAAATTCATCGACGATGGTGCAGGTTCGTCGACAAACTTTCTACAGGACTTGTCAACGAGGTGACGTGTCTCGTCGATGAATCCAGCCCTATAAATAGCTGAAACTCGAATTTTTAATCAAATCTTCAGCGCAAAACCCTTCTCTCTCTCTCTCTCTCTCTCCTACAACCTCTCCCCTTCTCTCTTCGATCTTGGCCTCATTTCTCACCGGATTGAAGATCTGAGGCCACCATGACGCTCTTGACGAAGTTCTCTACAAGTCTGCCAGAGCAGTTCTCTGCAAGGTGTTTTATTCAGATTATACCTTCCTTGTAGTTATAAGAAATATTATAGGTAAGAAAATACTGATATTTTGTTTTGAGGGATGCTATTTTCAGGATGTTGAGCTGGGAACCCCGCGATTATAGGACCAGAATTTAGTAGGGGCTTTTTAGAGTTAACATAAGGGAAATATGTTATTCTAATAATTTTTAATATGTATACAGAAGATTAAGAAAGTGTATTTACAAGCATGTATATTAGATTATTTTCCAAATAATTATGAATATTATTTTTATAGCAGAATTACAAAAATTGAGCATGAAACTACGTTTATTCAAATGTGTGGCATGAGTTTATTATAGTACCCTATATATAGATTTTACAGTTTTACAAATATACAGATATTCAGATATTTCAGAATATTAGAAATGAATGAGACTTATAGTATTTTCAAAGAAAAATATGATTTTTAGATCATAACATTCAAACAATTTATTCAGATAGATTATACAGTGATAGCATCAAGATGCTACAGCAGATATATAGAACATATAGATATTATATACAGAGCACACAGATATTATATACAGAGCATACAGATATTATATACAAAGTATACAGATATTATATACGGATATTTTATATAGATATTACAAATAGTACAGACAGAAAGCACAGATGATACAGATAGATAATATATTTCAGTCAGATATCTCATATAATATACTTCAGAAATATAGTGTTATGAAATCATGTTAAAAGCAGTAAGATGAGTATATATTTATATATGTATACAGTATTACATGATATCAGATCCCTGTGGTAATTACAGACAGATATATTTACAGTAGAGCATGGTACCGTTGCTAGTTTCAGACACGTGCAACCACATGACTCAGAAAGCATGTGGAATCCGTCTAACCGTGCTAGGAGAGATTGCAGTCTCCCTAACACACTGGGTTGAGGTAGCCGGTTAGACGATGACAGAGGTTTGATACAGCCCGAAGAGATTGCAGTGGGCTAGGATCTTCATAGATCATTACAGATTGGCGGATATACAGATATAAATTGACTTGCCTGGTAGGCCAACTAGAGTAAGTCCAGCCTACGAGCCTCACAACCCTATCATGAGGGGATATATCATAATATAAAGATCCCAGGGTATAGCAGAAGTTCCTATGTACAAATATATCACACAACAGCAATTTATATTATTATACTAGCAGTACCTTCAGATAGCAAACTCAGATACACAGTCATATTTTAAATATTATATGATAGATAGATGTATTCTGTACAATTTATCAATTTTATAAAATTACGGTATTATTTTAGTATTTTAAATATTTAACTCAGCCGCCACACACTAGAAATAGCATATTTCCACTTACTTAGCATTGTCTCATCCCAGTGACTTATCATTTTTTAGGAGATCCAGTTAGGGGAGCAGATCAGGCTCGCGGGTAGAGGTTGACTTGAGCTGCCCTTGTGGGAAGGGTAGGTATTTTTGAGGTAACAGTGTTTTGGGATAGTTTTCAGATTATAGTGACGTCATTGGGTATTTTGTATTGTAAATATATTTTAGAGTTTTATAGTTTTCTGGTATTGTATTGTACAGAGTAGTTCCCAGTTTTGTGTACTGCTGCTTAGATATGTATGATAGACAGAGTTTCCTCAGTGCTCTTTGGGCCCGGTATGTTATTTTCAGTATTTCAGACAGATGACATTTATTATATTTAGGAAAGAAAATGTTGAATAAATAGAAGGTCGTTACACTAATCATGTCAACTACCACTCTAACAAGTCCAGGTTTGTCTTATCACACTGACACGAATCCATTAATGGTTTGCCGTGATCTTTATGAAATCGTCATTCCAAGAAGAACACAGAATACCACCAACGAGTCCCCGTCTAGTAACAACACAATCCTCGACCTACTCTACCCTTTTCCTACATCCTATCCTCTAGTATGTACACATAAATACACCTAACCAAGTCTACAAGACCTAACAACCTGGTTAGCTCTGATACCAAGTTGTCACGCCCTGAACCCGCAGATGGGTCCCACGTGTGAAAATAGTAACCTAACCTATCTCTGTATCAATTGAACATACATGATACAATACTGGAAAAGGGTCTGACCTCGTGGGGTATATGGAAGCCCTACAAAACATACACATATACATCCATACTCATCAAATACACAGCAGAAACTATTCAATCTATCCATATAACATACCATACTAGAGTCTATACAACACAAGGATATACATTCCCATAATTATGAAACATACTCGGGGGGTCTACAAAACCATCACGACAACCCGGTTACAAAGCTCGTACTTATCCAGACCCCACTTCCGAATGCTAGGATGTTAGTTTTGACTACCAGAAGGACCTGAAAACATTTGTATATACATTCGGGGTGAGACACCTCTTAGTAAGGAAAAAAATAGGTTATATCATTGTTATGTTTTGTTTTACGTAAAACATAACACCATACAATACGATACAGTTTCGAAACATTTCCATACAGTTCTATACAGTTCCAATATTTTCACAAATCCATTCCAATACATACGATACCCAAAAATATGGGCAGTGTTGTCACACTCAAACAACTGAAACCCTATGATAACTGAAGCCTCACAGCGGTACGTTGCCAATACGGTGTAACTCACACCCATTGATGACCAGCCGAAACACACTGGTGATATTTCACACCCTTGGATATAGAGTTGGACACTCTCGCCCACGGTAACGAACTGGTACATGGTGCAGTGTACAATAATTAGTTGTCACATAGCTGTTTCAACGTACGGTAATTTGCCTCCACTACCTGTTTTACAAAATACCTGGAACAATTACATGCAACCATACATTCCACACTCATTTGGTATACCGTAAATCATATTGTTTTCCAATTCAAGCATACAGTTTTATACAAATATGGATGCGGTCACCTCAATAATACATTTTAAATACAACATACCATTTTCCAAACAAAGTAGATATGATACCCAATATTCTCGATTTTCCCGAAAACTATAACTCGAAAATCTCGCATTTTTACCCGATAGATTTTCCTAAATAAGTAGTCAAAACATACATATGATCGTAACCTACAAGTTTATTGATCTCGAATTCAAAAATGAATTGATATAAACAGAATCCCCTTACCTTAACCCAAAATCGAACCACGAACTCTATGGCTCTCAAAACTACGAACCAAGACACCAAAACCTAAACAACACAGAACAATACTTCCTTACAATTCATACTACTACACATGTTTCGAAACAGAAGTGGAAACAAAGCCTTACCTCGATTTTGGACCAAAATCCAAAACTACTCGAAACGAGATTCCAATCCACTATTTGCGAAGAGAATCATGCCTTGATCTACGCAATAATGTCGAATTTAGGAATCAGGTGATGAATGACGAAGAAATCTAGAGAGAGAGAGAGTGGCCTACAAGTTCTAGAGAGAGAGGGAGAGGATTTTTTAGATTACTTAGCTTGGAAGTAAGGGATCTGATATTTATAACCCCTTTGACTCAGCCGCCCTCATTCATGAATGGCGTCCTCATTGACGAGGCCATATAGATAGCTCGTCGATGAGACAAGGACCTCGTCGACGAACTTGATATTACCGATTTCCCAAAATCCCTCGGCTTCTCCTCGTCAATGAGCAGCACCTAGACTTCGTCGACGAACTCCGGCTTCGTCGACGAACTCTGCTCAATTACCAATTTACTCTTCTTTTATATAATTAATCCATACATCACGGTTCGGGTTCTTACACTATCGGTGTTTAGTGCTGAAAATTAGAAAAAAAAAAAGTCGGATGTGGAATGGACTTTGTTAAATCGACAGGTGTGTGAGTATATCAGGCAGTGGGTAGATGATAATGTTTTCAACCATATTAGTAGAGAGACAATTGCACGTTCTGTAACGACTTGAAGAATAATGGTATTTAAATAATAAAGAGAGAGAGGGAAATAGAAACAGTAATAAAAGGAGGCAGCCAACTTCGTCGATGACGTGCACTTTGGGATGTAATGACTCAAGAAAATTTATCAGGTCCTCGTCGATGAACATAGGGGATTCGTTGACGAGGGTACAAGAGGGCCTCGTTGACGAAGACAAGTTTCGTCAACGAGAAGATACCGAGAGGTTGTTCTCTAAACTCAGAAATTCGTCGACGAGGAGATGGTATTCATCAACAAACCATCTTCATAACCTTGTCGACGAGATGACGTGGCTCGTCGACGAATGCCAGTGTATAAATAGTGTTAAACTCGGATTTTAAGCAGAATTTTCAGCAAAAACTTTACTTTCTCTCTCATATTCAGTTTCTCTCCCTTCTCTCTTCGATTTTGGCCCCTTTAGTTGCTGGATCGACTATCTGAGGCCACCATAACACTCTTGGGGAAGTTCTCTCCAAGTCTACCAGAGCGGATTGTCGGTGGGACGGAGTTGGATTTCATCCCAAATTCAAGATAAGACCTTTTTGTTGAAATTTGACTTTCCAGCAGTTGTAAGAAATGTTGTAGACGTATAAATAGTAATATTTTATTCTGGAATATATGGTTTTCAAGGTATTAAATGGAGAACCATGCGGGTGTAGGACCCATCATAGTAGGGGATTTTTAGCCGGAATCAGGTAAAGGAAATATGCTATGCTAGGCAGTTCTAGAATGATTTTCAGTATGAAATGTATATTTTTACCAGGTTATTATTCACAGCAGAACTCTATACAGTTTATCAATTATGAATAATATGTTTTAAATTACTGTGTGACTTGAGAATGTAGATATAGTACAGAAACACGTTTTACAGTATTTTTCAGAGTTATGTTTTACAGAATATACAAACAATGGATATGTTTTATAGCAATTACAAAATACCATGATTATACAATTTACAGTACCATGACATACAGATTTACAATTAATTTCAGAAACACAGTTGATATAGAAATAGTTTACTACAACATCATGGTTAATACAGTTATTACAGAATCATGATAAAACAGATAGTTATTATAGGTGATGTGGCTCGTCGATGAATCCTGCATTATAAATAGTGTAAACTCGGATTTTTAACCCATTTTCGGTGCTCTCTCCCTCTCTCTCCTTTCTCTCTCCTATGTACTCTCTCCCTTCTCTCTTCGATTTTGGCCTCGCCAGTCGCCGAATTGACGATCCGAAACCACCATGATGCTCCTGGCGAAGTTCTCTGCAAGTCTGCCGAAGCGGATTGTTGGTGAAACGAAGTTGGATTTCACCCCAAATTCAGGGTGAGGCCTTTTAGTCCATTTTTAGCCTTCTGACAGTTATAGGAAATGATGTAGGCGAAGAAATATTGATATTCTGTTATGAAAAATGTTGTTTTCAGAGTGTTATGTAGGAGGCCCTGCGGGTGTTAGGCCAGTATACCATATGGGCTTTTCAGTAGTCAGGTAAGGAAAATATGCTATGCTAGGAAATTTTGAAATAGTATACAGTTTATTAAATTATGAAAATTATGTATTAAAGTATGGTGTGGCTTGAGAATATGAATATAGTACGAAAATATGTTTTATGAATTTCAGTATCATGATTTTATGAATTTCAGTACCATGATTATACGAATTCTAGTACCATGATTATACGAATTTCAGTACTATGATTATGCAGTTTTCAGTGTTATGATTATATAATTCTCAATACTATGACATATGGATTACAGTTACAGTTTACTCAGTATCATGGTTATTACGATTATTTTAGAATCATGGTAAATCAGATAGTTATATATAGAGATATATTATATGGTATCAGACCCTGTTGGACTATGCAGTTACAGAGCACGGTGCCGTTGCTACAGATATTTATGTTATTAGTGCAACCACCTATTTAGATAATACGTGGTAGTAGGTCGATCAGGCCCTTGACATGGACAGACTTGCCATCAGATATGGGTTGAGGTGGGCAGATCTGACCGATAGAGTATAGTGATTTATTCCTAGTTGGCCAACCCGGGTAAATCCCGCCTATGGGCCGCACAACCTTGTCATTAGGGGTTAAATCATGACACACAGTTATCCACAGGAAAATTTTTCAGTTACTATTACATATATACAGATTTACAGAAACAAGGAACATACTTATGTACACTAGAAGTATTTTGAATAGTAACCTACAATACTGTTATGTTAAACAACATGGTAAGGGTGGTGGATTTTATTACTTATACTGTAATTACATATCCAGTTATACATAATTATGTAGAAATAAATTTTCATAATATTGTAGCTCATATGCCACACACTCGTAATAGCATATTTCATCTTATTGAACGTTGGCTCATCCCAGTGTTGAATCATTTTTTAGGTGATCCAGATAGGCGAGCAAACCAGGCTCGCAGATAAAGGGCCTTCAGTAGTGCCTTATCAATGAAGTGAGTATTGTGGAGGATTTTTGTATATCTCAGTACAGTTGAGGGTATTTTGGGAAAATTGATATATGTGTATATTTTGGGAAAACATGTTGGTACTCTGGTATAGGTATTGTATATATTTACATATGGTTATGTCTATGTGATTTCTACTTCTCGCTACTTAGGTTAATGATTGGGTTTACCCCTAGTATAGTATCAGAGCATGTAGATTATCATAGTATAAAAAAAAAAAAAAAAACCCCCGCTTTATTAAGCAGGCCGTTATAGTTTGGTATCAGAACCTAGGTTGTTAGGTTCGGTAGACTTTAGAGTGCAGCAGAAGCAATACCAGAGTATAGGAAAAGGATTTGGGGTTTGTTCTATGTCTGGGTATAGGATTACCGTGGTGGTTTTTGTGTTTTTCCTGGGGTGACGATTTCAAGAAAACCATAGTAAACTATTGTCGGGTCGTGTGTCTAGATAACAGAACTAGATATTGGGTAAGGTCAGGAAAATAATTAATTTTGAGTTGGTATATAATAGGTCTGTATAGGAGATACGTTGCTTAAGTATGTTTCTTGTTTTCAGGATGGATCTAGGAAGTAGTGGCACGAATGCTGGGGAGGATAGGTCAAGACCTTCCAGCATAGGTGGAGGAGATACAGATGTTGTACTACGTAGCCTCACTCAGCAGGTGATGGCTGAGATGACCAAGAGCTTCGGGGAGCATGGCTGTTCGATTGAGCGGTTTACGCGGATGAAGCCCCCATCCTTTGCTAGAGGAGATGACCCGATTGTAGCTGAGAATTGGGTCCAGGATATCAAAGAGACATTGGCAGTGCTTCCTTATACGAATGAGCAGAAGGTAGCATTTGCAGCATTCAAGTTGACAGGGGAGGCGAAGCGTTGGTGGAGAGCAGCGCATTTGATAGAGGAGCAAAAGGCCGGTTCCAGTGCCAGTGACTTGGGATCGATTCAAGGAGCTATTCTTCGAGCGGTATTTCCCTGCTATCATTCGGAGTGCGAAAGCAGCAGAGTTTCTACATTTGGTACAGGGGCAGATGACTGTATCCCAGTACACGGCTCGGTTTGTCGAGTTGTTACGTTTTGCTTTACATCTAGCACCTGATGAAGAGAAAAAGGCGAGAAAGTTTGAAGAGGGATTGAGGCAGAATCTGTTTAAATAGGTAATTAATTTTAGGGCTCAGATGTTCACAGAGGTTGTAGACAGAGCTGCAATTATTGAGAGTGGCATTCAGAGGGGTGTAACAGCTCAGAGTCATAGGAAGAGGCCTGCGCCTCAGAGTTTTCAAGCTGGCTCCAATAGGGGTTCATGGAGAGAAGGTCACGATAGGGGAGATTAGAGGCAGATGGTAGGACCTTAGGGGAACTAGGGTGCACCGACTTACCTGGTGTGTCAGACGTGTGCAAGACATCATCTGAGGGAGTACCGAGTAGGAAGAGGTGTATGTTATCGTTGTGGGAGACCCAGTCATGTGGTACGTGAATGCCCAGTTCAGCCAGACCAGCTTCCAGCTCCCAGACCCCATCAGGGAGGACATCAGGCGGCTCAGGGAGGATATCAGGCGCCTCATGGTAGCCAGCAGAGGAATGTGGCCCCAGCGCGAGTATACCCTTTGACACCAGGTGATGCAGAGGCTGCTACGGATGTGGTGACAAGTACATTTGCTTTTCTATCATACCCAGTTATTGTTCTTTTTGACTCAGGTGCTACTCATTCTTTCATTTCTACATCTTATGTTAAACTATCTGAGAGTGAGACCTAGTCATTAGATATAGCGCTTTCGGTAACTACACCATCATGATCAGTGATTAGATGTCAGAGGGTACTTAGGGGCTATTCGATAGAAATTCAGGGGAAAGTACTACCAGCAGATCTTATTGTGTTTGATATGTGTGGGTTCGATATAATACTAGGTATGGACTGGTTGGCTGTTAATCATGCCAGCATCGATTGTTTCCAAAAAGAAGTAATTTTCAAACCTCCTAGAAAGCAAGAATTCAGATTCGTTGGTTCACAGGTACGGGCTCCAACGCAGTTAGTGTCAGTCGTGCAGGTGAGCAGATTACTCCTGGATGGAGGTCAGGGGTTTATAGAATTTGTGAAAGAAGTATCTGAAAATGAATTGAAGATTGATAGCACTCCAGTCCAGTAGTACGAGAATTTCTAGATGTTTTTCCAGAGGAGCTACTAGGGTTGCCTCCTGTGCGCGAGGTAGATTTTCCTATAGATTTACCTCCAGGGACGGCGCCCATCTCTAAGGTTCCTTATCGTATGGCTCTAGCTAAATTGAGTGAATTAAAGGAGCAGTTGCAGGATTTGCTGAACAAGGGGTTTATACGGCCCAGTGTATGACCATGGGGAGCTCCAGTGTTATTCGTAAATAAGAAAGACGGGTCCATGAGGATGTGTATTGATTACAGGGAAATCAACAAAGTTACCATTAAGAATAAATATCCTCTACCCCGTATATGCAATTTGTTTGATCAGCTCCAGGGTACACGGTTATATTCCAAAATCGACCTCAGATCCTGGTATCATTAAGTGAGAGTTAAAGCAGAGGACGTCGTGAAGACGGCCTTCAGGACTAGGTATGGGCACTATGAATTTCTCGTTATGTCGTTTGGTCTGACGAATGCCCTGGCTGTGTTCATGGACTTGATGAATAGAGTTTTTCACCAGTCTCTAGATCAGCTTGTAGTAGTTTTCATTGATGATATACTAGTGTACTCGAGAAGTTTTGAGGAGCATGAGGTGCATTTGAGGCAGGTGTTGCAGACTCTCAGGGAGGAGAAACTTTATGCTAATTTAGCAAGTGTGAGTTCTGGCTTGAGAAGGTGGCATTATTAGGCCATGTGATCTCAGGAGACGGTATTTCAGTGGATCCCAGCAAGATTGACGCGGTGGTAAATTGGGCTATGCTGAGAAATGTGCAGAAAGTCAGGAGCTTCTTAGGATTGGCAGGTTATTACCGTTTTTTTGTTGAGGGGTTTTCAGCTTTGTCAAGTCCTCTCATGTGGTTGACTAGGAAAAATGCCAGATTTGTGTGGGATGAAGAATGTGAGCAGAGCTTTCAGGAATTAAAGCAGCGGCTCATCACTACACCAGTTCTAACGACTCCATTGGGAGGCGATGGTTATGTTATTTACAGTGACGCGTCTTTGAAATGACTTGGTTGTGTGATGATGCAGCATGGTAGGGTGATAGCATATGCGTCCAGGCAGTTGAAAGAATATGAAAAGAACTACCCTACTCACGATCTAGAATTGGTTGCGGTTGTACACGCATTGAAGATCTGGAGGCATTACCTTTATGGTGAGAGGTGTGAGATATTCTCTGATCATGAGAGCCTCAAGTATTTCTTTACACAGAAAGAGTTGAATATGCGTCAAAGAAGATGGTTAGAACTCATTAAGGATTATGACTGTACCATCAATTACCACCCAAGTAAAGCAAATGTGGTAGCTGATGCACTGAGCCGTAAATAAGGAGACACAGCACAGCTAGCAGCGGTAGTTCAGCATCCAATTCAGATGGACTTAGAAAGACTCGGTGTGGAGTTAGTGGAAGATAATCTTCAGGCGCTTATTGCCAGTTTGATTGTATAGCCCACATTGTATGAAAAGATTAAAGCTGCTCAGAGAGATGATCCAGAGTTAGTGGAGGTGATAGCCAGAGTACACGATGGTCAAGGGGAAGAATTCAGTATCTCTAATGATGGGGCTTTGAGATTTCGCACTAGATTGTGTGTGCCTGTAGATGACAGCATCAGGAGGACGATTCTAGAAGAGGCACATAGATCTTTATACACTATTCGTCCTAACAGTATGAAAATGTATAGTGATCTGCGAGATTATTCCTAGTGGAGTGGCATGAAAAGGGAGATAGTAGAGTTTGTGTAGCAGTGTTTGACGTGCCAGTAGGTTAAGGTTGAGCACCAGAGGCCGGCTGGTCAGTTGCAGCCACTTTTCATTCCCGAGTGGAAGTGGGACCACGTATCCATGGATTTTGTTACTAGACTGCCGCCAGCGTCCCATGGTCAGAATGCTACTTGGGTGATAGTTGATAGATTGATGAAGACCGCGCACTTTCTGCCCATTAAAGTCAGCTACCCTATGAATCGGTTAGTAGAGATATACATACAGAAGATTGTTCGACCCCACGGAGTTCCAGTATCCATAGTCTCGGACTGTGATCCACGTTTTACATCACGGTTCTGGAGGAGTTTACAGGAGGCACTAGGAACTCAACTAGCATTCAGCACAACTTTTCACCCTCAGACCGATGGTCAGACTAAGAGAACAATCCAGGTATTAGAAGATATGCTTCGTGCCTGTGTGCTAGACTTCGGAGGTAGCTGGATTTAGTTTTTGCCGCTAGTTGAATTTGCTTATAATAATAGTTATCAGACTAGCATCGGCATGGCACCCTACGAGGTATTTTATGGTAGGAGATGTCGATCTCCTCTTTTCTAGGATGAAGTAGGTGAAAGGCGAGTTTTGGGTCCAGAGATAATTCAGCAAGCGTGTGATAAAGTCCAACTTATTCGAGACAGGATCAGTGCAGCGCAGAGTCAGCAGAAAAGCTACGCGGATACTCGCGGCCGAGAACTGCAATTTGAAGTGGGTGATCATGTATTTTTTAGAATAACTCCACTGAAGGGGACCTTGAGATTTGGGAAGAAGGGTAAGTTAAGCCCTAGGTTTATTGGCCCATTTGAGATACTTGAGAAAATTAGGTCAGTAGCCTATTGGCTAGCTTTACCGCCATCTCTATTTTGAGTTCATGACGTATTTCATGTTTCTATGTTAAGGAAATACGTCCTAGATCCTTCCCATATCATTAGCCATGCAGAATTGGAAGTCAGTGAGACTTTAGCATATGAAGAAGCTCCAGTACAGATCCTAGATAGAAAAATAACAAGAATTGTGCAACAAGAAGATACCACTAGTAAAAGTTCTATGGAGAAACCACGCGATTGAAGAAGCCTCATGGGAGCTTGAAGATGAAATCAGATGGAAATACCCCTACTTATTTGATGAATTATAGTATTGATGTATATGCTTAGATGGTAATTTTATTTTGTTGAGTCCAGTGTGATTGTAATGTAGAGTATAAGTTAGATAGTATTTTGGTTTTAGGGGAAATTTTCTTTTATATTTGTAATCTCCCAAAACTACCCATGTAACCAAGGTATTCCTCCGCCATAAGTGAGGGTAGGTAATAAAATAAATAGACCATTTTGCCTTATAGGATGATAGAAGGGAATACAGATAGTAAATTTCGAGGACAAAATTTTATAAGGAGAGGAGAATGTAGTGACCCAAAAAATAATATTATTTTAATAATAATGAGGGGGGAAAATGGAAACAGGAATAGAAGGAGGCAGTAGACTTTATCGACGAACACGGCGCATTTTGGAAATGATAATAATAATAATAATAATAATAATAATAATTTCAAGAAATTGCCAAAATTCATCGACGAATACAGGGGTTCGTCGATGAGTGCATAAGGGAATTCATCAACGAATACAGGGGTTCGTCAACGAGTGTATAAGGAAATTCGTCGACTAATACAGGGGTTCGTCGACAAGAAAATACCAAGAGACGGATCTGGGCTACTCTAAATTTCGTCGACGAAGGATAGGGTTCGTCAAAAAATTTACTAAAGGACTCGTTGACGAGGTGACATGGCTCTTCGATGAATCCTGCAGTATAAATAGTGCAAACTCATATTTTTAATCCATTTTTAGTGCTCTCTCTCTCTCTCTCTCTCTCTCTCTCTCTCTCTCTCTCTCCTCTCTCTCTCTCTCTCTTACGGGCTCTCTCCCTTCTCTCTTCGATTTCGGCCCCGCCAGTCGTCGGATCGATGATCTGAAGCCACCATGACGCTCTTGGCGAAGTTCTCTGCAAGTCTGCCAGAGCGGATCGTTGGTGAAACGAAGTTGGATTTCACCCCAAATTCAGGGTGAAGCCTTTTAGTCCATTTTTAACCTTCTGACAGTTATAGGAAATGATGTAGGTGAAGAAATACTGATATTTTGTTCTGAAAAATATTATTTTCAGGGTATTATGTAGGAGGCCCTGCAGGTGTTAGGTCAGTATACCATAGGGGCTTTTTAGTAGTCAGGTAAGGGAAATATGCTATGCTAGGAAATTTTGAAATAGTATACAGTTTATTAAATTATGAAAATTATGTATTAAAGTATGGTGTGGCTTGAGAATATGAATATAGTACGGAAATATGTTTTATGAATTTCAGTATCATGATTTTATGAATTTCAGTACCATGATTATACGAATTTCAGTACTATGATTATGCAGTTTTCAGTGTTATGATTATATAATTCTCAATACTATGACATATGGATTACAGTTACAGTTTACTCAGTATCATGGTTATTACGATTATTTTAGAATCATGGTAAATCAGATAGTTATATATAGAGATATATTATATGGTATCAGACCCTCTTGGACTATGTAGTTACAGAGCACCGTATCGTTGTTACATATATTTATGTTATGAGTGCAACCATCTATTTAGATAATACGTGGTAGTAGGTCGATCACCTAGGCCCTTGACGTGGACAGGCTCCCCATCAGATATGGGTTGAGGTGGGCAGATTTGATCGATAGAATACAGTGATTTATTCCTGGTTGGCCAGTTAGGGTAAATCCTGCCTATGAGCCGCACAACCCTGTCATGAGGGGTTAAATCATGACACACAGTTATCTACAGGGAAAGTTTTCAGTTACTATTACATATATACAGATTTACAGAAACAGGGAACATACTTATGTACACTAGAAGTATTTTGAATAGTAACCTACAATACTGTTACGATAAGCAACATGGTAAGGGTGGTGGATTTTATAACTTGTACTGTAATTACATATCTAGTTATACATGATTATGTAGAAATAGATTTTCATAATATTATAGCTCATATGTCACACACTAGTAATAACATATTTCGTCTTACTGAGCGTTGGCTCATCCCAGTGTTGAATCATTTTTCAAGTGATCTAGGTAGGCGAGTTGACTAGGCTCGCAGATAGAGGGGCTTCAGTAGTGCCCTGTTAGTGAAGTGAGCATTGTGGAGGATTTTTGTATATCTCAGTACAGTTGAGGGTATTTTGGGAAAATTGATATATGTGTGTATTTTGGGAAAACATGTTAGTACTCTGGTATAGGTATTGTATATATATTTACATATGGTTATATCTATGTGATTTCTGCTTCTTGCTACTTAGGTTAATGATTGAGTTTACTCCCAGTATAGTATCAGAGCATGTAGATTATCATAGTATGAAAAAAAAAAAAAAACTCGGTTTATTAAGCAGGTCGTTACGCTAGTAATAACATATTTCATCTTACTGAGCGTCGTCTCATCGCGTTAAATTAATATTTTTCAGATGATCCAGTTAGGCGAGTAGATCAAGCTCGCAGATAGAGGAGGTTACAGTTTAGGCCTATTCGTAGAGTGAGTATTTTAGGAAGGTTACTCAATTGAGGGTATTTTGAGAAACAGTCGTATATGTATATTTTGTGAACATTTTAACACTCTGGTATTGTACATTTTCTTGATTGTGTTTATATGAGTTTCCTTTTTTGCTTCTTAGGTTAATGGTTTGGTTTAATCTAGTAGTTATCAGAACATTATAAATTTCATAGTATAAAAAAAAAAACAGAATTGGAAAATAAATAGCAGGTCGTTACACGTTCTCTATGGAGTAAGCTTGAACAATTGTATGCTAGAAAGATTGGAAATAATAAATTGTTTCTAATTAAACAAATGATGGCTTTGAGGTACCAGGACGTGACTCCTTTATCTGATCACCTGAATACATTCCAAAGAATTATTAATCAGTTGGCTAGAATGGGTATTAAATTTGATGATGAGATACAAGGATTATGGTGCTTGGTTCATTACCGGACTCGTGGGAGACGCTTCAGAACTTCATTGTCTAACTTCGCTTCAAAAGGTGTAATCGCAATGGATATGATCAAGAGATGTTTGCTAAATGAAGAGATGAGAAGAAAAACACAGGGATACTCTTCACAGTCAGAGATCTTGGTTATAGAAAATAGGGGAAGAAGTAAGAGCAGAGGTCCGAAGAACAGAGATAACAGTAGAAGCAAGTCCAACTAGTTTGCAAATGTTGAGTGTCATCATTGCAGGAAAAAAGGACACATCAAAAAATGGTTTTTTTATGGTTTTACAAGTTCTTAGTGAATAGCATCTCTTGAATACCAACCCTAAGTACTTTGCATTTAGTTTATCATATCAAGTGCTCAATTCTCTTTTGCTCTCTAATCTAATTTGATTTATTACTTGAGAGAGTAGTGTGAGGATTGCATTGTAATTGATATCAGCTCAATTAAGGAGCATTGATTTGTATTTCATCCTTTTGTTATAAAGGGTTCTTTGTGAACCAAATTATGAAAGTTCTTGGTAAACCGAATTGCAAGACTTCTTGGTAAACCTTGCAGCTCTTGGTGAGAGATTTGTTCCCGTGTGAAGGCTCTTGTTGAGCTTTAAGGGATTTGTTCCCTTGTTATGTAAAGACTTCTCGACCGATGAAGGAGTTTGATAGTGGATTATGGAATCCTTGAGTGTATGTCTCAAGGCGCGGATGTAGGCTAGGTGCTGAACCACATTAAAACATCGATGTTAAGCCTCTTTACCCTATACTCTTTATTATATGTTTTGTGCATGATTTACATTTTATAAATTGTGATATAATTGCTTATATCTTGCCAAGATTATTATTTTGTAGAGAAAATTAAAAATACGCGAAAGAGTTCATTCACCCCCCTCTCTTGACTCTACTCCCGAGCTGACGAATCTATTTTTTAAGTGATTTAATTGGCAATTAATTGCACTAAGAACATACAAAAATATTATACCTAAATATTGTTTGTATTATATGTGTTTCAACATAATGTTTAATTGTCGTGATTTAATTGACAATTAATTCACTAAATACACACAAAAAAGTTATAGTTAAATATTTTTTATTTTATATGTATTTTAAAGGCACTGTTTAACGAAATTGTTTATTCTAGATATACTTTTCCTATACATATTTACTAATAGTAAGATTGTATTTACTTTCAAACTTCATACTATAATTATATATTATTGCAATTTTATATTATTAACATTGGTCTTAACATTTAGATTTACTTTTTAATTTATTTCATATGTATTTTTTTATTTTATATTATCTCGCCGCGAAGCGCGTGTAGTCTTTCTAGTTTGTCTAAAATTAGATGTTTTAGTATGATTATATAAAAAGTCATAGTAGGTCATATCTTAGTAATTTTGGTTATAGAGTGTTTGATGACCATACAAAAATATTTTCAAAATAAATAAGACATAACTAGTTTTAAAGTAATGAGAAAATGAGTAACTTAGTGGGCAAATTACATACGTTCATAACTAGACTAATAGCCTAGTAGGAGCCCAACCACACGGAGGCCCATAAGGAATGTTATGGGCTTAATCCAAAATCCAAATCTAATGAGGCTGTAAATGAATGATGGGCTTGATGCTCAGTCAACGCGGCCCAAATACTAGAAATCGAGGGCAAAATGGGCCCATCGCAAGTAACGCCTCGTCCACCGTCTTCATTAAGAACTCTGCTCAGAC
The DNA here is from genome assembly GCF_029873635.1 of Malania oleifera. Taxonomy (NCBI): domain Eukaryota; kingdom Viridiplantae; phylum Streptophyta; class Magnoliopsida; order Santalales; family Ximeniaceae; genus Malania; species Malania oleifera. The sequence goes on along the minus strand of NC_080422.1, from coordinate 102,838,218 downwards.
TATTCTCCTTAAAGCTAACGACTTCCATTTTCGTAATCCTTAATCTTCTCACCTTCTTCATCATCCTGTACACGCTTCTTCCTCTAAAAAACCCCCCCTCTGAGCTAGGGCTAGAGTTAGGGTTTACAGAGATCGTCTCCTCTCGTCGCGTCAATGGGGAAAGGGGGTGCTTCTTCACTTAGCGATGGCGTCGTCAAGAAGATCCTCCTCTCCTACGCTTATGTCGCGATCTGGATCTTCCTCAGTTTCACTGTCATCGTCTACAACAAGTACATCCTCGATCGCAAGATGTACAACTGGCCTTTCCCGATCTCCCTCACCATGATCCACATGGCCTTCTGCTCCTCCCTCGCCTTCCTCCTCGTCCGCGTCTTCAAACTCGTCGAGCCCGTCTCCATGTCGCGCGATCTCTACCTCTCCTCCGTCGTCCCGATCGGCGCGCTCTACTCGCTCAGTCTCTGGTTCTCCAATTCCGCCTACATTTACCTCTCCGTCTCCTTCATTCAGATGCTCAAGGCCCTGATGCCCGTGGCCGTGTACTCCATCGGCGTTTTGTTCAAGAAAGAGACTTTCAAGACGGAATCCATGGCGAACATGCTGTCGATCTCGTTTGGAGTCGCGATCGCAGCCTACGGCGAGGCCAGGTTCGACACCTGGGGTGTGATTCTGCAGCTCGGTGCCGTGGCGTTCGAGGCGACCCGCTTGGTCATGATCCAGATCTTGTTGACCTCCAAGGGTATCACATTGAACCCCATTACTTCGCTTTACTATGTGGCGCCCTGTTGTCTTGTGTTCTTGTTTGTTCCGTGGGTGATTATGGAATTCCCAATTTTGAAGGAGACTTCAAGTTTCCATTTTGATTACGTGATTTTCGGCACGAACTCGTTCTGTGCATTTGCTTTGAATCTGGCGGTGTTTTTGTTGGTGGGGAAAACTTCGGCTTTGACTATGAATGTCGCCGGAGTGGTGAAAGATTGGATGTTGATCGCGTTTTCGTGGTCCGTGATAAAGGATACGGTGACACCCATTAATTTGGTTGGGTATGGAGTTGCGTTCTTGGGGGTGGCTTACTATAATCATTCGAAGTTGCAGGCGCTGAAGGCAAAGGAGGCGCAGAAGAAGGCTGCACAGGCCGATGAGGAGGCTGGAAGGTTGTTGGAGGAGAGAGATGGGGAAGGAATGGGAAGGAAGAGTGAAACGCAGGCTTGATTCGTGGGCTAATTGAAAGTTATTCTTGTCTGGGTTTGTTTCTGTGGCATAGGGAAGGGAAGAGATGATCAAGTTGAAGTGTTTAGAGGATGGGTGACAAAAGATCGATGGCTATCTCTTTAGGATCGCTCATTCAGCCGTTTTGGGGTATGAGGACTTAGAATTCTTCTAAATTTATTGCCATGTTGTTCATCTAGGTCGCTGTCACTTAATTTTATTGGGGTTTTGATGTAGTCTTTTGCTGCCTTTAGCACCAAATCATGTTTCTGACTGGAGGAACAATCAATCAGGGGAGCCCTTTGTCCTTTTAGCTATTTTGATAAATTATGTATGTTTTTGACCTCTTCCTCTTGGAGGAAACCTTAGATGATTTATCTATTGATGGTTGAGTTAAGTACCTCTTTTGTATTGTGCTTTCTTATCCGCTTTTTCTACCTAAATGATTTTCAGGGATTGCAGTTTTATCTTATTTGTTGTTGTTGTTGTGTGCATTGATATCATAGCGTTGCTGATTTTGATGCACAGATGGTTGTTATCATCTCTTTTTTTTAATCAAAATGACGATTAGAGAAGAATTATAGTATTAACAAAATTTTAATGACTTTCATATGTGTATTATGAAGTTGAATAAGAAGTGGGGTGAAGCAGAAGTTGTGCTTTTATGTTTTTAGTGATGATTGACAATAGAACTGTTAGTGTGGCTCATAGCAGAGCTGTATCTCCTGCGATAGGTAATCTCTCATGCAATTAGAATGTGTTTGGGAGCATAAATCTGAGACAATATTCAATACATTGTCCTCAATTTTATCCCAATCCACAAATCCAAACTGACTTCTAAGTTATGACCCAATGCACGCAAATTCAAATTTGAATTTTGCCTCAAACCACAATTCCAAATCCTAGATCAGAGTCCTAACACAAGGTTAATGTTTTAATGAGTTGGTTTTCTGCACATTCTGCATCGGTTTTCTTGCATTTCTCTGTCTTCTAGATTTTGTTGTCTGCATAGCTATGGAAGCATTGGCGTGTCAACAGATATTTTTCCTTTTACTGGGGCTGCAGTTAAAGCCCATTGAAAAAACTAGTATATGACTGTATAATTATTGAAGCATTGCAGCTAGTAGAAATTCTTTTTGCTGGATTTGAGCTAAGAAATGTCTTTATTATTAATTCAATTATTTGTTCCACTACCTTATGCATTGTTCCTTTCGTTGTGTCCTCCCCCCCTGAAGGAATATACCTTACTTCATCACTGAGAGCTTATTTTCTTTAGTGTATGAGAGGTGCAATCTTGTGAAATTTTGTCTTGATGCCCCTCTTCTTTCACATGGAAGATTGCTTTTTGCTCTCCAATTGGTCTCTTCCCTTAAACTGGAAATTCGTCTGTGTCGAGAGACAAAGGTGTACATGTTTGTGTGGTCGCCCTCATGTTGTAGGTGAAGTTTGATGTTAAGGTTGTGTTTATGAGTATGAATTTCAGGCAAATTGTAGGTGAAGCTGATTACTAGTTTGTGGTTGGAAGCATAAATTCCATGCTTTGGATTTGGATTTTTTTTTTTTAAAGATTTGGATGAAACTCATTATTGCAATTTTATCCAAATCCGCACAAATACAAGTTAGCTCCCAAACATTGAGTAAAGAAATGCGGCATGAGACCATCACTAGTTTTTCTAACAGAAAATTAAGAGAAGATAAGTTGTGGACTTTTGAGAGTTTGGACTATAGAGGCAGGCTGCTGTTGGTATTTGAATCCAATTCCCTAATCAAACTAGTTACAATTGACTTTTTAAATATTTTCAGCTTATTGGGTTGGTTGTTTTGTTTTTCCTGTTCTACTTTTTACCTTCAAAGTTGTGGTTTTAGATTTTTGTTATCGAAATCAATCTTGCAATAGTGTCTTATCCTTGATCAGCATTGGCTTATGCACCTTATGGTTTTTCATAAACATTATTGCATTGGCTAGGTAGAAAAAAATGCTTGTTTAATAGAATAATAAGGTTGTATTTGGGATTATAGATTTTAGGATTTAGATAAATTTGATTTATGTAGATTTAGATTAAATTCAACACAATTTTGTATTATGTTTTGCCCAAGTTTAAGGTTTAAATGTCAAGTTCCCACGGTAAAAATTATAAAATGTTTGAAGTGTGAATCATTGAGTTCTTAAATTTGTGAACTAACTGCCCAATTATTAAAAATTGAATAAATTTTATACTATCCATTTTATGTTGTGCCTGCAATGATTTTGGCCAAACTATGGTGAGGTATTATTTATTTTGGTTTATTAGCCAATTTTGTCTTATAAAGGTGTTTTACATAATTGAGGTCTAAACTATCCTTATATATCTAAAATCTATCTAATACTCATCTAATGTGGAATCATGATAGAATCTACTATCTAATCTTTGACACTTGTGAAAGTGACTCTAATACCAAATGTACTGGTCTCACTCGAATTGTGGTGAAGTATTGTCTATTTTGTCTTTTTCACTTCAAAATTTTGCTTATAAAGAGTTCCTACTGTGCTTTACATGGTTTAAGTCTAAACTTTTTATGCCAAGATATCTTAATACATGTATGATGTGGGATTGTGACATTTGCAAGGTTATGTTTGGTTCAAGAAGTTGGGAATAGAATAAACCTTAACGAATGAAGAAGGTTTTAAAAATTGGTTTAAAATTGGGGAATTGTGCCCCAAGAACTGTGGCATCATGGGCTAGCTACAATTCAAACATGTTGGGTTTTTTTTTATTACGTCTGACTTTCCCACACATGATACTTCCGTTGACCGGGCGCACTCTGAGTTGGGTGTTCTTCTCCTTTTATGTTTGGTTGTGAGACAATCCAACATATCTTTTTGGCCCTACTCCTTGCCAGGCTTATGCATCCTCCTTGACCTTTAAAAATTAAACCTCCCGCAAACACTTTACAGTATGCAGTGTCAAAAAAAGATTGCCTTTTGCCTTTTGGAATCAGGTTTTCTACCCCCTGTTGACACTTTCCCCACCACTGCTTCCACAATTTAAGGCTGCTTTTGCCTGCTTTTAGGCTGGCTGTTTCCCCAATTCATGTAAGGACTGTTTGGCACATTGACTAAAATAGATCTATTTTTTTTAAAAAAAAATCATTTATAATTTTTTTTTACATATATTCTTTTAACAAAAATAATATCTACCAGCAATTGAGTTACTCTCTTCAGTTCTATTATTTGGATAGTTGGGATGCCTTGCTTATAGTACCAATTAAGTTATTTGCAGACCAGAGAGGCATTCTATTATGAGATTTATAGTTCTAATTTATATAAATTAGAAAGAGTAATAAACCATTTTTTTTTTTTTTTATGAATTCAAAGAGTCAAAATTAGTTTTTTTTTTTTAAATAATTTTTTATTTTTTATTTTTACGAATCTCTTTATCAATAGCCCTCACTTATGGTGGAGGAAAATCATGGTTACAAACATGACAGAAGGGATTTACAAATAAACTAGCAAAATCATCACAAGCAAGAAGACCAAAATAAGGCTAACAAAACCCATACATATGAATCAAAACAAAACAAACAAAAACAAAATAACTACAAACTGATGTCAATTACCTGCAAAAACACATAGGAGAATCAAATGATGACAATTAAAAACGAAGGTTTAGAATACTTATCTTATTCATACGAATTAGACCTCTCATTTTGCTTCTTTATCCTGTCTAGTTAGAGGCATGATACGACTTGACAAAATTAGTCTTCATAATTTAAGAGTCTAATGTGTAGTTTTGTTTTCGTTTCATTTTTGTTACGTTTTGATTTTATTTGTTTTTAACTTGTTTTGTTAGAACCACGGTATTCCTCCGTCATAAGTGAGGGGTTTTCTAATAAAGAAATGAGGTGTTGCCCTCTTTTGTGAAAAAAAAAGTGTTGCCTCCCTCGCCTTGACAAGTCAAGTAATCCACCACTTGATTACCTTCTCTAAATTGATGTTTTATAGAAAATTGAAGGCCTTGTAACTCCACCTCTCCTCCATGAAATTAGTCGATACAACCAATTGAATTACTTTGAGGTATTTATAAACTTGATAAGACATCTCAACACTTTTTCCTCTATAAAATAATTTTTAAAAATAGTAAAAAGGGTTGTGAATATAAAGAATCAAAACTGTAAAGGGACACATGAAATTAAAAATGAAGTTTTTAAAGATAGCTGTTATAATATTTGTCAACCAATTTTTTATCTCGAGAGTAAAACCACGAAAAAATGTTGACTCTTAGGATGCAATGTAATTATACATGGTGGACCATGCCATATAGAGATTTGCTAAGGAAAAAAATTGGGTCATTTTATAATTCAACCCATTGAGTTTGCAAACACATCCAAATATTTGTTTATTGCAGGGACAATACCTTGGATTTATTATGCAAGCTGAATGAGAAATTGAAGATGATGTAATGCATAGAGTTAAAGCAGATTGGGTAAAATTGAGAAGTACTTCAAGTGCATTTTGTGATCGTAGAATACCCTTAAAATTAAAAGGGAAGTTTTATAGGACAATTATAAGACCATCTATGCTATATGGAACAGAATGTTAGGCAACAAAGAAACAAAATATCCAAAAAATAAAAGTTGTCAAGATGAGAATGTTTAGATGAATGAGTGGTATAACACTGAAAGATAAATTAAGGAATAAACATATTCGCGGTCAATTGGGTGTAACTCCTATACAAGATAAGAAAAGAGATAGACGACTCAAATATTATGGACACTTGCAACGTAGGCCACATAGCGCACTAGTGAAAATAGTGAGTTAGTTATTGTGAGAGATAGTAAAAGGGGTAGGAGTAAACCTAAAATAACTTGGGAGGAGATAATAAGTCAATAAGGATTTAATATCCCTGAATCTGTCAAAAGAAATGGTTCATTTTTTTTTTTGTTGATAAAATAGGGCGGCACGTCCTAACTTTATTAGAAAACCCCTCACTTATGGCGGAGGAATATTGTGGTTTCAATCTTGAGACTTTGGGACAACAAAAGCAAACTCCAAGACCCTAAAACTAACTTAACCAACATAAACCAAACCAAAAAGCCAAAGACCATCAACCAAACAAAAAAACTAATAACTAAACAACTAAAAGTGAAAAACAAACAAAACTTTAGAAGATAACACAAAACATCATGAGCGCAAAGAAGGAAAACCTAACAAATTCAATCGAATCATTCCCCTGACTTGTTGAGGAAGATCATCCTGGAAATTATACGATCGAGAAATACCAGATTCACCCTGTTTGGCAAAAAAATCTGCACTTTTATTCGCCTCCCTATAAACATGTTTTACTTTGAACTGTATGCCTCTCAATGCTAGCATAAACTCTTCCCATAATTCCCATAAGTTCCAAACCGAGCACTTCCTAGAATTTATCCACTGAACCAACAAAGCAGAGTCACATGCAATCTCCACTTGATCAAATCCGAGATCTTTGCACAGGTTAATCCCTAAAATAATCGCCTTCAATTTAGCCATGTTATTTGTTCCATAACCCAATAATGAAGAAAAAACTGCTTTAAATAAACTCTTTTCATCTCTTATCATGCCTCCACCACTACAATTACTTGGGTTACCTCTACAGCTCACATCCACATTCAACTTAACCCAACCTATCCCATGTTTACACCATTTGACTATACAGGAAAGACGAACCCCCACATTTTTTACTTGAATATACAAAGCACAAAGGACTGCAATGTCCATGCAAGAAGCAGGTGCACATTTATTTAACTTTTTTGAAATGGATCTCAGCCAATATTTAATATCAAGCCACACAATTCTTACCGAATCATGAATTGATTTCATCTTGGCTCTATATTGACGAGTCAAGAGTCTTCAAATGATGAGACAAGGTATAAGACCTACCAAAATGTCTAACTGTGAGGCCTGTCTTGCACAACGAAACTAGACATTAACTCTGCCTTTCCAAGTACTCGTTGCCATACAACTAACACCCAATGCCACTACTATTTTTTTCCATACCTTATGAGCAAAAGATCCGGTGCAAAACACATGGTCTAGAGATTCAATCTTGGCATTTGAACAACAATCACATTGAGAGGCCATCTGAACACCTACTTCTTTAATACGAGTATCAACCGGAAGACAAGTGAACCAAGACTTCCACATACAAATTGACACCCTTTTTGGCAACATAGGATGCCAGATCCATTTTGCAACTGAGAATTCCTCTTTATGCTCCTTTATAATTTCCCAAGCACTTGCCGTGGTGAATTTCCCATATGTTGAAGGTTCCCAAATTACTGTATCTGGTACCTCCTTGCGAGAAATATCATAGTTCATTACTTCCTCAACCTGATCTTCACCCAACAGATCCACTAATAAATCAACATTCCACCCATCTCTATCCCAACAATCTCGAGTTCGTAGCTTATAGTTACTGATTTCCTAAACCTTAGTACAAAGGGGACTGTAGGCTAACCAACGATCAAACCAGAAAGAAGACGACCCTTCTTTAATTCGAACACGGACATACTCTAAAACTTCAGGAATCACACGAACAATCGATCTCCAAAATCTGGTTCCTTTATTTAGTTTCATTTCTTTAAAGTGGTGTTTCTTATACAAATACTTGGCTTTAAAGAATTGAGTCCACAGATCATCCATAGTTAACAATCTCCACACAAACTTCATATGCGATGATTTTTTTACCTCCTCCAAATCCCTAACACCCAAACCACCCTCACAAACAGGCTTACATATATTAGACCAGGAACACAAATTCCTTTTCCTTTTGTCATTTACTCCACTCCAAAAAAAATTCGATAACATTGAATTTATCTTTTTGAAGACAGTATTAGGAATGTCCAATATTGCCAATTGATGAATTGTCATTGATGATAATACATGCTTAATTAAAATTAGGCGGTCCCCTTGAGATAAAAGCTTAAAATATCCAACCCGCTATCTTTTTCCTCAATTTATCAACTAGGGGCTCTAAAATCTGGGTCGCAAGATGTCCCGATACCAAAGGAACACCCAAGTATGTAGTAGGGAAACCTCCTTCCGCAAAGCCAGTCATCCTTAATAGAGATCTCTTCCGAGCAAAAGCAATTCTCTTTGACAAAAAAATACTTGACTTTTCTTTATTTATCAATTGAACAGACCAATCATCATACTTCTTCAGAGTCTTAATAAGCATTCGAATGGAACTTCTCTTGCCATTGGCAAAAATAAGAATGTCATCTGTATAGAGAAGGTGAGATACCAAAGGCGCCCCACGAGGATGACAGTAAGTCCCTATCTTATTCTCCATAAAATTTTTCTTTAGAAGTCGAGAGAGAACTTCCTGTAAAATAATAAATAGATAAGGAGATAGAGGATCTCCTTGGCGAAGCCTCAAGAAGGTTTAAAGAAACTTTTATAAGTGTCATTCATCATAATGGAGAACCAAGGAGAGGAAACACATTCCGCCACTAAACCACAGAATCTTCGTAAGAAACCAAAGCTTTTCATAACCAAGTTTAAAAAATCCCAATCGACCCTATCATATGCCTTAGCCATGTCCACTTTGATCATTACATTTCCACCATTAGACTTCTTATGCAGAGAATGAACCATTTCTTGTGCCAAAGAAATATTTTCAAATATACTTCTACCAGGAATGAAAACTTCCAGTTCTGAAGAAATCAATTCAGACAATAAACCTGTCATCCTTGCAACAATAATTTTTGAAAAATTTTTGTAGATAACAATATAAAGACTAATAGGCCTAAACTTGTCAAAACTCTGAGGATTCTGAACTTTGGGGATTAGAACAATGTAAAATGTAAAATAAAATTTAGGAAGAGGAGACCCAGCAAAAAAATCTCTAGCTGCATCGATCACGTCTTCTTTTACAATATCCCAACAATCCTAGAAAAAAGTCTAACCAAAACCATCCAGACTTGGGCTACTATTTCTCGGGATAGAAAGAATAGCATCCCTTACCTCCACCTTAGACGGTTCACGACAAAGATCAATATTCTCCTCTTCAGAAACCATAGGAGATATTATATCAACAAGGTTAGTTGTTCGATTGGGGCCTACACCTGTTAAGAAAGTTCAAAAATACCTTACTGCACCTTCATAAACAGCCTCCATAGAATCCAACACTTCTCCATTTGGAAGTTTCAATGAATGAATCATAGTCTTCTTCCTCCTTTGGTTAACAAATGCAGGAAAGAACTTTGTATTGTTATCCCCCACCCCCCAACCATTTCTTTTTGGGTAGCTGAGAAATACGAATCTCCTCCCTCTTTTCCCATGCTTCCAACTCAAGTTTAGTAAGGAAAAAATCTTCCTCCATTTTTGGCGAATACCTTTCCTGAAGCTTGATGTAGGATGGGAATGGTCAACCTATGTCCTACGATTCAACCCTCACACAAGCACATACACTTAAATACTTTAATTTAAGAATTTAATTATCCGAACATAAACACAATAAATCATTTTTTATTTCACATATTCAAGGATTTTCGAAAGGTGTATGCCTTGTCCAGCAATTAAGTCCCAATTGGTTCTTTCACAAAGGAATCAAGTTATATGTTGAAAAGTAGTTATTTCAAAGATTCAAGAATAAAAGTTCATTTCTAGCAAACTAATATTCATACAATTGATTTTAACTAGCAAGTACCAATATTGCAATCTATGGATCAAATGGGCTATTCAAAGACGTGATTTTAATCTACTAGCAAGGGTTCACAAAATATAGCAAAGGATTCAAACACAAATCCTGAAGTTACCAAGAGATTGGTTTGGATGACTTGACGTCGTTCCACACGTAGTTAAGTCACACCGTAGGTCCTTGGTACCAGCTTTGAATCACAAGATGAACGCAGCAATGAAGTGTAGATGATGATCGTCGTGTGGGTGTATGAAGGTGCTGGTCGTGTGGTGTTGATGGGGGCGTGAGAGTATTAGATGGAGGAGGGGTTGATGGAGTCGTTGGATAGCTTAGTGGTCTCTTACCACTTGATGTTCGGAGAGAACGTTGTAGCCTCACACTACTCACTCACAAGGAGAGGAACAAGCTTTACAAGCTCAAGCAAAGAGATGCTTCTTCAATATTCAACTTCAACTTCATGTCAGCAAAGGAGTGGAGATCAGGAGGTCGTCCATGTGTCATCATATCAGTAAAAGGGACACATAAGGCATGTTGATCGCCATTATCTCTCCCGGGCCCAAAAGAATTCTTCTCAAAAGAATTAGAGGTGATGTACTGGGAATACAACTCTGAGTTGCGATGAAGGAGGTCTTCTTTAAGTATCCAACTCCTCTCAGAAAGTAGTTTGTCTCTCCACTTGACAAAGAACTTTTGATACGATCCTGCTCGTGTGAACTTTAGCTTGTCATCCAAGATTATATCAAGGTACTTGGGCATGGGTAAGGGTAGAGGCAAAGGAAATTTCGGGTTTTCAGGATCAAAAGGAGTGGGAAATGGAGTGGGGTCATTTGCAGGGTTAGAATTTAAAGGTTCTATAAAATAAGATGCTACAAGAAAAAGGGTTAGATTTTCAACATTAAAAACATTGCTTATGCTAAAATCAATAGGAATATTAAGCATGTAAGCATCAGAACTAGTTTTCTTGAAAATTTTGAAATGATCCATCTTGTTAGCATGTAACTTCCTCACCTTTCCAACAGGAATCTTTTCAGGACGAATATGAACTATAACCATATCACACTTTGAAAATTCTTTCAACATGCAATGTATGTCAGCAGTAGATTTATAATGTTCATGATTCAAATTAACCTTCATTCTTATTTTAGAGTGTAGATTGTGTATATGCTTTGCAAAAGCATTAGTCGGCTCGCTCACTCTAGACTTAAGTGGTAGTGGAATAAGATCTACAGGCTTTCTAGGACTATATCTTGTAATAACCTGAAATGGGCTAAGTATTGCAGTCCTATCCACTGAACTACTAAATGCGAAATTGGGCAAATGTAGGCATAAATCCCAAGATATGATGTTTTCAACTACCTTACATCTCAATAGGTCCCTAAGGCTCCTATTTACTAGTTTAACTTGACAATTAGTTTGGGGGCAGTAAGCACTAGAACATTTAAGTTTGATGTCTAACAAGGTCCTCAAGGCTTTCAAGAAGTAACCTATGAGTTGTACATCTTTATTTGAAACAATGGTTTTGAGAAACCTATGCTCAATGACAATCTTGTTGGTTGCTCTATCATTGATGCATGTGCTCAAAGTGTTATCTTCCTTGGGATTATGGAAAGTAGGGCAGGCAAGTGGACCTAAACTCTTATGAACAAAGTCATGTTCATTCAATTCATTCACTTGTTTCAGCTCCTCATGTTCTATCGGGTTCACTCTATGATGTGGTAAATGAGGCAGAGATGAATAAGGAACAAGGTCAGTGATATGTTGATTGTCTCTCGTGGGAGATGACTCACTAGGCGACTCAAAGATGACATCCTTAAATTCAAAAGGTAGAGATGATACTTTTACGAGTGTTTCTTTCTCAGAAAGCATTTTAGTCTCCTTAGTAACAACCACCAACGCTTCTTGTGTATCTTGACTTTCTTGCTCAAATAGCTCTTCATTTATGAAATTCAAGGTTTCTCCACTAGTTTCTTTATTTTCTTTCTTCTTTTTCTCATCATCTTCCTTATCAAGTGCCAAGTTCCTAGTGGGACATTGTTTGGGAAAGTGTCCTTGTTTATGGCACCTAAAGCACATTGCACTGCTAGAACTCTGGTGAGAGGATCCAGTCATAGGTGTTTTCCCTTTGTCCATAGGCTTTCGGACTGTGGGATTGCTCCCTCAGGAAGCGACTTGACCTAACTATGCTGGTCAGGACTTTTCATAACTCTGAATCTGGTGAGAGTATGATTCATTGGAAGAGGTATCAAACCATTTTCCCATGTGCCCTTTAGTAATTTGCTCAAATTCATAAGCTAAACTATAGGCATGTTCAAGGGACTCAATGTGATATGGGAACAGTTTTCTCCTCAGTTCAGGCTTTAATCCTAGGCAAAATCGGGAGGTCTGTTGACTACTAGTCTCATAGACACCACATCTTACAGTCAGCTTATCAAATTGATTCATATATTCTAGAACAGTCATGCTACCTTGACGCAAGTCGTAAAACTGATCTATAAGGTGCTCTCTATATCTAAGGGGTGCATACTTCTCCCTTAATATATCCTTCATTAGATCCCAATGCTCAATGGGTCTATGGTTTAACCTCGTTTCTTGCCTCTCAACATTTATCCAATGGAGTTTGGCTTGCCCGGTTAGTCTCATTTTTGCAAACCTCACTCAGTATGAGTCATGCATCTTACACCACTCAAAATAGGCATCCATCCTAGTTAACCAATCTTGGAAGACTTTAGGATCCTTTTTTCCATCAAAGGTGGGGGCTTCTATCCTCATTTCCTCATTGTAAGGATCACAATGGTCCTTATGACAAGGTGTCCTAATATGAAGGTCATCAATGTCATAGTACTCATCATCCCAATGTTGGGCATAAAGCTCATGACGTGGGGGTATCCTAGCAATGTCATCTTGGCGACTCACTTGCCTTTGTGGAGGGAGGAAAGGTCTTTTTATAGGAGTTATAGGTGGCTCTCTCTCAACATGAATCCTACGACCTCGGTAAGGATTCCCGACTTGAGTAGACATCCTAGGGGTTGGGAAAGGATTCATAGAGAGCACTACGACAGCCCTTTGGAATGGTGTTTGGTTACACAAGGTAAGGTCAAGTGTAAACGTAACATAACTAAGGTTCAAATACCCAAAATTTAGAGTATAGGTGGGCTGTTCTTGGCAAAACCGTCACCCGTTTTTCTGGAAACCCAAGAGCTGCTAAAGGATTTTCAATTGCAAACATCTTTCGGTATTTAGGGCATAACTTTTTCTACAAAACTCCAAATAAGGCGATATTGGTGTTAAAAGAAAGCTAATAAAATTTCTCACAACTTTTATGTTTAAGGTTTTGGAAGATGAGAAGGTTTTGACAGCAAAAATCGCACATCAATTTGGAAGACAGAAAATGAAGATGTTGGGACTCAGAGGGTTCGCCTAATTTGAACTAGGCTCTGATACCAAGAAGATGTAGGACTGGAATGGTCAACCTATGTCCTACGATTCAACCCTCACACAAGCACATACACTTAAACACTTTAATTTAAGAATTTAATTATCCGAACATAAACACAATAAATCATGCTTTATTTCACATGTTCAAGGATTTTCAAAAGGTGTATAACCTGTCCAGCAATTAAGTCCCAATTGGTTCTTTCACAAAGGAATCAAGTTATATGCTGAAAAGTAGTTATTTCAAAGATTCAAGAATAAAAGTTCATTGTTAGCAAACTAATATTCATACAATTGATTTTAACTAGGAAGTACCAATATTACAATCTATGGATCAAATGGGCTATTCAAAGATGTGATTTTAATCTACTAGCAAGTGTTCACAAAATATAGCAAAGGATTCAAACACAAGTCCTGAAGTTACCAAGAGATTGGTTTGGATGACTTGATGTCGTTCCACACGTAGTTAGGTCACACCGTAGGTCCTTCGTACGAGCTTTGAATCACAAGATGAATGCAGCAATGAAGTGTAGATGATGATCGTCGTGTGGGTGTATGAAGGTGCTGGCCGTGTGGTGTTGATGGGGGCGTGAGAGTATTAGATGGAGGAGGGGTTGATGGAGTCGTTGGATAGCTTAGTGGTCTCTTACCACTTGATGTCCGGAGAGAACGTTGTAGCCTCACACTACTCACTCACAAGGAGAGGAACAAGCTTTACAAGCTCAAGCAAAGAGAAGCTTCTTCAATATTCAACTTCAACTTCATGTCAGCAAAGGAGTGGAGATCAGGAGGTCGTCCACGTGTCATCATATCAGTAAAAGGGATACATAAGGCATGTTGATCCCCATCAAAGCTGAGCCTCTAGAGCCTCCATACTTTCCACCAATTTTTTAATGTTCTGTTGTACATGTCCAAAAATCTGTTTGTTCCAGTTTCGAATTGCAACTTTCGTATGTTTCAATTTACCAGCAAGTCTAACTAAACCCAAACCATGAGACTCCTCCCTCCAGGCTTCCTCCACACAAAACTTAAAAGACTGGTGCGTGCTCCACATATTCTGATACCTGAAGGGAGAAGGACCATACCGATGCAGATTTCTATGAAATCGAATAATCAATGGGTTATGATCTGAAGTCCTCCTCTTTCCATACTCGAAATAAATATTTGGCAAAACTTGGAGAAGATTCGAATTATAGAGCACCCTATCCAGTTTTGCCCAACTTCGAGAATTACCACTGTGACCATTATACCAAGACATGTTGTTGCCAATACCAACCAAGTCCATAAGACCACGGTTGTCCAAGCAATTGTTAAATTCCTCCATAGCCGATAACGGCCTCATATGACCACCAATACGTTCATGATCGCATAAATTGGCGGAAAAGAATTCATATAGCTGACCCCACCTAGTGGGATTTAAGGCTTTATTTTTTTGTTGTTATTGTTGTAATCTTGATTCTCCTACAAGTGTAAAATACATTTACTTGAACTCATTGCAAATTTAGCCAAATTTACTCATAAAGTAAGGGACATTTGTGACATATCTTAAACCACTTTGTGCTACTTGATTCATTCTTACTTTAGATTACTGATCTAACAATCAAATGAGTTCTGACAAGTACACTTAGAGCACCAAGGCATCCTCTTAGATATGTAAATAATGAAATTTTCATCATTATAAATACTTGAATACACATCCAACTCAATGTTTTGATTGAGTGTATAGAATTCAATAAAGTTTTAATGCACTTTCGTATTATATTTTGTTCAAATCTCAGCAATCGCAAATATAAATATCACACTTTGTGCTCTCAAATCCTGCAAAGTAAAAATCACTTGGATTCATCTGGTTCAAGTGATGAAACTAAATTAGTTTGTGCTGATAAAAAAAAAAATTGCATCCTTATTCACTACTATTTATTATCATACTCTTTTTTCACATAAAACCCATTAAAAGCACGTGTGAAGGATTGAAGACAATGTGACAATAAAACATTTTTGTTTGGCATTCACTAATTTGTTTCCTTCTACTTCTTTTCCAATGACAGGTTCTTGTCTTTAACCGTGTGCATGTGAACATGTGTTTTTGATTTTGTGCAAGTTTTTTATTTTCATTTTTTCACAAAGAGCAATCCCAAAAGCCAGAATACCTCTATTATTAGATATGTATTAAGAAACTTCTCCCAAAAAGCAAAGGATGATAATGAACAATACCAACTATTTGAATTTTTCCCTCCATGGACTACAATCCTCCTACCATTAATCAGAGTTTTTAGCCAGTCTTGCTTCCGTTTAAAGCTAAACCACAAAAGCAAAAACTTAAAATTAAAATTGCTCCACTTGAAGAGATCACACTTCACATATTCGGGGGGAAATGCTGTTGGGCTAGTGGTTGATATGTACACAATCCTATATGATATGGTAAGGAACAGTTTTTAAATCTGATGAGATTTCCAATAATGGGTGCAGAACTCTTGAAGACTTCACTGTGAAGCTTGTAGGCGATTAAAAGCAGGTAACTATTCATACTACGGAAAATGCTTATTGGATCTAACAAACCTATTCACTCTTTTTCCTTTTTGTTCCCCTCCAAAGAAGTGGGAAGGAACGTGAAAAGAATGTGGAATCATGCTTTCTTTTTTCTTTTGATGTGATACTATAGAAACAATTTGAAGAAACTGTATGATTGTTGCCATGACAATCAACGATGTGATGCATATGGAAATGATTTGAAAAATTAAAAAGCCAACATATAGCATGAAAAGAGCAATGAAATAAGCATATCACTTATGCTTTGAAATACACTAATGTTGGAGGAAATTTATTGCTTTACGGGTAGTAGATAATATGCAATGGAAGTTTGAACGGAGAATGTCAACAAATCAAGTGATAAATTCGATTCCACCCCACCCGATTCCATTCTATTTTTATGTACTAAACGTGTGGTGAAGTAGTTGATCTTGCAGGGGATTAGGTCTTCTTATGAATGAAACTTGATGGGATTCAACACTCAACCCATTATGACTCTTAGGATAGGCCTTCGCACCCTAACTATAAAATGAGAAGACAATCTTTCCCCTATTGCAAGGGGCTCTCGTATTTCTTATGTATATGTTGTCCTAAAATGCTCCATGGGTCTAGCAAAATTTGATTTGATTTTTGACAAATCAAGAAAAAAAAATATTAATACTACTAATTGCTCTCCAACATGCTCATTCAATCATATTGCAATACAAATTTCATATTCTCTTGTGAGTTCTCTCTCCATTTTTGAGTTGCCATGTGTTAAAAAATCATCTGGGGAAATTGCTGCCTATGTTGCATGATGATGTAAGAGGAGATTATTCTCCACTTTATTAGGGGTTTTTTTTTTCTGTTATCCAGTGACCTTTTTTGACTGAATTGCCTTTACATGCCCAAACATTGAAAATTTTGAAAAAAAAAAAATCTATTTTAAAGGTCATTTGTGCAAAACAAATACTGGAGCTCAGCCATGATTTCTTTTTAGTCTTTTAGTGATGTATATTTTTATCTAATGACTAAAGATGGGCTACAACATTATTATTTGAAACATGAATGCTGTTCCCGTAATTGTCATTTTTTTTTTTAAAAAAAATTCTTCTATTTTTCTCCATACAGCAATGCAACTCAAAATGAAGTAGCCAGGGAAAGGCTGTGAGAAATGGTAATTGCATTGGTGGAACAAACACAACTTTGAAATAGAGAAACCAAAGCCATTGATTTGATCTATTGATGAAAAATAGAAGACAGAGACACAAACCACAAAACCTCTTCCCAGAATGTATTTTGACAAAAGAAGAAATTAAGCAGTCTCATAATACACCACTGTGTATGTAGCTAGCACTCCTCAGCAGAGGACCCATTAACCGCAATATTCTCCATCTGCAAAGCTGCTGATTGTGGCTTCCTTGGCTTGTACCACATTGAAAAAACAAAAAATATTACATAGTTAATGAAGCTTAATATGGCTAAAAGCCCATAAAAGCAATCAAGCCTTCCATAGTTTATATTATCAGCAAGCCATCCTCGTCCACCATCACTTCCAGTGACCCTCTTCACAACTGAGACCAAGAAGCTACTAAGAAAGAACCCAAGAGACAGAGTTGTGAGGAAGAGGCCTGTGCTCACGGTTTTCATTCCTTTAGGAGACTGAGTTATGAAGAAGTCAAGCTGGCCAGTGTATATGAAGGCTTCTCCAGCACCAACCAGGAAGAACTGCGGGATCAGTAGGAATACACTTATGGGGAGAGTTGTGGTGGTAGTGCTGGTAGCTCTTGCCACGGTGAGGCGTTTCGCCTCTGCTAGTGCAGCAGCTGCCATTCCCACTGTTGAGAGGATGAGGCCTATGGCAATTCTCTGTAGGCTGCTGAATCCTGTTGCCAAGGCAAAAAAAAGGAAATGGCACTAAGAATTTAGTAATATTTTGTTTCATAGTGCTAGAAAATTGTTTGTAACACCTAAGTTTTATGCTACTAGCTGGTATAACCTTTTGGGGTTGGTAATGAAAGACTTTTTATCAGCACGCATAAGCATCACAAGATGGGAGGCTTATGTTTTGTGGAGCTAGAGGACTGCCACAGTGTGCACAATAGAAGTAATTTTTCCTTAACTTTTTCACCTAATGATTAGCATGAGTGCAGAGATAAGGAGACTGTGACTCTGGTGGAATTCAATTAGAAAAGACCTCACGAACATCCCAACATGAAAGAAGAAAATTAAAAGTCGAAATCATTAGGGTGGTGCTTGCCAATTGCTTCCCATTAGTGCCTACAGTTTCTCAATCAATAAAACAACTGCACCAAGGAAGTGATGCCCCTTTTAAGACACTTTTTTCCCTATGTCTTAGCTGTCTCCTTGGCTTCAAAGGAAATGATGTCCCTTCTCGCACAAGTTGTACGAGGTCATGGTCAGAGTGAGTGAATCTCAGCCTCTGCAAATTTGGTCTATGAAATACGCTGATTAAAATCAGTCACTTTTTTTAACACAGCCCCTTCTCTAATTGGCTTAATTCTTTTGATTCTTCGAATGGTCATCCGTCTTGGACATTGCATCTGTCCACTTGTCCATATGCATATGTATGTACATATGGTTATATGCATATTTGCATACATACATGCATATGCAATACATGCGCATTAGTGTTTATATCATGGAAGAAAATTCTTTAGGTGGGTGGAGAACAATACACTACCTGGTTTTCCTTTCCATTTCTTCCAAATAGGCATAATGAAACGGTCATAAACTGCCAAAGTGATCAAAATGGCTGCCACAAAGAAGACGGTGAGAGAACCAGCTGGAATTTGGAAATTACTGATGGATCTTTCCATGGTGGATGCTTGCTCCACTGAGAAGGTGATCATCTGAGCATATGTAGTCCAAAACATGATGGTTGTGGCCCATATTGGAAGGAGTCTTGCCATCATTTTCACTTCCTCCACCCTTGTCACTGAGCAAAGCTTCCAAGGATTTGGAGTGGAACCAGCATTTTTCTCAAAATCGCCTTTTGCAACAATTGCAGCCTTGTCCAAGGAACTAGGAAAAAAATGGAATATAAATTGAGTTGTGGAACTCAACAGATTGCTTGAATACCAAAATTAGTCTTTCAAATTCAAAAATTTTGTGTTTTTGTATATGCAGTACTTTCATTGCAGATTTGTCAACATTGAGATTGCAATTTTTAACTCTTTTTCATTTCCCTTATGATGTGTGGGCGCATGAGCTTATATATTTACCAGTATACTATTAAGTATACTCATTACATTCAAAAACAAAATGTCAGTTATCCTTAGTTATTAGCAAGCAAGTTTTTCTTTCTCCAATATAAAGTTTATTGAAGTTTTTGTTTTCTTCTTATTATAACTTAAGTTGATGGTGTTAATAAGAGAACATACCGGAGCTGATTTGTATGCTGGATTCGTGTAGCCTCCAGAGAATCTTCATATAGTGAGTTGACATTGAAAGGGAGTTCCATTTTCCTCTTCCCTATGGCAGCCACTATAACTTGGAAAATGGGAACTATAGGGCTTCCCAAGCTTCTCTTGTACCTGTATCTTTTAGTTCCAGATAGGAAGACCAGGATGGCTATGAACATTGACACAGAACATATTCCATAAGCCCAGCTTCGACCCACTTCGTCTTGTATGTAGACAAGCACCGTAACAGCCATCAGAGTCCCAGTGCTAATGAAGAAGAAGAACCTGTTGAAGAAGTGTGTCATTTGGGCTTTCTCTTTTTCATCTTTCTCATCAAATTGATCAGTCCCAAACCCTGAGACACTTGATTTTAGGCCACCAGTGCCTAATGCAATCAGATACAAAGTCATGTATAGAATTCCCATTTGGAATTCATTGGCTTGTTTGCATGTGTGTGTAGCATTACTTTTGTCACATGGAGGTGGGCGTAGCTGTGGCAGTTTCATCGATATTGCTAACATGCAAGTTCCCTAATTCACCAAAACAAAACAAATGAACAAATATAAGTGGGGGAGAAAAAAAAAATGAGATTAAAAATTTAAACAGAATTACTTATCCTATGTTGTTTTTGATGAGGTACTACTGCTAACATAATTTCACTTGCTTTGTAACACATCATCCTCCTTATTTAGATCAATTGCTGTTGGAATATTGCCTCAAGAATTGAACAATTGGAACTAAAATCCAAGGCTACACAAGTTAAATTAGAAGAAGAGAAGATTAGTTAGTTAGTTAGCTTGATTAGTTAGTTTCTTTATTCTTGATTCTTGTATTATATAAATACAAACATATACTCTGTATTTGTGATATAATAGAGAAGAATTTTCAGCCCATGTAAAAACTTCACATGGTATATGTTTGTATTTATATAATACAAGAATCAAGAATAAAGAAACTAACTAATCAAGCTAACCAACTAACTAATATTCTCTTCTTCTAATTTAACTTGTGTAGCCTTGGATTTCAGTTCCAACTGTTCAATTCTTGAGGCAATATTCCAACAATTGCATATCATCAAAACAGTACATGCCTAGGCATTCCTTCTCTCTTGTTCTTGATGTTATGTGTCATAATCCAGAGTTTAGGCCCAGTTGATATGAAGCATGGATAATTCATAATTGTTATAGCCAAAATGAGTAAGGGCTAATTAATGCTCACCAGTGTTTGTATCATGGCAAAGATTGCAATGGTTTTGAATCTGCCTAGGAAAGAATCTGCCAGGAATCCTCCAAGCAAACACAGAAGAAAGGATGTGCCCATAAAATCAGTCACGATATTTGCTGAGATTGCACTAGGCAGGTGCATTGTCCCTCCCAGATATGTCACAAGATTTACTGCTATTCCCATGGTTGAAAGCCTCTCACATATTTCAATCCCTACAAAAGTATGGAAAAAGTAAATAGAGAGAGAGAGAGAGAGAGAGAGAGAGAGAGAGAGAGAGAGAGAGTGGATGTACGCGTGTGTTGTTAGTGTACACAATTAATTCAGTTTCGTGCAATCAAACAAGGTAAAGGATAACTTGGATATACAACATTGGAGAGATGAGGATAAAGAATTGCTAGGGTCTGATCAGTTGAACAGGATACCATATTTAATTTTGAAATTAAGATTCATGATGATAATTAATACCCAATTAGTAATAGATTGATAGCCTAATTTATATGATAAGAGGGGTCATGGGGTCATGACTGGGCAGAAACTGCAGCTTCACTCTGTCAATCCGATGGTATATACCCATCACTAAGGTAGTGTTTGGGAGCATGAAAATTCAGATCAAGAATTTGAATGAAACTCAATACAATTTTGCACCTTGTTTTGTTCAAATCCACACAAATCCAAATCCAAGGCTTGAAATCAAGCTTCTAAAAAGCAGGATAAGATTAGAGACTGCTATACATTCCTAGTTGTTACTGCAATTGGGGTCCCAGGAACAATTTCATGTTTGTGGTTTTGCAAAGGTAGAAAAGGGTGCGTGTGTTTAGGAACACCACATCAACCCAAGAACAGATCAGCACATATGTCATTTTGTCAAAAAAAAAAAAAAAAGGAGAAAAAAGTGAAGACAATGGTGTAAATCAATATGGTTAAAGGAGAAGGGATGAGAATGGGGACAATTTCATTTGGTCCCACATTTGAGGAGGTGGGAGTGGAAAAAAGTTTTAAAGGCAACAAATAAACCAGAAAGGGGTGAGTGGTGGTGCATACTTTTATGAGACTTTGACTAGAAGAGAATTTAAATTTTTTTAGGGCTGATTTGCTGGCTCTGTAAATGGACTTCTGTTTTCTTTATAGACATCTGCTTAAACATCCATGTCCATTTGTCTTCCCATTTCCTTGGCATGAAACGCCTACTTCTTGTTTTGCTCACCTCAGTGACACTGACAACACAAAAAACATGCAGAATGACTAGGTTATGCTCCTCTCTCTCTCTCTCTCTCTCTCTCTCTCTCTCTCTCTCTCTCTCTCTCTCTCTCTGTGCATATGCACATATCTTCGATTTGATAATTGCATGAAACAAGATATCTGGTTCACTCAAAGTTAATTCAAACAAATCTCAGATGAACTTGTTTGAAGCAAAAGGTACATTATACTCAACTAGAACTGTTTGCAATCAAGATTTGAGCACTTGAGAAGATTAATATAAATCCAAAATCCATTGGGCGGAGATCATTGAGAAATATAGAACATCCAAGTAACTTCCTATTTTGCTGGAAAACACATTAGAGCTGGCTTTTAGGTGTTAATCTCAAGCTAACTCTATAAATGGTTCAATGATAATGGAAAGCATGAAGTGAAAAAACAAACAAAAAACAAAAAACAAAAGAGAAACAAACCAAGAACAAGAGCAGCAGGCACCCAACCACCCGTTTTAGACTTATCTGCAGGGAACCCCTTGTAGTCTACGGCATCTGCAACTGTCCAACTCATTTTTCCATCCTGAGAAATGGACATTTTTTTCTAAGTGTCAACAGCCAAGAACAAAAAATTTATATATGAAAGGAAGATACCGACTACAATGAGAAAATATGAAGTGTATGACAAAACACACCAAGGAACTAAACTGGAAACTGACCATTTTTTTCAAAATCCTAACTTCCAAAGACCTTGAAAGCTGAAGAGAAAGATAATAATCTGATGATGATACTCTCTTTTACGCTTCAACTCTCAACTTAGGTTCTCTTGGAGCTTCTCCTTTTATAGGTAGATTCCAGCCAAAGTTCAACTTAAAAATGATCACCACCCACCCCCCACCAGATTGATACAGATCACAGTTGATTCTTGATAAAGGTTTAAATTAGGTCCACCGCATTTCAACGGAAGGATCTGGGACTGTTTCAAGTTTTGTTTTTTATTTGTACTAGATGCGTTTACAAAAATAAGAAAGTTTAAAGTTGATGTTGATTTGTTGGATGAGGTCAGAGGAAAATGGGATCTGGAACATGCATTGCCAAATGCGTCTTCCCTTTTGCCTATCTGGTGGGGAAAAGAAAGAGATTTTGGTTATGGAAGCTGTGAACCACAAGATCCATTGGGCCTTCCAACTGCTTTCACTACCCCAGAGAAAAAAACTTCCCCCTTCTGTTTTTCACTCCTTTTTCTCTGTATCACTAAAAATAGATAAACAGACATTTAATTGATCCTAACTGGAGTAACGCTTTTTGACATGAAAGCACCATAATAGCACTAGCCATGCAATTATTTGAGGTCACTGTAACGTGGTATTTTGCTTAATATTAAGCTGTCATTTTCAAATATTCTTGGGGCCGCAAATTTGTCATCATGACGGTCTTTAATAGAAGAATTGTCCTCGTTGCAACTTGCAATGGTGTAAATTCTACACGCACAAAATCACCCTTGGTTTTGTGTCCATAAATCCTCACGTGGTTAAATAAAGATTCTTCTTTTTCTCATCCCTAAATCTATTTGAAAGGTGGTGCAAATAAAGATACCTCAGATATATTCCCAACAGAAGTGGTCATGGGTTTCAACTTATTTATAATAGATCTGAACACTTGCCCCAAATCAACTTCTAGATCATAATTGCTCTAGTGGATAATTAAAGAAAATAGATCGAGGGGAGATAGAATAGTAAAAACTAACTAAATTAAAAATGTCTTTTCAAGGTTTATTAATTACTTAATTCTTGGCAGGTCTCTTTGTATGTGTTGTCTGGAAAGAGGAGGATTCGATGATTATTCATTTGCCGAAACTAGAAGTCAAAATTTTGGTAGATAGAGATCCCATAAAAACTTCTTTTGAGGAATGGGCCACACCCAGTCATTTCTCAAAAACAATAGCTAAGGGCCCTAATACCTTACGCCCAACGAAAAGGGATGATAGTATCTGAAAAATAGAATGGCAAAATTCACTTGAATTTAGGACTGTACAGTTGCTTAGAGATTTGTTTCAGGTTCTTTCTATGGCTTATTATGCTTGTAGAGTTGTATTAGGAAACTATATGTTTGGGAACTTCTTGGGGTTACAAAAGGCTTCATCCAGGAAAGCTTCCTATCATCGTCCTCTCATTGTGCTTCAAGGAATTTAGATGCTCTATAAATAAAAATGTAGGTGAGTCATTAGTAAGAGGCATGAGAAAAAAAGCACCTGTAGTGTTATGGTAGAATTGAAGAAGAGTGTTGTTTTGGGTTACAGCTTTGATGCATGTGAGGCTTAGAGGACAGACTGATAGACCAAGTGGGTCTGACACGCCATGGATAAGATATTGGGATGTTTCATCACATGCATTTGGCTTACGGCTTACTCCCTTTATCATATTGTTTATCTAGATTACAGTGAATGTCTTTGTCATTCGTGCACGTATTTCTATTTCGGTGAATCATGTTTAATTCTCATTGTATTCTTTGTGATTTATCCTCTTATTCCATTGCTCTCTAGTTCTGTGCTTAAGCTGCCCAAATCAAGAGTTTCAAATAAATACACTGTTGAAGAGGGAAAAAACAAATAAACAAACATAAAAGTCTAGCAATGTGTCTTGAAACGCAGGCAGATTTTCGTCTGATCCAACCAAAGGAAAAAAAAATTTCTTCATTCCTAAAGCCACTGATTCCTTCTTTAACCAAATTAGCCACAGCTCTGACCAGATCACTTGTTAGAGATGATTCAATGATTTAGGCATCCTTGAGTTTCAGAATTTTAAAGTTGATTCAATCATGGAGGTCATACTGGGGAGGGCGACCCTGTTGAAATATTTTCTAAAATATACAATTTTAAAGGTGAGTTTTCAAAGTTTTCCTTCGATGAATTTTCCAAAACATTTAAAGTTATGTGGGTTTATCTCACATTGGAAAAAGTGAAAAAAGAAATGTCATTAATAAATGATAAGGTAGAATAATCTCTTAAAATTAGTTAAGAGATGCAACCTTTTGGAACAAATGCAACCTTTTTGAACAGATGCAACCTTTCAGAAAAGGCATGATTTTGTCTATATAAAGACAGAACTAACTCCACGAAAAACACAAAAAAATTCATCATTCTCTACTTCTCTCTCTCTCAAATCCCTCCACAAATTATATCTTTTTCAAATATAGATTCTATTTTCTACAAAGATAGAATTCCAAAAAGTTTGTTCAGATTACTTTAAGAGTGTGTGTGATCAATTTTCATTTGTGTATAACGCAAACTGATATCAGATCGTATTATAGGCTTCATTGTATCTTGGAAATGTATTTGCTGACCCAATACACACCAATTTGGTAGGGGCAAATAACGTTTTAAGGAAAACGACATTGTAACGTGCCTTGAAGCATTAGTACTGCAGCATCTTCCTCATCTAATTTCTACAATCTTAAAACGTTATTTTGCTATGGTTGGTTCTTCAACCTTGAGGGAATTCGCTGCTAACTTCAATTCGTCAAACTTGAACAATTCGATGGAAGCAATTTTAGGCGTTGGCAGAAAAAGATGCACTTCCTTCTTGCAGGTCTCAAAGTACTGTATGTTTTGACCACCCCCAAACCTGCTATAAATGAGAATGAAACCTTCGCTGAGGGACGTGCAAGGCTTAAATGGGAGCAAGATGATTATATTTGCAAAGGCCACATTTGCAATTCAATGTCAGACAATCTGTCCGATAAGGCCCGCCCCTCTGTTGTCTAGTCCAGGTGGAGGAGGAGAGATGCAGTGCTCCTTGGTAGACCCAGGTTGGGGCGTTACAAATGGCATCAGAGCCAACACCCAGCCGAAAATGTGATGAGATTCACATCGCCTAGGTTTGGAAATGTGGGTTCGCAACGAGAACGTTGCGTTCTATAAGTGAGGGAGAATGTGATACCACATGGATGAAAGGCTAAAAAGATTAGATGTTACTACCCATATCAACAAGGTGCACATTTCTTTTCGGGAGCCTTCCCATAAGAACTTCATAGTTAAGCGTGCTTGGCTTGGAGCAATCTTGGGATGGGTGACCTCTTGGGAAGTTTTCTCAGAAAGTGTGTGAGGACAAAACACACTGAAAAGGAAGTGTGTTGGTTTGTGGGGCCAGTCATTAGTCCGATAAGGCCCACCCTCCTGTTGTTTGGTCTAGGTGGAGGAGGAGAGACGCAATGCTCCCTGGCAGACCCAGGTTGGGGCATTACACGACTAATAAGAAATTTATGACTGATAAAATTTTCAATTATACTTTGTTTGACAATAGGTCTGTAGTAGAACAGTTTCATGAAATTATGCACATCCTTAACCAATTTAATTAGCATAATATGAAAATGGATGAATGCATTTCTATTTCATCTATTATTGATAAGTTACCTCCATCATGGAAAGATGTTAGAAAATCTTTGAAGCACAGGATGGATGATATGTCTCTTGAACAATTGGGCCAATATTTCCAAGCTAAGGAAGTGTTCAAGCAGAACCAAAACAGGAAATCAGAAAAGGAAGCACAATTCTTGTCAAGAATCAAAATAAGAAAAAAAAAGGTTCATGCTTCCATTGTGGAAAACCTAAACACTGCAAAAGTGAATGTCGTCTTCTCAAGAAAAAGCAAGATGAAACAAAAAATAACAAGTTTGTGGCAATGATTTCTAAAATCAATGCTGTTGAAGATGACTATATGGTGGATTGACTCGAGTGCAACAAGACATGTTTGCAAAGACAAGAGTTTATTCTCAAAGTATGAACTGGTGGAAGATGACAATATTCTCTACATAGGAAATTCGTCCACTGTTGTAGTCAAAGGCAAAGGAGATGTCACTTTAGAATTTACTTCTGGAAAAAGTTTGACTCTCACTGATGTATACCATGTACTAGAAATTAGGAAGAATCTAGTTTCTGGAAGCCTACTTAATAAGTTTGGCTTTAAGTTAGTGTTTGAATCTGACAAATTTGTACTCTCCAAGGGTGGAGTCTTTGTGGGAAAATGTTATATCTATGAGGGTATTTTTAAACTGAATGTTAATAAAGTGAATTGTTCTGTCTATATGGTTGATTCACTTTGTGATACATGAAATTTCTACAGCATATAGTCCACAACAAAATGGAGTGGTAGAAAGGAAAAACCGAACATTGATTGAAATGGTGCCATGATGTCAAATTTAGGACTAAGTAGTGGTTATTGGGGTGAAGCCTTGCTAACTGCATGTCACATATTAAATAGAGTTCCTTTTAAGAGGACTAAAACTTCTCCATATGAGTTATGGAAGAAAAGAAAACCTAATTTAAAATATCTTCAGATTTGGGGCTATAGAGCAATTGTAAGGCTTCCTGAACCTAAGATAAGGAAATTAGGTGAGTGAGGAAAAGAATGTGTATTCCTTGGCTATGCTGAACATAGCAAAGCTTATAGATTCTTGGTAATTGAACCAAATGATTCTATAGGAGTTAATTTAGTGATAGAATCCAGAGATGCAGAGTTCTATGATAATAAGTTGCCTTCCATAAAAAAGGTTAGTGATCAAAATAAATTAGTGGAGATTTTGAAACCACTTTGTACTAGTGGTGATCCTTCTGAACCTAGTGAACCTAGGAGGAGTAAGAGGAGGAGAATAACAAAGTCTTTTGGACCATACTTCTGAACCTAGTGAACCTAGGAGAAGTAAGAGGAGGAGAATAACAAAGTCTTTTGGACCATACTTCATAATCTACCTAGTAGAAGGTACTAGAGAATCACACTCTAGACAAACTATAATTTCACCAAGTGTGGAATCAGAGGCAATGAAGTCCCAAGCTTCTGCATTTTGGAAAGAAGCTATAAATGATGAAATGGATTCTATAATGGGTAATAAAACCTGGAAATTGGCTGATTTATCTCCTGGTCAAAACCAATAGGTTGTAAATGGATCTTCAAAAAGAAAATGAAGGTAGATAAAACAATTGACAAATTCAAAGTAAGGTAAGTAGCTAAAGGCTTTACACAAAAGGAAGGCATAGACTACTTTAATACTTATGCTCCAGTTGCTAGAATTGCAACTATAAGAGTCTTGCTTGCCTTAGCTTCCATCTACAAATTCGAAATCCATCAAATGGATGTAAAAATTGCATTCTTGAATGGAGAATTGGATGAAAAAATTTACATGAAACAACCTGAAGGCTTTATTATGTCAGGAAATGAATCTAAAGTATGTAAATTGGTTAAGTCTCTTTATGGACTTAAACAAGCCCCAAAATAGTGGCATGAAAAATTTGACCAAGTTATTCTTTCTAATGGCTTTAGAATACATGAATCTAATAAATGTGTATATAGTAAGTTCAATAGAAATAAAGGTGTAATTATTTGCTTATATGTTGATGATATGTTAATTTTTGGTGCTGATATTGAAAGTATTGAAAGTGCTAAGAAATTGTTATCATCTAATCTTGATATGAAAGATATGGGTAATGCAGATGTGATTCTAGGTATTAGAATAATTAGAAACAATGATAAATTGATTCTCACTCAATCACACTATATTGAAAAGATACTAAAAAAGTTTAATCATTATGACTGCAAACCTGTTAGCACACCTTTTGATGCAAATTTGAAATTATATCCTAACACTGGTAGAGCAGTAAATCAGTTAGAATATGCTAGAGTTATTGGATGCTTGATGTATGATATGACTTCTACTAGACCTGATATAGCATTTTCTATAGGTAAACTTAGTAGATATACTAGTAATCCTATACATTGGCATGTTATATATAGAGTATTAAAGTATTTAAAAAATACTATGGATTATGGCATACGTTATGAACGATATCCTACTGTTTTAGAAGGATTCACATATGCCTATTGGATAACTAATCGTAATGATCATACATCAACCAGTGGGTGGATATTCACCCTTGGTGGAGGAGCTATCTCCCGAGGGTCAAAGAAGTAAAGCCTTATAACAGATTCCACTATGGCATCAGAATTTGTGGCTTTAGCTTCTTGTAGCAAAGAGACAGAATGGCTTAGGAATTTGTTATTAGAAATTCCAATTTGGCCAAAACTTGTGCCACCTATATCTTTTGCATTGTGACAGTGAGGCAACTTTGTCACGAGCATATAGTAATATATAGAATAGTAAATCCAAACATATTGGCCTAAGACATAGCTATGTGAGGCAGTTAATTACTGATGGGGTAATTACCATAGATTTTGTGAGATCAAACCAAAATTTGGCTAATCCATTAACAAAAGGACTTGCAAGAGACATGGTCTGGAAAACATCAAAGGGGATGAGACTTAAATCCATCACCCATAGTCACCAATGATGGAAACTCGACTCAACACTTGAAATTTTCAATGTTTCACATAATCCATCCCAAGGAAAATAGTGCTTTGTACTTGTAATGTGAAAAGGTGAAGGTTGAGCTTAAGCTCTTAATAGGTTTATAATAGTTTTTGTGAGGTACTTTAATTATAGGGGTACCTTTGATAAACCTACCTGTATGAGTGTCGGAAGTGGTGCCACTTCCTATGAGAAATAGATTTATCTCTAGAGCACTCATCAAACTGGGATATAGACACAAGGCCAATCCACGCGTTAACTTTTGGTAACACCCAGAGATCTGATAATTTGTGTATGATATGTATCCGGTTAATCAAAAGAGGATTGCTAGTTCAAAGTTTGTCTACTATTTTTATTTATTTATTTATTATTTTTTTTTTAAGAAGGGTGACACCTCCATTTATTTATTGAAAACCCCTCACTTTTGGCGGAGGAATACCGTGGTTACAAGACAATTAATGGGAGATAACAAAAGACAATACGTTAAAAATCTCCCAAAGAACAACACCAACATCCAACCAAAAATCGGGATACAAGACCAAACAAAACAAAACAAAACAAGACCTACAAAACAAACCTTACGCAACAAAGTGATTCACTAAGTGAAGGTTCAAGTCCTAAAGACACCTTCATTTATGCATAAATTATCTCTTATTTGAATAAATTATTTTTCATTGATATTTTGAAAATGGTGGGGGAATGTTGAAATATTTTCTAAAATATACGATTTTATGGGTGTGTTTTCAAAGTCTTCCTTTGATGAATTTTTTAAAACATTTAAAGTTATGTGGATTTATCCCATATTGGAAAAATTGGAAAAGGAAATGTCATTAATAAATGACAAGATGGAATAATCTCTTAAAATTAGTTAAGAGATGCAACCTTTCGAAACGGATGCAACCTTTTGGAACAAATGCAACCTTTCGGAAAAGGATGCAACTTTTTGGAATGGATGCAACCTTTTGGAATAGATGCAACCTTTCGGAAAAGACATGATTTTGTCTATATAAAGACAAACCATCATTCTCTACTTCTCTCTCTCTCTCAAATCCCTCTACAAATTATATCTTTTTCAAATCTGAATTATATTTTCTGCAGTGATAGAATTCCAGAAAGTTTGTTCAGATTACTTTAAGGGTGTTTGTGATCAGTTTTCATTTGTGTATAACACAAACTAATATCAAATCATATTCTAGATTTCATTGTATCCTAAAAATATATTTGCTGACCCAATACACACCAATCTGGAAGTAGCAAATAACGTTTTAAGGAAAACGAAATTGTAACGTGCCTTGAAACATTTTCAGTATTACAGCATTTTTCTCATCTAATTCCTACAGACCCTTTACTCAATCGTAAGGAAGTCACATCCAAAACCAAAGGTCAGATGTTCAAATCATAGAAACCATTGCTGAGCATGAAGGTAAAACCGCATACATGTCGCCCATGTTGATTTTGCAGGTGTGGAGCCGCCGACAGCCGCACCAAACCAGCCACCACCTTTGACACTGAAGATCAGCGGCCACCTACTCTGCAGATATTGCTGAAACAGCGGCCACCTTCTTTGAATTTTGCTCCCCCCCCCCCTATATATATATATATATGTGGGTTGTAGTAAGGTATATGTGTTGTGTGCAGCAGAGAGTTGTGAAAGTGTGTGAAGTGTGTTGCAGAGAGCAGTGTGAGAGTGTTGTGTTGTGTCCATACAGCAGAGAGTTGTGGTGAAAGCGAGAGAGACAGTGTGAGAGTCGAGCAGTGGCTCCTCGGTGTATTACTTCTCCCAGTTTATAGTGCAGTAGTGTGTGATTCCGTGGATGTAGGTCAGTTTGGACCGAACCACGTAAATCCAATGTTCCATTGTGTGTGCTTGTATTTTTCTTTGTGTGTGATTGTTACTCCAGGTCTTATTCCCCAACAATTGGTATCAGAGCTTGGTTGGAGTAAAATCACCAGATCGAGAAAAATTCTAGATTTTGACCCTCTGTCCAGTAGCTCAAAATTTTATTTTGAGGCTACCATCAAACTCCTCTCATCCAGACGAAGCCAACGGTAGTAACCGGAGCTCAAACAGAGCTCGTACGAAGCCGCATGCGCCTACACGTGCTGTCAACGTCCAAAGGACGTTCCCACGCACACACACGCGCCTTCACACGTCGGCAGAGCTTCGGTGGATAACTCCACGTGCGGCTACGCGCCGGCGATCAAACGGTGAGTCAGCGGAAGGTTGAAGACGAGTGACGTCAGTGCCACGTCAGCAGGGACCCACGCCAGTCAGCGCCGTGTCAGCCAGCTCCCACCTCGTCCGCGCGCCACGTCATCAGTTATGAGAGCTGCCACGTCAGCCGAACCCCACGAACACGCCAGCGCCATGTCATCGGTGACCCACAGTGTCACGTCAGCAGCGGGCCCCACGTGCCACGTCAGCAGGGTTGACCGAGTTGACCAAATTTGACCAAAAGTTTGACCGGGCTTTTTGAAGCCATTTCGAGTCCGTTTTTCGAGCGACTTAAGCCATTTCTAGGGTTTTCGGTCGTTTCGGATCCAACCGTGCTATTGGATTGAGCCAATTCCATCTCTAAATCAGCGAATCAAGATGTCGAACGAAAAAAGCTCTCACATCGAGATGTTTGACGGCACGAACTTCGGTTTCTGGAAAATGCAGATCGAGGACTTCTTATTTGGTAAGGAGTTGCACTTACCACTGATGGAGAAGCCAGAATCCATAAAGGAAAGCGAGTGGGAGTTGCTTGATCGAAAAGCCCTCGGAGCCGTAAGGATGACGTTGGCAAAGTCTGTTGCCTTCAACATCAAGCACTTGACAACCAGCAAGTCCCTTATGGATGCACTATCTAACATGTACGAGCAGCCATCAGCCGCAAATAAGGTACATCTAATGAAAAGACTGTTTACCATGAGCATGTCTGCAGGTGAGAGTTTCAGCAAGCATTTAAATAATTTCAACGAGTTGTCGGATCAACTCGCCTCGGTCGGGATTACCTTTGACAGTGAGATCCATACCCTATTAATTCTCAGTCAGCTGCCTGAGAGTTGGAAAGGTATTGTCACTGTGATCAGTAGCTCTGTAGGAAAATCAAAGCTGAAATACGACGAGGTTATCAGCATGATTTTGACAGAGGAGATCAGAATGCAGTCGAACAATGACTCCACTTCAAGTTTAGCTTTGAATGTGGAAAGCCGGGGAAAGGGAAGCAGGCATGGACGATCTAACAATCGTGGTAGATCTAGGACCAGGCGGTCCAAATCCAAAGATTCCAGAGGTACTCAGGACACAGGTTCTCAGAGTAGAAAAGTTATTGAGTGCTGGAACTGTGGAAAGACTGGTCATTACAAGAACCAGTGTAGAAGTCAAAAGAAAGATACGAGAGCAAAGACAGAAGCAAATATTGCTTCTGAAATTGATGATTTGTTGATCTGCTCTTTGGAGAGCAAAAAGGAGTCTTGGCTGTTAGACTCTGGAGTTTCATTCCATGCCACTTGCAGCAGAGATTGCCTGGAGGAGTATACATCAGGTAATTTCGGTAAAGTATATCTAGGCAATGATCAACCTTGCAACATTGCCGGTAAGGGGACAGTGAAGATCAAAATGAACGGGTCAGTATGGAAGCTGAAGGATGTCAGACATATTCCAGACCTGAGGAAGAATTTGATCTCAGTCGGTCAATTGGCAGATGAAGGTTATAACACATCTTTCATTGGTGATGAATGGAAGATTTCGAAGGGTGCATTGACAATTGCTCGAGGTAAGAAAAGTGGTACTCTTTATGTAACTCCTGATACATGTATGTCTATTACAGTTGCTACAGGAAATGATGATAACAACCTATGGCATCAACGACTCGGACACCTAAGTGAGAAGGGACTCAAGGTGATGCACTCAAAGGGTAAGTTGAGTGATTTATAGTCAGTGAAGATCGACACGTGTGAGGATTGCATCTTTGGGAAACAGAAGAGAGTTAGTTTCCAGGCAAATATCAATAGCCCGAAGAAGGAGAGACTTGAGCTAGTCCATTCAGATGTATGGGGACCAACAACCATTTCGTCTAAAGGAGGAAAGCATTACTTCGTCACGTTTATCGATGATCATTCACGGAAGGTATGGGTTTACTTCCTGAAGTATAAATCTGATGTTTTTGATGCTTTTAAAAATTGGAAAGCGATGGTAGAAAATGAAACTAGTTTGAAAATCAAAAGACTGAGAACTGATAACGGTGGAGAGTATGTTGACACCGAGTTCAAGAAATTCTGCTATGAGCATGGTATTAGAATGAAAAGGACTGTGCCAGGTACGCCTCAACACAATGGCGTAGCTAAGCGGATGAATAGAACGTTGACAGAAAAAGTCAGAAGCATGCGTATGCAGTCAGGCTTGCCAAAGATGTTTTGGGCACATGCAGTCAACACAGCTGCTTATTTGATTAATAGAAGTCCTTCAGTACCATTGGACTATTGCCTACCAGAAGAAGTTTGGAGTAACAAAGAGGTAAGACTTTCACATTTGAAAGTTTTTGGTTGTGTTGCATATGTACATATCAATGATCATGTTAGGGATAAGTTGGATCCGAAATCCCGGAAATGCACTTTCATCGGTTATGGTGGAGATGAATTTGGATACCGCATTTGGGATGATGAAAACAAAAAGGTGATCAAAAGCAGAGATGTAATTTTTGACGAAAAGGTAATGTACAAAGATAGGCACACAGCTGAATCCACCGAACCAATTCAGAGAGAATCAACCCATGTAAATATGGATAATGTCCCAGAATGTGTGGGGACGCAACAGCAGAATGCCGAGAATCCTTAGGTGGAGGAACCAGTGGAGCAGATCGTCGCATCACCGTCTCCTACTCCAGCTCCGGAGCTTAGGAGATATACTCAACCCCATGTACCAAACAGAAGGTATATAGATTATTTACTTCTTACAGATGGAGGAGAGCCTGAATGCTATGATGAAGCATGTCAGGCATGAGATGCGAGCAAGTGGGAGCTTGCAATGAAGGACGAGATGAAGTCATTCACCTCCAACAGAACGTGGGAACTAGCTGAGTTGCCTAAAGGTAAGAAGGCCCTTCACAACAAGTGGGTGTACAGAATCAAAGAGGAGCATGACGGCTCCAGGAGATACAAGGCTCGGTTGGTAGTTAAAGGCTTCAAGCAGAAGGAAGGAATTGACTACACCGATATTTTTGCACCAGTTGTGAAGTTGACAACCATCAGATCTGTTTTGAGTATTGTTGCCTCAGAGGGTTTACATCTTGAGCAGTTAGATGTGAAGACGGCGTTTCTTCACGGTGATCTTGATAAGGAAATCTACATGCATCAACCAGAAGGATTCTCAGAGAAAGGTAAAAAGAATTTGGTGTGCAGGTTAAAGAAGAGCTTGTACGGTCTCAAACAAGCTCCCAGACAATGGTACCGGAAATTTGACGGCTTTATGGACAGGAATGATTTTCTAAAGTGTAATGCCGACCACTGTTGCTACTTCAAGAAGTATCAATGTAGCTATATCATTCTGTTATTATATGTGGATGACATGTTGATCGCAGGACCAAATATAGAAGAGATCAGGAAATTGAAGCAGCAGTTGTCAATGGAATTTGACATGAAGGACTTAGGCTCAGCGAAGCAGATACTTGGGATGCGAATCTCCAGAGATAAATGACAGGGAACATTGTAGCTATCTCAGTCGGAGTACATTGACCGTGTTCTACAGAGGTTTAACATGAGCAATGCCAAAGCAGTAAATACACCTTTGGCAGGACACTTTCGCCTCTCCAAGGATCAGGTTCCCCAGACTGATGAAGAGAAGGACTTCATGACTAAGGTACCTTACGCCTCAGCCATTGGAAGTCTCATGTACACTATGGTTTGTACGAGACCAGACATTGGCCAAGCAATGAGCAGTCAGTAGATTCATGTCTAATCCAGGAAAGACTCACTGGGAAGCAGTGAAGTGGATCTTCAGGTACCTCAGAGGCACTATTGATAAGTGCTTATGTTTTGGCAAAGGATACTTGAAAGTCAAAGGGTATGTAGATGCCGATTTTGCTGGTGAAATTGATTACCACAGGAGCACCACCGGATACGTGTTCACTGTTGACACAACAGCTGTTAGTTGGATGTCGCAGATACAAAAGATTGTTGCCCTATCCACTACAGAAGCTAAGTACCTAGCAGTGACAGAAGCCAGCAAAGAGATGATTTGGCTTCAGGGTTTGTTGACAGAGCTTGGGTTAAAGCAGGAGAGGAATGTCTTGTATAGCGACAGTCAGAGTGCTATACATCTGGCAAAGAACTCTGCATTTCATTCTAGAACCAAACATATCAGATTGCGTTATCACTTCATCAGATCTCTATTAGAGGATGGAGTACTAACACTTGAAAAGATTCAAGGTAGCAGAGATCCAGCTGACATGTTGACAAAGGTGGTAACTATAGAGAAACTGAAGTTATGCTCAACTTCAGTTAGTCTTCATGATTGAAGACGGACATGAGCACAACATTTGCATATACACTGGTTGAGATGTTGTCTCCGCCTCCAAGTGGGAGATTGTTGATTTTGCAGGTGTGGAGCCGCCGACAGCCGCACCAAACCAACCACCACCTTTGACACTAAAGATCGGCGGCCACCTACTCTGCAGATATTGTTGAAACAGCGGCCACCTTCTTTGAATTTTGCTCCCCCCCCCCCCTCCTATATATATATATATATATATGTGGGTTGTAGTGAGGTATATGTGTTGTGTGCAGCAGAGAGTTGTGAGAGTGTGTGAAGTGTGTTGCAGAGAGCAGTGTGAGAGTGCTGTGCTGTGTCCATACAGCAGAGAGTTGTGGTGAAAGAGAGAGAGACAGTGTGAGAGTTGAGCAGTGGCTCTTCCGTGTATTATTTCTCCCAGATTATAGTGCAGTGGTGTGTGCTCCTGTGGACGTAAGTCAGTTTGGACCGAACCACGTAAATCCGGTGTTCCATTGTGTGTGCTTGTATTTTTATTTGTGTGTGATTGTTACTCCAGGTCTTATTCCCCAACAGCCCACCCCAGACCCCGATGGCATGGGAGCCTTGTGTACTGGGTGGTACATAGAGTTGATTCAATGAAAACCATTAACTGAAGTATACAAATTCCTACAGTTAGTGAATTGCCATCAAATTCCTATCAGTAACGTTCTTGTTAGGTTTTATGACATCACTGAAAAAAAACTGTATTATTTTCATTTCTTCCAATGTGAATGGAATAATCTCCAAAGTTTCTAATTGTTTCCATTGTTACATCCAAGTACTTCATTGGACAGTAAACAGTGGAGTGATAGAAACAGCACAGTAGCAGCCTTCAAAATGCGTGGCTTAAAATTTTCGAGCATATTCCAAGAAAATGTCAATTGACGATGAACTAAGACCCCGTAGGCTGGTTTCCAACGAAATGATAATTAACATGACCATAATGCTGTGAACCTATGGGATTTACCAAGTCAAAAATATAATCATTGGTGATTTGAAAATGGGGTTTGCTGAAATCATGGAAGTTTTGGTAAGAGAGAATTAGAGAACCAATTGACTTTGTACTCATCCCTCTCCCTAGCATGGATGCATCTGTGCTCCCAAATTCCATTTGTTGATATGAACCAAATATGCTCATCGCATTGGCCTATTTGCTTTCTATGTGCAGATGCATTCGTGCCCTTCGCGCCCTCTGCCTCTGCACATGGTGCCAACAGACACAGAACTTGAATTAATATATTATTCATTGATATGCCCATAATAAATCACACTAATAAGGGCAGGTCAACGCTTATCTCTCACTTTCTCCGGATCTAACATTCTGACGACTGATTAGCTCCGATCTAATAAAGAGAAGGAGAGATCCACGCCAACACCCATAATAACCGAGTAATAGGTGCACGCACTTATGGCTGGAGAGTGATTCACGCCCCCGTGCAATAAATCCGATCCAACCGGCGGTCAACTCAAGCCCCTATAAGAAGGGATTTGAAGTACAGGTAAAGGTAAGTTATACAACACTTCTACTGTTGCACTTAGCCTCCTTAAAGCCTTCCTCTTACTTAGGCATCGGAGAGATCCCCCGGAGTACACCCCGGGTCTTCCAAGCCTTTCTTCTCTTCCTCTTTCAGGTCAACGAGAGTCGAAGGAGTATCGCAACTATTTTTTACCCCGCAACATTCATGAACACCCGCCTCCCACTTCAACATTGACAAAGTGCTCCACTGCCGACAACACAAAATCTGCAGGTAATCTCCCTTGGGTCCATTCTCAATCCCCCACCCCCCCCCCCCCCCCCCCTCCCCTCTTCCACCTTGGGTCTGCAGCCTAAGATTTCTTTAATCCATTTTACTCACAGCACTGCATTGCTTATCCCACAAAAAGAAATAAATTGCTACCTACCCCAAGGATTCCCTCTATATGTGTGCATTATGATTTACATGCATAAGTTGAATGACCATTTCACAAAAAAATATCCCTTAATTCATCAATAAGATGGCTAGCCAACTGTATAATTGAGTGCTCTTACATGAGTGAGAAGATGAAGGAATAGGCTTTGCTTTGCTTGGCTAGACTAATAAAAAGGGTCTCGCCGGTTTCCTTCTTAATTAATTCCGCGTGTGCAAAGTGATGTGCGCATAAGATAAATCAAAGCTCAATAATTTTAATGGGAATCAACTCCCCATTCTGCAATGCCTATACAGAAGGATGGTTGAAATATTGCCTTAATGGTCATATCATGGATGTTCAACAGGCCTCATTTTGCTTTATTTTATTTTATTTTTCTTGTTTGGTGGCATGCAAACAAACAACCTGTATTCTTTAGCTTATAGCATTGTCTAGAAACTTTGATTGAGGCCCCTCATCATAGAAATTAAATAATACATGCCTGCAGAAACTTTGATTGAGGCCCCTCATCATAGAAATTAAATAATACATGCCTGCATC
This sequence comes from Malania oleifera, assembly GCF_029873635.1. Taxonomy (NCBI): domain Eukaryota; kingdom Viridiplantae; phylum Streptophyta; class Magnoliopsida; order Santalales; family Ximeniaceae; genus Malania; species Malania oleifera. The sequence continues at coordinate 102,800,255 of NC_080422.1, read as the reverse complement.
AATTTCCATATGTCAATAGATCAATATAAAATGAATGTGAATGCTCAAGGCACGCAAAAATACGTTCTCCTTGAGATCCTCCCCCCACAAAACAGTGTGCAAATGACTTCTGCAACGAATCGTAGTTGTTTACGAATTGTATGTCTGAAAGCAATTTGAATATCTTACGTAAATAATAAGTCTTTCTTAGACGAAGAAGCAAAGCAGGACTGTGTATTTTTGTTCTGAGGGAATCATATAGCATGAGTTAAGATTTAAAATCAAGTTTGAGAGATCATGAAGAGCATAAAATTTTGAAATGGAAGATAGAAATTATAGTCTTATGTCATTTTATTTATGAATGTAATCCCACAATGAGTGAAAAGATAATTTATGTAGAACATTGTTTAACCTTATCAAACTTTTAGAGGAAGAGAGAGGCTGATCACATCAAGAAGCAATCAGCATGAAGATGATTGGTCCCAGCAGAGACACATATCAACCACAGCTTCTAGCCACTACCAGTCTATATTTCAAATACCTATTATTGAAATTTTGAAATGCAGAGGTCCTTCGTCTTAGGTTGGCTTTTTTATTGGATGATCTCAGTAATGAAGAAATCAATCTGGTAATTTTAATACTTAATGATACAAGCTATACATTGCTAATGCTGATATGTTTACGACGACTCGACAATAAATCCACTCCGGTTAAAATATTGGTGGTGGAATTTGAAACCTAAGAGTATTTTTTATTTTTTAATCGGCGCACATATAGCCGAGAAATTGAGGAGAGAGAAAGGGAGAGAGAGAGAGAGTAATGCTAGAGAGAGAGTAACGTGAGTGAGTGAGAGAGAGAGAGGGAAAGAGAGGGAGAGCGAGCCTTGAATTGGAAGAAACCAATTTTGAAATCTACCAAAGGAAGATTCAACTTTACATATAATAATATAATATCATTATTATATTATTACTTTATAAATATCTTACTTTTAACTTTATATATATACATATATATATATTATATATATATCCTATCACCTCATTCACAATTATGTTATTTAGTTTATTACCTTATTTAATTAATCACCTAATTAATTAATTAAATTTTTTTTTTTCCTCTTGAGCCGGGTTACTACAAAGTTCATAATAATTCCTAAGAACTTCAATCATCAATATTGAAATTTGAAGTACTTACATGCCACTTTAACAAGATGAATATGTCTAAATTCTTAAGTCTTCATGTTGTGAAGTTTTTATTATCCTTCTGAGCTTTAATCAATTCTTCAATAACCTTCATGTCCCTCATGACTTAGACTTGATTTTATAAAAACACTTTAGTCCTGAAACTTAACTTAAACAAACATGTTAGGTAACTATGATTTATTATCATCAAAACGAGATTAAGTCTTGTTAGTCCAACACTTGCTACACAGTTGATTATGGACAATCTTATTAATACATTAACATATATGGTGAGCTAGATTCAAATTTTAAAAGCTTAAGCCATTAAAATTTAAACTTGTTAGGTGAATCCTAGTTTTGGAAGCCTTTCTAACATGTTCTCTTGCTTGAAAGTCTATTAGGCTTGAAGAAAAGGTTGAGTATAGGGTTGCTAAAGCTTGTGAAACAAATATTAGTTTTAGTTGGAAGAAAAGAGAAAATTTGAAGTCTAAATCTTTTGGCCTTAAAAGATTCAGATAGTTCACATGGGTCAAGTACACGAATACTTTTCTACTAGTTTACACTGTCATAGAAAATTTTCTCTAATAAATTTAAGATTATTAAACATTTTCTCACTGTTTCATTTCAAGTTATTTTATATCTACTTTTATTCTTTTCATTGTTTCTCACACAACCCAGCTCACTCATTATTAGCGCACTATTTGGTGTACTAGCAGAAATCCAAACTATCTAATTCCTCACTCATTTATCTTATTTTCTCCTACACTAAGGATGAGTTTGGCCCCTTTTTTGCCTAACTTCTCCTTTTTAGAAGTAAAAGTTGATTTTAACATGTTTGGTAATTATTTTAGCTTTAACTTTTTTGGGGCGATTTTAAAAATTAGTTTTTTTTTTCCCTCAACAAATTATTCTACTCCATTGTTGTCCTTACTTTTAAAATATATATATATATTACAAAACTATTAAAGCATTAATTATATTTCTAAAAATACACATTCATTTAGTCATTTAAAATGCTCTTAAACTACATTAGCAGCATGTGTTTCAAACCTTGGATTTGGAGAAATTTCAATACAAATTTTTATTACAACAAATTCAAATCTACACAAATTCAAAATCAGAGATCTCTCCTTAACATAGGGTCAGACACCTTACATTTTTTTTTTATCAAACACTCAAAGCTAACTCTTTCTTCTAATAGTTCTTTTTTCGTAGGAACAAATGTTTTTAAAATAATATAAAAAATATTTCTTTCCATCAATTCCTTTTTAAAATGTTCTTTCAAAAAGCCACATACAAACTAAACTGTCTCAACATAAATACTTTCATTCATTTATGTATTTTTTACATAATTTATCTAAAAACTATTTAAATATTTATACTATTTGAGTCGAAACAACTTTTGCAAGCCATGACAAACACCCCCTGTCAATTTAAAATCAATCACCCTTTTACGTGTTGTTTGGAAAGGCCTATAGAGTATATTCCTAATGACTATGGCTTCAAAAATTAGCTATGTGAAGGTTACTCTAGAATCAAACCAAAACGCAGATAGTCAATGGGTTTGATGTCCCTTTTTCGTCTTAAAGTTTCTTTTGTTTACAACGGTCATCTGTCTTTGTGCTCTCATGCTTTCCCGCCACTCTCACTTCAAATGCCTCCGTAGAATGCCCAGTTGCCCATCCAATGGTAGGAAGACCTTCCACTCGTATAACCATGCCCACCAAGTGCTCGACCAAATGCCTCACTCGGGCATTGCATCTCTCAACCGCACCATGCTCACCTGTGTACATAGGAATCGTCAGTTTGAAGCTCTTGACATCTTCAGGAAACAGGTCAAGTGGGGTTTTGCTAAAAACATTGATGAAGTTACGATAGCTGTCGCTCTCAAGGCATGTCGTGGGGAGCTCCAGCCCGGGTGCCAAATCCATGGCTTTGCGATTTCATCTGGGTTTATTTCATATCTCACCGTCTCGAATTCTTTGATGAATATGTACTGTAAATGTGGGCAATTCGATCGGGCTTTAGATATTTTTGAGAGCTTGAATGACCCTGATATTGTTTCTTGGAACACTGTTCTTTCGGGGTTTCAAAACGGGGAAGGTGCATTGAGTTTCGCCCTTCGAATGAATAGAATCGGGGTTGTCTTTGATGCAGTGACTTATACGACTGTTCTTGCCCTTTGTTCGGACCAGGAGGAGTTTCTCTTTGGATTTCAATTGCATTCTCTTATATTGAAATGTGGTTTAGATTGTGAAATTTTTGTTGGGAATGCCCTCATAACAATGTATTCGAGATCGGGTTGTTTATTGGAAGCTAGGAGAGTGTTTGATGGAATGCCCAATAGAGATGTAGTATCTTGGAATGCTATTATTTCGGGGTACACTCAGGAGGGATATTGTGCACAAGAAGCAATTCTTGCTTTTATTGAAATGGTCAGAGATGGAATGAGGCTTGATCATGTCTCATTCACAAGTGCAGTTTCAGCCTGTGGCCATGAAAGAAACTTAAACCTAGGGAAACAGGTACATGGTTTGACAATAAAGGCAACATATGAGACTCATTTATCAGTTAGTAATGTGTTGATTTCAATGTATTCAAAATGTGAGGTTGTTGAAGATGCAAAACTGGTCTTTGAAAACATGACTGACCGCAATGTGGTCTCCTGGACAACAATGATTTCTATGAACGAAGAAGATTCTGTGTCTCTATTTAATGGGATGAGGATGGATGGAATTTATCCAAATGATGTCACATTTGTCGGATTACTACATGCCATATCAGTCAGGAATTTGGTGGAAGAAGGCAGAATGATTCATGGGTTCTGTATAAAGACAAGCTTTCTATCAGAATTGAATGTTTCTAATAGCTTCATTACCATGTATGCTAAACACGAATCAATGAAGGATTCAATGAAGGTTTTTGAGGACCTCAACTACAGAGAAACCATTTCATGGAATGCCTTAATTTCTGGGTATGCTCAAAATGGGCAGTCCCAAGAAGCGCTTCGAACATTCTTTTCAGCAATAATGGAGTCCCAGCCAAACCAATATACGTTTGGCAGCATCTTGAATGCAATTGGGGCTGCTGATGCCATTTCTTTGAGACATGGCCAACATTGTCATTCTCATATAATAAAGCTAGGACTAAATACTGATCCAATTGTATCAGGTGCTCTCCTTGACATGTATGCAAAGCGCGGTAGCATTTGTGAGTCCCAAAAAGTTTTCTGTGAAATACCTCAAAGAGGCCAAGTTGCTTGGACAGCAATAATCTCTGCTCATACAAGGCACGGGGACTATGATTCTGCGATGAGTCTTTTTGAGGAGATGGGGAGGGAAGGTGTAATACCTGACTCAATTACCTTCCTTGCTGTATTAACAGCATGTGGACGGAAGGGAATGGTTGACATGGGTCAGCAAATCTTCAACTCAATGGTCAAAGACCATCATATTGAACCAAACCCGGAGCATTATTCTTGTATAGTGGATATGTTGGGCCGGGCAGGACGACTGAAGGAAGCAGAAGAGTTTGTAGACAGGATTCCAGGACGGCCGGGAGTGTCTGTGCTGCAAAGCTTGCTTGGAGCTTGCAGGATACATGGGAATGTTGACATGGGTAGAAGGGTGGCAGATGCTTTAATGGAGATGGAACCAATGGCATCAGGTTCTTATGTACTGATTTCGAACATGTATGCTGAGAAGGGGGAATGGGAAGAGGTGGCAAAAATAAGGAAAGGGATGAAAAACAGGGGTGTGAGGAAGGAAATAGGATTCAGTTGGGTGGATGTGGGTGATGTTGACGATTCCTTGTGTTCGCACGGATTCTCCTCGGACGACATGTCTCACCCGCAATCCGAGGAGATATACAGGATGGCAGAAAGCCTAGGATCAGAAATGAAACATTTAGAGGGAGGTAGCAGTTGTAATATTGTCTCAGATGGAGAGGAATTGGAACCCCTCTATGCTGTGGGCTAGTTTTTTTCTTTTTTCTTTTTTTCCAAATTTGATTTAATCATTGAAAACTATTCTAAATTGAAATTGATTTGGCAGAATCATTTTCACAAGTTACCAGATATTTTAATTCTCCGCCATACCTTCTTCTTTTGATGTCGTCGACAGTTGACAGCAGGTGGGAGGGAATGGCTAGGTAAAGTAGCCAGGAAAAAATAAAAATGAGAGAGCGTGGGTGGCAGAATCATTTTCACAAGTTACCAGATATTTTAATTCTCCGCCATACCTTCTTCTTTTGATGTCGTCGACAGTTGACAGCAGGTGGGAGGGAATGGCTAGGTAAAGTAGCCAGGAAAAAATAAAAATGAGAGAGCGTGGGCGGCAGGATTCGAACCTGCGCGGGCAGAGCCCACATGATTTCTAGTCATGCCCGATAACCACTCCGGCACGCCCACATTGATATTAATGGTTTGCTGCGCTCATTATAAATTTCTAATTATTCTTCTTCGATAGAATAGAAATTTAGAAATTAATTATATTTTGAAAGTAAAAAATGGGAGAAAGTACATTCCCATGACTATTCTTTGTATTTAAAAAAAAATGCTTCTGGTGGGTGGGAAATTTTAGATTATTTTTTTATTTTTCAAGATATGTATTAAAAAGGGAGAAAATAAAATAATTTTTATTTTTATATTTTAAAATAATCAAAAAATTCAACCTATGTTTCAATTTTTTAAAATTTATATAAGGTAAGATTTAGAATTATGAATTTTTGAGTTTGAATTTGTTGTATGAATTTTAAAAAAAAAATTACATAAATAATATTCACAAATAAAAGTCTAACTTCTGAATTTTATGCTCCCATGTGGAAAGTAAGAGTTACAAAATTTAGAAAAATATTTTTGAACTTTTATATATAAATTTGAAAAATTAGAAAATAAGGTGGTATTTTTATAATTATTTAAAAATTAAAAATAAAAATAAAACAATCACAACCAAATAGTGTCAAATGATTTATTGTTTTTCATTTATTTCATACAAATGTTAAAAGATTAAAAATTGGATACTTTTTTTTTTTTTTGGTAATATTTTGAAAAACTTAAATGAAAAATGAAAATTATTTTCCAAAACTAAACGGGTACTTAGTTCTAGTTTTCCAAGATTCTTATTGAAAAGATGGAAAATAAATAGTTTATTTAGTTAAGCAAAATATTTTTTTAATTATTTACTCATAAATTTCAAAATAATTACAAAAAAATAAAAAAAAAGGAGTACTTGTTTTAATTTTCCAAAAATTACATAAAGTAATATTTAGAATTATAAATTTTGAGGGCTAGATTTAGATGACTTAGAAGCAACTTAATACATAATTTACGTAAATCAAATTGTAAGATCCAAATTCTATAATCCCATAAGCAAAGAACAAAAATGAACATTTGTTTAATTGAATATTTTATTTGTTTTAGTTCTAGAAATAATAAACAAACAGGTTGCTAGTTTTTGATTTTTTATTTGTATTATTCATTTTTTAATAATTTTTAACAATGATAATAAACGACATCTCCTAAGATTATCATGTAACATTTAGGTATTTCTTACATAATTGAAGAATTGAGAACTCAGAAACCTATTTGGTCAAGAATACAAAAGGAGCTTATTGTTTTCAAAAACAAAAACAATTGAATTACATCTACTTAACATTGGCACAAGAGATAATTTGTTAATAATAATAATTATTATTAGCATTATTATTTATTATTATCACTATTATTAATATTGTAAAAAATGAGTTATACTTCATATCTATGTCTTCAATGAATCCTAAAAAACATATTTGAAAGTAGCCAAAACACCCAAACATTGTGTTTGTAAACCTCAATTTCAAACATTAAATCTAAACACACAAAATTCAATATAATTTTGTTTAATATGTTATCTAGATTTGTTCAAATCCAAGTCTAAGACTTTTCCCAAAAATAGAGCAAATAATTTCCTTAAAACTTGTTTTTGATATATTTCAGAAAAAATATATTATTTAAAAACAATTTTAACAGTTTAACCAGATGCAAATTTATATAATATTTGTACCCTTCTTTCTCTAAAACTTATATAATAACAAACACCTACATCTAAAACCTTAGCCAAACAGGCCCAAGTTCTCAACCTTAAATTTTCTTCATTTTCCTATCACTCTTCCTTTATTTTCATGCAGTCCATTTCCTTCCTCTTCTAAAATACTCTTGGAAGTAACAGTCCAATAGTTCTTTTAAGCTGAAACTATGAATGAACTTCCAACCTAAATTCTCCAAAACACCACAGAAATTAAAATTTATGTATCCCATGTTTGGCAGCTCAAAATATTTGGACCTTAAATTTGAATGTGAATTTTGGCAAATACAATACAAACTTGTACTGAGTTTTGCCCAAATTAACACAAATCCAAAAAACTCATACTTTACGATGCCCCCAAACGCAACTTTACATCCCAAACCTAGAGATGCCAGGAAAAGTTAAACAAGAACTCTGTTGAGTCGAGCAAACAAGATAGCAATATGAGATTTGAAATATATCTGTCAAGTCAAACGAGCAAGATAGCAATATAAGATCTGAAATACATCCACCAAAAAACCACAGCAGTAAACAGATTATAACATCAATTTAACATATCAGTCATCGTGATCTCTATCCAGTACCAAAAGCAAATTTAACAGCAGTCTTCTTCACATCATCACAGCAAATAGAGATGACTCTTAAATATGGATCAACAATAACAGACTCCCTAACCCATTGGCACAACAGCATCATCGGCCAATGCCTCTAAAAAGCAAATATAAATCAACAGGCTCATTGCTCCAAAAAGATATTCCATGAAGGCGTTAGATCAAGAGCTTCTCAATGGCGTCCTGCATTCCACAAGCAAAACTCAGAATGCAGTTTAAAATTTAATAGAAGAAATAACATAAATTCAGGACAAGTGGAGAATTACCTTGAGTTGTTGTATTTGGGACTTTAATTGGCTTCCTTCATTGCTAGTCACAGAACAAGCAATGACAGGTCTTGTAACTCCACATGCTCTGCCAAGAGCTTGCTTAGAAGGGACAAATACATACGGCACATTCTGCCAAATTCACATGGAATGGTTATTTAAGTTTGTATCCAGAAGCAGTGTATTGAAAAGAGTCGAATTAGTTTCAAATGCACCTAGCTAAACAATCCAAAAATCAAATTTTGGAATTCAGCATTTACTGATGGAATAAGAGCTTCAGGGAAATTATATTTAAAAAATCAGTCTAGGGGACTGGGGTGTGAAAAAGGGAGCTCTCAGCATGGCCGTGAAGCATGCATCAAAATTTCGTGGACATGTCCCCAGCTGAAATCTATATATACACATGTAGGAACCAAGGGTTCCCCAATCTACCTTTGTCATAAACAGAGGGGAAAAGGTTATGATATATCGGCACAATAACAATTTTGAAATGGACAAATAAATGCGGTCTATGAACTTCCATCAACCCAGAGGCTCAGCATAACATCCTGCATGAATTATTTCTACATTGCAAACCAGTAAACTTTCCCACAGTCAATAGCTTGATGTAAATTGCAAGTCATTTCAAGTAAATACCTACTCCCAGAGCTCATATCCAATAATTAACAGGTAGTTTTTCTTAGTACGACTTTTCAAGATAACATTATTAAGCAAGAGCAAATGCAACATTAAATGATCAATACAAGCAACATAACAACGCATGCACAGGAACTACTAGAAAATGATGCAAAACAGAAACCACAAATAAACACCCATCATAGACAACATTAGCTTGTACATCATATACAAATTTATCTTCAAAATGCACAAGTTGCCTTTAGTTAAAAAAACCTACAGAATAGTGGACAATGCCAAGTATTTCCTCTCAGGGTTCTTGCTGTCATAATATATGCCTAATGCCTTGCTTTATTAAAATTATGTCAAAATATAAGGTTTCATTTATATATTCTGATGTTTTAAGTAGAATTGAAACAAGAAAGGTAGAAACCAAAAGAATTGTCACCAAATATAACATTTTGGACAAATTTTCAAATTTACCACACTCCAGATCATCTGATCCAAAATGATAATAGCTGAATTGGTAACAAACCTTGACATCTCAGTAAAACCTATATCACATTGCTCGCTGGCTCTAAAAGATTAACTCTGATTAACATAAGACCTATAATATGCTTCTGGAAAATATTCAATATTTGCATGGATGTGGCACAAACTGAGCATCAAATGTAAAAAAAGAAAACTGTGGTCTATAGCTTCTCAAGGTGACTATTAACTAGAAGAAGTTCTGTGAAGGGATAAAATTAAAAGCCGTAACTAGTGGCAATGCAAGGTATACTACATGTCCTCTTCCTCATATGGGTCCCAGATCACAATGAAAAAAAATAGATACCACACTTATTCAACACAACCACCCGAGCAAAAATCAAACAGTATACTTAGGCCTGCACTTAGGAGAGTATGCCTTTTGCATGACTCTGTTTACGTTGTATTCCAAAAACACTCCACGCACACGTGTGTGTTGAAAACTTTTAAGTTGCATACAAATCTATCAGAGTGAATAATTATTAAAGCACTGACAAGGGATACCGTGTGTGTGTTGCCCACATGAACATAAAAAGCCCTAATTTCTTTTCAGCAACAGTTCAACACCAAGCATAGTTGATTTTCATATAGAAACACCAAGCATAGTTAACAAGAAGAAGAAGAAAGCTAAGATAAAAGGATTGTAACATTTTTCGAGAGAGAGAGCAAGAGAAACAATATTGTTTGCTAGCATCGTTACAAGCTACTTGCGGGCTGCAGCCACTCCCAGACATTCTGAAGCCTCTATTTGTTTGACAATAAAAAGATAAATGAATTCACATAGGCTTCAGTAATTGTGAGAATAATAAGATAACAAAAACAAAAAGAACGAGGCCTTCTTATGAAACTCTTAACCAAATTTAGAAAAGCATTATCAGAACTATGAGCTCACTTTTTTTTTTTCTTTTCCAATATTTTCTTACAGTGGAGGGTTAAAGTTGTACAACTCACTAGGGCAGGTCCGTGGTGGAGAAACTAAGATCTGACTTGATTAAATGTCAAAAGAATAATAATTAATGATTGTGAGAACAAGGAAAACAACAACCTGTTTGGGTTTTGAGCCTATAGCATTTGATCTTAGACATGTAGACCCCTTTCACTCTGCTTTTCCTTTTCCCATAGCTAACTTATATCTCACTCCACAAAACAAATAGAGCTAATGTTTGAAAATCCAAACCAAATCATAGCAATTTAAACCAAGCCATCTTTCCTGCAATTCACCCAGTTCATTTATATGTTAGCTATGTCTAGTTTGTTAGCTTTTGAGTTAATTGTAACCTTAGCCCTTTTAGAAAACTTAATCCTAACAGTTCGAGTTCATAAAAAAAATTGTTCTTCATTATTTCCCCATATCAGAAGGCTGGAAACAATTAATTCAACAAGAAACAAGGTCGCAAATAATCCAAAATAAAGCAAACTCTCAAATAAATTAGCATCTACTCCAAATAAACAACCATCAATTATCAAAAGGCAAAGAAAAAAAAAAGAATAATAACTTCCCTCATCAAGAGTTAGGAGAACAAAAATTACCTTATCTTCAGCAAGTAAGGGAAGATGGAGAAGTATTTCAAGAGGTTCAGTGTCAGCAGCCATCACTATAAACTCGGATATACCCCTGTTGAGCGTCTTCGTCGCTGAAAATCATAGTATTTAAAAATAAAAATAAAAATAAAAATAAAACACACACACATTAGAAAATCCATATAGATGCTTGCAAGAAACAAAGAAAGAAAGAAAGAAGTGTTCCTGAAGTTAGATTAACCTTCATTAGCACCCTTTTTGAGCTGCTTGTAATTGGCAGCTTGCTGAACAAGATCCAGGATGGTTATCGTCATCTGGGCATCGGCCAGCGGGTACGCTTTTGGATTCACTGCTTCGCCTGTCTGCAATTAAAAGAACACAATGTCAGTTAATCACAAATTCCCCTCAAGTACAGAAAATATAATTCGCCTGTACATGCAAAAATATCGCCGACGAGTAGGGTTTTGGTGGAGACGGAGAGAGAAAGAGAGAGAAAGTACCATTGTAGCTGGCGAGGGCGCGAGGGGGGGAGGCTAGGGTTTTGGCCTGGGCGCGAGCGGGGAGCTTGTGAAAGAAAAATGATGAGATTAGGAATATAAAAAAGGTTGTGAGCCTTGGCTCAAGAGGCCTTTGTCTTTGTGAAGGACGAAGCCCTAGGTGGGGAGCTTGTTAATCCATCTTTGGATTAGTTAATTTTTTCTTATCATGTGAACCCCTCCATTATAAATGGCCCTGGGCCAGACTTGATGGAGGTAATAAGGAGCCAAAGTCTACTCCCTTTCAACCATCAACATAGAAAAATAAAAAGCAGCCCTGCGCATAAGTTCGGGTAGTAAGGACAGAGTCTCGCAGGCCTCTTGACGGAAAGGTTGAGAGTTCAAACCCTACCATTTCGAGTACATATCCACGATTTACTCCTGCACGTGTGGAGGGCGCCGTGCGTATAGGCGTGGGATTAGTCTCTCTCGTCAGTCCCGTCAAGTTGTGTGTTAGGTTGCGTGCTCTGAAGGGAAGTGTCTGCTAGTGGTGATAGGGATGAGAGGAACCCAACATAATCAAAAACAAAAACAAAAAAAACAAAATGCAGATAAACCAATGATTTTTTTTTTTTTTGAAAAACTATACATATTTAATGGTTAATGTACGTATTAAGTAGTATTTTTATATAAAAGATATTGTAAATATTATCCAGAATTTTTTTTAAAAAAAATGAAGTTATCTTTAAGCATGAATTTCATGTCTTGTATTTGAATTTGTACGGACTTGCACTGATTTTAATATAATTTGGTATAGCATAATATCCAAATTAAGAATTTGAAAAACTCCATTCTTCTAAATATGAATTATTGTTTGATTCTAAGCCTTAAATTTATATTTGTGTGAATTTGTATAAAACTCAATACAATGTTAAATTGCATTTTATCTAAATATAAGACCCAAAATTCATATTCCTAAAAACTATCTCATTATAATTTTAAAAAGAAAAAGATTATACTTTGAAATATAAATTTTAGACACTGTGTTCAGATTTGGGTGCATGTGGATTTGGATGAAAATTTGGTAGAGTTTTGGAAGATTTGAATTTGTTTACTTCAAAGAAACCCAAAACGATTTTATAATATATTTTATTAAAATAAAAGTATATATAAATTTAAATTTCAAGTGTCATGTTTTCAAGCATGAAAATAAATTTTGTCTATATTTCATGCAAATTTATATAAATTCAAATTCAAACGAAAGTTAAACTCTAAATTGAATCTTGGCAAGTGTCAATATAAAAAAATTTCAATAATTACACAAATTATTGAATTATATATATATTTTTAAGAAAAATAAAAATTAGAAAATCATTCAACCCTAAGGGTCATTTGGATCAAAGATTTTACTTGGAAAAATGAAAGAAAGAAAAATGAGGAGACAACCTTGTTAGAATATCACCTTACATAAAAGCTTAAGCTATTAGGTTATGGGTCAATAATATATATCAAACTTTAACACTGCCCCACATGTCGGGCAAAGAGGCTAAAACCTAGTACCTCTTGGTAACTAGAGTTCTAATATCATGTTATATTATCACTTTAACTAAAAGCTTAAACTATTAGGTTGTGGGCCAACAATGTATATTAAGTTTTAACAAAGTTATTTTTCGTTGTATTTATTTTTTATATTAAATTCAATTAAATATAAAAATTTATTTTTATATGATTAATAAATAAAAAAAATTAAATATTAATGATAAGTGTTGATTTTAGTGTAATCCCAAAAGTGGGGGTGAATTGGATATTTAAAAAATTTTCTTCCTAGGTCAACTAACCAGAAGAGTCAATCTAGTGCAAGTATAGAATAAACAAATAGATGCAATTGCAATTAAATTACTCTAGATAAATTTAAACAAGCAAGCACAATATAGCAAAGTAGGTAAAGTAAAGATGACATATAATGTGTTATCGAGGTTCGGCAAATGTGCTTACATCCCCGCCTCTAGTTGACAAGCTCGAGAATTCCACTAAAGCTCACTTGCGGGTGGAGTGACATCGAATACAACACTCTTTCCTTACTGGGTAAGGAAAACCCCTGGTCAGATTAACAGGGCTGACCCTAACCTTTACAAATAATCCTTATGGGTTAGATTAATACCCCGTTAGGCCACGCCTGAAATACAACAAATAAGCAATGCAAATTTTGTGTACAATATCAATATTTCTCCAATAAGCAAGTATGTATCAATACAATTAATGCACTTCAATATGATAGGATTTATAAGTTCAATGAAGTTTAATATAACTACTCTCAAGATAATGTCAATATATCTGTTAATATGTGAGAGTGTGTTACGAATGAATCTTTGAGTCAAGATATGTATGTATGTACCATCACAAGTTGCAAAGTCAAAGATCTCAAAAGCACAAGCAAATATCTTAAAAATATTTTTTTCAAATAAGTATGAGAGATATTTGGATTTAACTTGATAAAAATGTTTTTCACAATAGCACAATACAAGCTCTTGAATCTTACAACAAGAATGCAAGACTCTCAAGCCATAGAGAGTTTTCCCAAAGAAGACTTATGAATTAAATCACAAGGGAAAACTCAAGCTTACTCTCAATATAATCAATATCAAACAAATAATATGAGTGTAAGCTTATATGAGTAATCTCTAAAACACTCTTACCAAAAGATTTTAGCAAGAATGATGAATAAGAATGAGATTTTTAGCTTGTATGAGGAAAAATGAGTATTTAGAATTTTAGAGAATTTTTGCTAATTATGTTTGCTAATCCGATGCTAATCAAAACAAATGAAAGAGTATATATACACACTCCAAAAATTATAATCGTTTGGCACTCAATGGGTATTTTTGAAAATGTTAAATTAGGTTAATTAAAAATAACCCACTTTAACCTCGGTAAAAAATCTCGCCAACCCGAGAGGTTCGGTCAACCACATTGCTAAGTTCGGTCGAACGTGGCACTTTTGAACTACAGATATGGTGAACCGTCTCAAGGCGATTTTGAACCCCTTCTAGGTTTGGTCGACCAATATAAAGGACGGTCGGCTAACTGTACATTTGGTCGGCCGAACAATTGGGGGGTCACACACGCTTCAGTTTGGTCGACCTAGGACGATCCATTCATTTTCAGACCGATCGACCGCGCGAAGTCAAAATGCTGACTTCCGAATGGTTCGGTCGACTGTGGCATTTATACTGCCACATTTTTTGATTGACCATGGCTATGTGTTTTCAGCCAACAAAGGTTTGATCGACCCAGCTGAGTATAACTAGGTGGGTTCGATCGACCGAGGCCCTTTCAAAGATTATTTTAGGTCCTGATTTTTATTAGAATTCACCCCTATTACTAATGGTATAACTTTTAAGTTATAGGGGATTTTTCATGAAGTTTTTATGGGGACCTAAAGTCAATATATGGTCATTGAGCTTATTAAACCTATCATGCATGCGATGCATTAATTATTACAAACCATATTACAGATCCAAATGAATTAAACAACAAATACAAATGAAAATATTTGGTCTTCATTTCCTTTGCTTCTCCAAACGCCACCATATGATGTGAGCATTGAGTTCTTTATGGCCTTATCTGAATCTTTGTCATTTCGTGCTAAGAATGGTCCTGCACACAAACTCAGGGCATAGGTAAGATACAAAGATATTTGTCATTATCAAAATGGGATATGATCTATAAGGTCAACATTCTCCCCCTTTTTTATGATGATAAATCCTTTAAGCAAAAATGGGTATAGCCATGAAAGGCTCCCCCTGAGAATACGTATAAAGGAATTTATAATAAAACTCAAGCATATAAGAAAAGGAAGACACAAATAATTAATCATGCAATCAAATTGTTTACCCAGTTTTGCCTACTTCTCCCCCTTTTGACATCAACAAAAGGGCTAAGGTAGAAAAGATATAATCATGTGAAAATAACCTTAGATAGGAGCTTATAGGTACGCAGTGGATAATAGTCATTTAAATGCAAGATATGGTTTTGGGAAGATTTTTAGAAATTTTGGCAGCATGCCATCTGAAAATAGAGCAATTCCCAAAATAAATTTGTATATCAAAGACCTGATTGAGTTCAACAAATATTTTACAATATTTTGCATCAATCAATTCAAGTAGTCCAGTATGAATCAAGACAGTTTATATAATAAGTACATTACTTCCAACATCCAAAGGATAGTATAGTCATGTAGTGCAAAATGGATAACAAGAGTGATCTCACAAAGTATGAAGTATATTTATAATTGATGTGAGAGAATGTTTAAATTTTCAGAGTTGTAGTTTTCTAAGTTAAGTAGCTCCCCCTCAGTTTATGCACTCAATCATACTTCTAGGTGGCATCTCTATTGTGCATTAGACCTAATTCACGTCTAGTCTGTATAAATCTATCCTCTTGAATAGGTTTTGTGAATATGTCAGCCCACTGTTCATTAATGCACACAAACTCAAGTGTCACATCCCCTTTTTGCACATGATCACGAATAAAATGATGTCTAATTTCAATGTGTTTGATTTGTGAATGTGAGATGGAATTCTTTGAGATATTGATTGCACTAGTGTGATCACATTTGATTGCAATAGTGTCATAGTGCAAGCTAAAATCCATAAGTTGTTGCTTCATATAAAGCATTTGAGCACAACAACTTCTAGCCGCAATATATTCAGCTTCAGTTGTAGATAAGACAACTGAATTTTGTTTCTTGGAGAACCAACGAATGAGAGATTGTCCTAAGTAATGACAAGTGCCGCTAGTGCTCTTTCGATCTACTTTACTACTGGCAAAGTCAACATTCGTGTAACTAACAATCTTAAATGAAGTATGCTTAGGATACCACAATCCTAATTCAACAGTCCCAATAAGGTACCTAAGAATCTTCTTAACTGCTAACAAGTGAGACTCCTTAGGTGCAACCTGAAATCTAGCACACATACAAATACTAAACATAATATCAGACCTGCTAGCTGTAAGATACAAGCAACTACCAATTATGTCACAATAAAGTTTGACATCAATAGGAATATCTTGCTCATCTTTGTCAAGTTTAGTGGAAGAGCTCATAGGAGTTCCTAGAATTTTACCATCTTCCATGTTAAATTTCTTAAGCAAGTCCCTAATATATTTTGATTGGCATATGAAAGTCTCATGTTTGGCTTGTTTAATCTAGAGTCCTAAGAAGAAGTTTAGTTCACCTATCATACTCATTTCAAATTTTTTTTGAATGCATTTGGCAAACTCATTACACAATTCATCATTTGTAGCTCCAAAAATAATATCATCAACATATATTTGTACAAGGAGCATGTGATTATTTTTAAATTGAATGAAAAGTGTAGTGTCAATCTTGCCCCTGGTAAATCCATTTTCTAAAAGAAAACCACTAAGTCTCTTTGTTTCAATCCATACAAGGCTTTAAACAATTGATATACATGATTAGGATATTTATGGTTTTCAAATCTTGGTGGTTGTTCTACATAGACTTATTCATTTATATAGTCATTTAAAAAAAAACTTTTAACATCCATTTGATATAATTTAAATGCGAATGACTTCCATCCTAGCCACGGGAGCATATGTTTCCTTAAAGTCTATTCATTCCTCTTGATTATACCCCTGGGCTACTAACCTAACTTTGTTTCTAGTTACTAATCCATTTTCATCCTTTTTGTTTATATAAACCCATTTGGTTCCAATAATAGTGTGATCGTCAGGTTTAGGAACTAGGGTCCAAACTTTACTTCTTTCAAATTGATTTAGCTCTTCCTGTATAGATAGTACCCATGATTCATCCTCTATGGCTTCATTAATATTTTTAGGTTCTTCCTGAGATAAAAATGCAAAGTGACTAACCAGGTTTCTTAAGGAAGAACGTGTAGCAACACCACGTGAGGGTTCACCTATGATTTGTTCTAAATGATGGTTCCTAATAAATTTCCAATCTCTAGGTAGTTCTTGAACCTCATTTTTAGCTTTATTGTCCTCAATTGATTTATCATTAATGTCTGAATTTTTATCTACATTATTTTCAATGGAGAGCTTCTGTAATCTTGTTCTAATTTCAATACCATCTTCATCATCTCTTTTAAAAAAAGGATTAGACTCATCTAAGACAACATGGATGGACTCAATAACAGTTAATGTTCTTTTATTAAATACCCTGTAAGCTCTGTTGTCAAGTGAATAACTTAGAAAAATTCCTTCATCAGATTTCGAGTCAAACTTTCCTAGGTGCTCGTTATCCATAAGCACAAAGCATTTACAGCCAAAGACATGAAAATATGATATGTTTAGTCTATGGCCATTCCATAATTCATGCGGAGTTTTATTAAGAGAGGGTCTAATTAAGACTTTGTTCATTATGTAGCAAGCAGTGCTCACTGCTTCGGCCCAAAAATATTTGGGTAATTTATGATCATTTAGCATTGTTCTACCCATTCCTTGCAAGAACCTATTCCTTCTTTCAACAACACCATTTTTCTATAGGGTCCTAGGTGTAGATAAATTATGAGATATACCCTCTAGGTCACAGTAGTTCTTTATGCCTTCATTTTTAAATTATGATCCCCTATCACTTCTAATGTGTGTTATTTTGTACCCCTTTTCATTTTGTATTCTTCTACAAAGTCTAGTAAGTTGTTCACATGATTCATCTTTATGTGTAAGAAATAGTAGCCATGTGAACTTAGAATAGTCATCTACTATTACAAATGCATATAATTTTCCTCTTAAACTCTGAACTTGATTAGGACCGAATAAGTCTAAGTGCAGCATTTGAAGTGGCCTAGTAGTAGATATGATTTTCTATGTTTTAAAACTATATCTCGTTTGCTTACGCATTTGACATGCATCACAAATTTTATTTTTCACAAAATGTGTTTTTGGTAAGCCTTTAACAAGATCCTTTTTCACAAGTTTTGATAGTAGATCCATGTTAGCATGCCCTAGACACCTATGTCACAAACAACTTGCTTCATTTATAGCAGAAAAACATGTTACATGTTGTGAAGCTAAGTTATCAAAACTAGTGGTGTAAACATTTTCGTGACGATCGGTAGTAAAAAGAATTTTGTTATCAGATTTATTTTCAACAATGCATTTGTCATTTTCAAAGGACACTCAATAACCTTTATCACATAATTGACTAATACTTAGTAGGTTGTGTTTTAAACCATCAACTAATAAGACATTATCAATGACAAGGGAAGGTTCCTTACCAACCTTACCTACTCCGATGATTATGCCCTTTGCGTTGTCCCTGAAAGTCATGAACCCTCCTTCCTTGGGAACAATGGACGCGAACTTGGCCTTGTCGCCAGTCATATGACATGAATAGCCTCTATCCATATACCACTTGTCCTTAGATGAGAAAGACCATAAGCACACCTACAAAACTATTTAAGTAACTAATGCTGGTCCCCAAATTCTATTGGGTCCAAAGGGGTTAGTGCTTGGTTCACCTTTGACTCTCTATACTTTATTAATTTTCATATTTCTCTTTTTAAATGGACAATCAAATTGAATATGACCATTCTGTTTGCATTTAAAACATGTCATTTGTGTAACGATCCGAAGAATAATCGTATTAAATAATAAAGAGGGAGGGAAATGGAAACAGTAACAGGAGGAGGCAGCCGACGTTGCACTTTGGGATGTAATGACCCAAAAGAATTTATCAGGTCCTCGTCGACGAGCACAGGGGATTCGTCGATGAGGGTACAAGAGGGCCTAGTCGACGAAGACAAGTTTCGTCAACGAGAAGATACCAAGAGACTATGTTCAAGTTATGAATTTCGTCGACAAGATGATGGTGTTCGTCGACGAACCTTCTTCTTGGCCTCGTCGACGAGGTGACGTGGCTCGTCGATGAAGCCCGCAGTATAAATAGTGCTAAACTTAGTTTTCTTAGGCAGAAAACTCACCGAAACACTCTCTTTTCTCTCTTTACGATCTCTCCCTTCTCTCTCTTCAATTTCGGCCCTGTTAGTCGCCAGATCGACGATCTGAGGCCACCACAACGCTCCTGGAGAAGTTCTCTCGAAGTCTGCTGGAGCGGATCGTTGGTGGAACAAAGTTGAATTTCATCCCAAATTCAGGGTAAGGTCTTTTAAGCAAAATTTGGCTTTCCAGCAGTTGTAAGAAATATAGTAGACGTAGAAATAATGATATTTTGTTTTGTGATATATGGTTTTTAGGGTGTTGAGTGGAGAACCCTGCGGGTGTACGACCCATCATAGTAGGGGATTTTTAGTAGGAATTAGGTAAGGGAAATATGTTATTCTAGGCTAGGCAATTCTAGTATGTTTTCAGTATAAATTATACGTTTTTACCAAATTATTATTCATAGCAGAAATTTATACAGTTTATCAAGTATGTTTAATATGTTTTAAATTACTGTGTGGCTTGAGAATATAGATATAGTACAGAAACATGTTTTACAGTATTTTTCAGAGTTATGTTTCACAGAATATACAGACAGTGGATATGTTTTATAGCAATTACAGAATACCATGATTATACAGTTTACAATACCATGACATACAGATTTACAGTTAATTTCAGAAATATAGTTGATATAAATACAATTTACTACAGCGTCATGGTTAATACTGTTATTACAGAATCATAGTAAAATAGATAGTTGGATATAGAGATGTATTATATAGTATCAAACCCTAATGGACCATTACAGATACAGTTTACAGAGCACGGTACCGTTGCTATATACAGAATAAAATGTAACCACTTATTTAGATAATATGTGGTAGGTAGGTCGATCGTGCCCACGTGTGGACAGACTCCCCATCAGATATGGGTTGAGGAGGGCTGATCAGATTGACGAAGTATAGTGGTTTAACCTAGTCGGCCAGTCAGGTTAGATCCCGCCTACGATCCACACAACCCTATCATGAGGGGTTAAATCATGACATACAGTTATCCATCTAGGGAAGTTTTCAGTTATTATTATGTATGTATAGTTTCACAGAAATAGGGAATATATATATTAAAAGTATTATGTATAGAAACCCAAAATACAGATATGTTAAGCAACATGGGAAAGGTAGTGGTTTATGTTATTTGTACTATATTTACAGATTTAGTTATACATGATTATATAGAAACAAATCTTCATAGTATTGTAACTCATTTGCCACACACTAGCAATAACATATTTCATCTTATTAAGCGTCGTCTCATCCCATTAAATTAATATTTTTCAGGTGATCCAGTTAGGCGAGTAGATCAGGCTTGCTGATAGAGGAGGTTACAGTTAAGGCCTGTCAGTAAAGTGAATATTTTAAGAAGGTTACTCAGTTGAGGGTATTTTGTGAAACAGTCGTATATGTATATTTTGGGAACATTTTAGTACTCTAGTATTGCATATTTTCTTGATTGTGTTTATATGAATTCCGTTTCTCGTTGCTTAGGTTAATGGTTTGGTTTAATCTAGTAGGTATTAGAGCATTATAAATTTCATAGTATAAAAAAAAAAAAAGAACAGAACTGGAAAATAAATAGCAAGTCGTTACAATTTTCTTAAATGATTCTTTAGGTGGATTGTTGGTTTTTGATGTACGAGTAAAATGTCCCAAATAAAGATCATTTCGTCTTATGTTTTCAATTCCATTAAAGTCGAGATCTTCTTTACCAAGCGAATTTCTTTGGGCAGCAAGAAGTTTTTCAAAATTATTTTGGCCCTCTGTAAATTTATAGATAATTTTATAGCTATCCTCCAATTTTCTTTCAAGCTCAACAAATTTCAAATCCTTTTCTTTAAGAGATGCGGCATAGGACTTCTTTCCAATTTTAAAAAGTTTTGACCAATTTTCACATTTGTTTTTCAAAGCATCATTTTCCTTGGTCATCTTATTTAGCAATTTTGAGACACGAATATATTCATACTGCAGTTCTTTATATGTAGGCATGCTATCAGAATTAGAATCATCATCAGAATAGTAAGAAGATAAAGAACAAGATAATGGTACCTCATCATTGTGTGCCATCAAGCACAAGTTAGCAACCTCAAAGTCACTAGAGTTCGTTTCTGAATCACTGCTATTATGTTTGTCCCACGATGTGCCTGCTTTCACTGCTCTCTTCTTTTTCTTTGATTCCTTTTTCAACAGTGGGCAGTTTGGTTTGATATGCCCAACTTTGTTACAGTTGTAGCATGTGGGGGCATTTGATTTTTCTTTTCTTTTGCTTGACTCTACCTTTTCAGATACTGAGCCTTGGAACCTTCTATATGGTATACTATTCTTTCTAAAGAACTTACTGAATTTCCTAATAAGCATAGCCATATCTTCTCCTGATTCTGGTTCATTACATTCACTAGAGGTGTTAGCAGACATCTTTAAAGTAGTTACCTTCTTTACTCTATTTTGCTCGTTCAATCTCTCATTAATAGTCATCTCGTATATGATAAGTGACCCTATTAGTTCATCTAGAGTCATTGCTTTTAATTCTCTACCCTTGTATATAGTCGTAGCCTTTGCTTCCCAAACAAGTGGCAATCCCCTAAGAATTTTCCTAATCATTTCATATATGGCATATGTTTTGCCTAAAGCATGTAATGAGTTAGTGATGTGAGTGAAATGAGTGTACATGCTCTGTATAAATTCACCAATGTTTATTCTGAATGCCTCATACTCGCTAGTTAACATGTCAATTCTACTATCCTTAACATCTCTAGTGCCCTCATAAGTAACCTATAGTTTATCCTATATTTCCTTAACTGTTGTGCATGCCATAATTGTAGAGATCCGAAAAATTTAATTTATGAAAGTAATAAAGGAAAATAAAAGAAAGAGAAAGAAAAGAAGGTAAAGGAGGGGCACAGCAGGGATTCGTTGACGAACCTATGGTCTTCGTCGACAAATACACGTTTCTCGTCAACGAGAAGACATCGAGAGCAGAGATTTTTTTTTTAGGCCAATAAGGGTTCATCAACAAACCCATTATCTTTGTCGACGAACATATTTCTATGGATCGTCGACGAATCTAATTTTCTTTGACGAACTCCCCTCTGTGACTCATCGACGAATGCACGTGTCTCGTCGACAAAGCCACGTGGCCAGTGGTCTATAAATATGCTGAAATCAGAATTTCAGCGTGAATTTCATTTCTCACTCCTCTCTCTCTCTCTCTCTCTCTCTCTCTCTCTCTCTCTCTCTAAGTTCGGTTTCTCTCCCTTATCTCTTCATTTTCAGGCCGGTTTTCGCACGAATCGACGATCAGAAGTTACCACGATGATCTAGGAGCGATTCTCTCCAAGTTGGCCGGAACAGGTTGTTAATTTGAAGTCCTTGGGTACCACTCCAAAATCAGGGTAAGTAAGGTATTTTAGGGTTTAAGTGTTTATTTGGAGTATATAGGGCCTAGGAAATGCTAAATGAGAAATATTCTAGGAGATGAGTTGATTGATTTGGGAAAATTTTGAATTTCAGGGTTTTGAGTTTCGAACACCGTGGGTGTAGGATTTGGGTTTTAGCGGGCCTCTCAGTAAGTTAAGTAAGGGGAATAAATTATAATAGCCATTTTTGAAAATAAATTGTCGATTTAAAGTATGTGAAAATGAAATATGATATTTTGCCATTGATTATTATGTTATAAATATTAGATAAAAATTGTGTGGCATGAGAAATATGATATTAGAGGTTATACTGGAAATGTAATTGAATTGGGATATATGATTTGCGTTGAGGAAAATGAGATTATGAAATATATATATATATATATATATATATATAATGAACTATTTTATACAGAAATGAAGTTATGGAAATTTAATTATGTTTTATATACATAATTGTGATGATATGAGATTTTTATATGGAAATGATGAAAAGTGGCACACAGAATAATTTTATAGAAAAATGAAGAAATGTGATATATATATATATATATATGTGTGTGTGTGTGTGTGTGTGTGTGTGTGTGTGTGTGTGTGTGTGTGTGTGTGCAACTTACTTGGGAATAATGAAATGTGGTATTGATATGTTTTACTGAGAGATGCTGAAATACAAGAAATGAGATATATATTATGAGGAGAATGAAATAGAAAAATGATGGGAATACTACTAATGTGATGAGATGAATGTGAATACTGAATTGTGAATACTAAAATGTGAATACTGAATTGAGAATATTGAAATATAAATATGAAAATGTGAAAATGAGTACCCTGATGGACTGTTGTTGATAGAGAGTACAGTACCATTGCTAGTGAGGTGATAGTACAACCACACGATGAGAGTGTGATGAGACAGTCGAATGGTCCTGTGAAGGGTTGTGATGCCCTCCTGGGGTCTGGACCAGGATTGGGTAGGCCATTCATACTACAGACGCATTCCCCTTTGATCTAACCGAGTAGGCCTGTAGCGACCCCAAAAATAATATGCAGGTAAATGTAAAAAAAAAAAAAGTAAAATTAAAATTAAAAATTAAATTAATTATTTTTTAATTTAAATAATAATTATTATTAATTAAATAATATAATATAATAATATTATAATAATATATATTAGTATATTATATATATAAAAGAATCCTTCCTGAAGAATCTGGAAGGATTCAATTTAATTGAATCCTGAGGAGCGCCCCCCTGTGCGAATTCCATTTTCTCTCTCTCCATCTCATGTCTCTCTTTCTCTCTCCTTCGTTCCTCCTTCCCTCTCTCCTCAATTTTTTTCTCCAATACTCGGCCGATCGAAAAAAAGAAAATACCACTGGGATCCTATCTCCGCCACCAATATTTTCACTGTAGTGGATTTTTTGTAGAAGTGACGTAGGCATCACTCCTAGGATAAGGTAACCTCTTACTCTCTCCTCAATTTTTCCCTAAATTTCTAGCCAACTTGACGATCAGACACCACCACAGGGTCCTAGCTCCGATCCTCATCATGTTGATCGGAGCAGATTTTTAATTTGGGTTTCCTAAGTGTTGACTTTGGTGTAATCCCAAGAGGGGGGTGAATTGGACATTTAAAAATTTCTTTCTAGGTTCAACTAAGCTAGCAACAGTATTCCACAACCTAGGACGGTCCAATTATGTATGACGTTGCAGATATGATATATTAATTAATTTTCAGTACATGCAACACAATTCCAGTATTTCTCAACCAAATACAATAACGTGTCAATCAGATATGCAAATATTCAGCAAGGATATTAAATCAAGCACAACGTAGAATATAATGCAGGAAAAGTAAAAGTGACACTGAATATGTTATCGAGGTTTGGAAAAAGTACCTATGTCCCCGCCTTGGCCCGCAAGTCCAAGGATTTCACCAAGGCTCACTTAACAAGTGGAGTAGCATTGTTGATAACCAGGTTAAATTAAAGTAGGGCTAACCTCAACCTTTACATACTCTCCTTACGAGGTGGAGAAGGCCCTAACGATCCTTACGGGCTAGATCAAACCCCCTCAGGCCACGCCTAGAATACAATCAATGGATATGAAATTTTGTGTACAAATCTAAGTGCTTCTACACAAGCAGATATGTACGACAATATAGTCTAGATAAATATGCACTCATAGATGATAGTATTTATGCTCAGGTGAGACCCAATGTGTAAACTCTCCAAAATATGTGAGTATATGTATATGTGAAAATTCAACCTTTGATTCAAGATATGATATTCAACAAACAATTAATCAAAGGAAGTTTAAAGTACAATCCAAATCAAATATCTCAAAATGTTTTTCAAATACTTTAAGCACAATAGATATTTGAAAAAAAAATTATGCTTGTGAAAAAGATTTTGCACAATAAAAAACACAAGCTTAATGAGTCTTACAATAATGATGCAAAGACTCATTAGCTACAAAGGTTTTCCCATACAATGATTATTAGTTAAACCGGGGGGAAAACCTTAGCTAAAACTCTTAATCAAAAACAATCAATCAACTAGAACAAAGAGAGTTTAAGCAAGTGGAATCAATGTAGGATCACTTAAGAACACTCTTAAGAAGCATAATTTATCAAAGGAATAGCAAAGAAAGAGTGTATGGGCTTTGTATTTAAAAAAAAATATATGTACTCAAAAATTCAAAAGATTTTTAGGCTAATCCAAATTTTAATCATGTCTTAATTGAGCAAATGAACTCATATTTATAGACATGCCCAAAATTATAATCGTTGGGGACACCAAAGGAAATATAAGAATTGTTTTAAATGAGTTTAATAAAATTCACCCTTTTTAACCCCAATTAACCGCGGTAAAAATTAGGCCAAGTCGAGAGTTTCGGTCGACCAAGCCATAGGTTCGGTTGCCCGAACAGACGCATGAGAAAAAATGATTTTCCATGTTCGGAAGCCTGAAAATTAGTTCGGTTTGCTAGCCAAGGCGATTTTCCAAAATGTCTGAGATTTGATCGCCTGGACTTAAGTTCAATCTGCCGAACTTGCATGTTCGGTCGCCCGAGGGTATTTTGAACGTAAATGTTCAGGCGCCCGATTTGTTGGAAAAATTCAGGGTTTGAGTTCGGTCGACCGTGAACACTCATTTCATTTGGATTTGTTCGCCCAAAGTCAGGTCAACTTTTCTAACTTTCCTACATTCGGTTGACCGAGGCAATTTACCTTGCCTGGTTTGGTCACCCGAAGCCTTTACAATTTTAAGCTAAGGTTCATACTTTAATTTAAATTCACCCCTAATGACATGTGAGTTTAGTGGGGTTCTTTGCAATTAATATGTAGGAAACTAAGGGTCAATCTAAGGCAACCTGAGCATATAAGCCTATCATGCATGATGCAGTTATTATTGACCATATTATATTACAGTCTTTCATGCATAGAGTGAACCTGCATATAAGCTTATGGCAAACATCAATACCAAAATATTTGTCATTATCCAAAACGGGATATGACCAATTAGGTCAACACTAGGCACCACTCCAAGACTAGGGTAGGATAGTGAAAATATATCTGTTAATTATTTTTAAAGTTTAATTAGTATTGGAGTGTGTGGGCCTAGGAAATATTAAAATAATTATTATTCTGGGGAGTTGAATTGATTAATTTGGAGGAAATGTGAATTTCAGGGTTTTGAGCGTCGAACGCTGCGGGTGTATAATTTGGGTATTTTAGCGAGATCTCAGTAAGTCAGGTAAGGGGAATAAATTATAGCAGTCTTTTCTGAAAATTACTGGTTGGGAAATATGAGAAATGGAAATATGATATTTTACTTGAAATTATTATGATATGAATATCAGATGAAAATTGCGTGGCATATGATTTATACTGAAATGTATTTGAAATTGGGTTAAATGATTTACATTGAGAATAATGAGGTTATGAAATGTGTATTGAAATATGAGATTTGAAATGTGGAAAAATGATGAAAAGTGATAAGTCAATGAGTACTTTATGAGAAATGAGGAAAAATTGAGCATAGATTTGTATGCTGGGAAATGGAAGAAATATGAAATGTTAATATTGTTTTACTGATATATGTGGAAAAACATGAAATAAGATAGATATATATATATATATGTGTGTGTGTGTGTGTGTGTGTGTGTCTGTGTATGAGATGAAGTGTGTATTGAAATGTCGAGAATGAAATAGAAGAGAATGATAACCTAAAGTGAATACCGAACTGTGAATTCTGTAATATGAATATTGAGATGTGGAAATTGAAATGTGAATTCTGAAATGTGTATATTGGATTGTGAATATTGAAAATGGGAATATTGCAATGTGAATACTACAATATGAATATTGAAAATGTGAATATTGCAATGTAAATGCTGCAATGTGAATATTGAAATGTGAATAATGCAACGTGAATATTGCATGGTGAATACAGATATGTGAAAGTGGAAAGGTGGAAATGAAAACCCTAATGGATGGATTGCGATAATGAGTACGGTACCGTTGCTAGTGGTGATAACAAGCAAACACACGGACTCGTGGAGAGTGTGGCATGACAGTCGAACGAGCCAGTGTGGAGGGTAGTTTTGCCCCTTGGTGTAGAGACCTAGTGAATTATAGCAATTAAATAATAAAAGGAAGGAGAGAAAAAGGAAATTTTAAAGGGGGTCACAGCAGGATCTCGTCGACGAACGCGAAGAGTTCGTTGATGAAGCGGCTTATTGGGATCGTCAACGGAGACACGTGTCTCGTCGACAAAAAACTAACGAGAGGAATGTTTGTAGGGCCTACAATTTGTCGACGATGAATAAGTGTTCGTCAAAGAACTCTCCACTTGGCCTCATCGACGAAGTGACGTGTATCGTTGATGAAGGTTGGTGTATTAATAGGCTCAAATCCAATTTCTGCAAGGAAATTTCATGCAAAACCTTTTCCCTCTCTCTAAACTTCGGCTCCCTCACATTCTCGTTAGCTTTTTGTCTCGGTTCTTCGTTGGATCGATGATCCGAAGCTGCCACGTTACTCTTGGGAAGTTTCTCTTCATTTCTGCAAAAGTGGATCGTTGGTTGAGCCAACTTGTGCTCCATCTCAAAATTTGGGTAAGTTGATTATTTTAATATTTATTAAGGTATTTGGTATTTCTGGGCTGAGGAAAGGTATTAGATGAGTTTATACTGAAGTTTTGTTGGGGAAAATGTTAATTTCAGGGTGTTGTATTGGGAACATTGCAGGTGTAGGATTGGGTATTTTGTGGGCTTCTTAGTAAGTTAGGTAAGGTGATAAACTAAGTCAGCCTTCTTATGAAAATATATTTATTATTTTACAGCTTTTAATTTCAGGTAAATATGTATATGGTAGAATTATGTTTGAGAATACTGTTGTTAATTAGGAATATGACTTTAATGTATTTTACCAAAAATATGATTTTAGAACAGATTTTATGTTTTGGATATTACCCTTTTGTGTGGCATGAGTAACATTTACCATGGAAATTATGTTAATGGAATATTATGTTTTCCAGAATATTCATGTATTACCAGTTTTCAGGAAAAACCATAAAACAATATAAGAAATATGTTCTAAATATTATGTTAAACAGTACAGAGATTTCATGATTTAGTATGTTATGATATGTCAGCACAGATGTCATGATTCATGTTGGCACGGATGTCATAATCATGTATGATAAGACAAAATTCATGAAATATTATCATGTCAGATATTATTATGAAATATGGAACAATTATGTTCAATATACGAGACATATTATATGTTATCAAAACCCGTATTGTATGGTTTAGTTCAGTTTCAGGAGCACGGTACCATAACTATATGTTCAAAATTATGATAGTGCTACCACATGACCAGTAGTGTGGGAGATGGTAGTCGATATGGCTTCGGTGTAAAGTGGAGTTGTTCCCCTGCCAGTCTGGGACCAGGTGGGACAGGCCCATCGTACTTACATACTTATGATTAATCTAGCATGGTCGGCCAGCCATTGTCAGGTCCTGCCTTCAGGCTGCACAACCTAGTTATGTGGAGGTAAGACATGACATTGGCTAGCTATCCATCCTAGGTGTTACTTCAGTATTGTACAGTTATATAAGATGATTTTCATGTATAGAAATCTAGTATGCTTTATTATGATATGACAAATCATATTTTACTCAGTTATGTTACAAAAAGATTTTACCAAATATGCTTATTATACCATTTATATGTATAACACGAAAATACTCATAATGCCACACACTGATGTTAGTTTATTTCCCTTACTAAGAGATGTCTCACCCCAGCTATAAAAACATTTCAAGAAATCCAGGTAAAGGGGCAGATAGAGCTCCACGACAGTAGAGTTTGATTGAGCTACCCTGTCAAAAGGGTGAATTGTTGAGCTATGGTTAGATATATTTTTGGGAAGTGACCCTAGGTTACTTTTGATCTTTTGATGGATGATTGTATGCATATAAATATAACAGTTTTAGTAGAACTCTGGTATTGTGTTTGGTTGTATGGTATGTTTGTAAATTACATTTCCTGCTTCTTAAATATCAGAGTTATATTTCAGGTATATCCTTGGTACCCATGGGTCCAGGTTGATTATGTTTTATTAGTTGAACAGGATATCAGGATTATTATATTAAATGTTATTATGAAAAAAAAAATGATTATGGTAAAATAGGCAGGTCGTTACAGTTTGGTATCAAAGCCTAGGTTGCTAGGATCTATAGACTCTGGAGTACAACAGAAACAATACCAGAGTTTTAGAAAAGTATTTAAGGTTTTGTTCTGCAGATTAGAGACAGGACTTTCTTGGTGGTTTTTGTATTTTTCTTGGAGTGACGATTTCAGGAAACTCATAGTAAATTATTGTCGGGTTGTATTTCTAATGTGTAGGACTGAATCTTGAAATAAGATAAGGATGTCAAGATAGGAAATTTTGGTTAGATGTGTAAGTTATAAGGATGGGGTCCCTAAGTCATGTTTATTGTCTTTTTAGGATGGACCCTCGAGGTGGTAATGCCCATGCGAGTGGTAGTGACACCAGAATAATGGTATTAAATAATAAAGAGGGAGGGGAATGGAAACAGTAACAGGAGGAAGCAACCGACTTCGTCGACAAACGCGATGTTGCACTTTGGGATGCAATGACCTGAGAAAATTTATCTGGTCCTCGTCGACGAACACAGGGGATTCATCGACGAGGGTACAAGAGGGCCTCGTCGACGAAGACAAGTTTCGTCGACGAGAAGATACCGAGAGACTGTGTTCAAGTTCTGAATTTTGTCGACGAGGTGATGGTGTTCATCGACGAACCTCCTTCTTGGCCTCGTCGACGAGATGACTTGGCTCTTCGACCAATGTCACAGTATAAATAGTGTGAAACTCAGTTTTTTTACGCAGAAACAGCAGAAATTCACTCTCCCTCTCTCTCTCCTACGGCTCCACCTCCATCTATCTTCGATTTCAGCCCCGTCGTTCACCGGATCGACGATCTGAGGTCACCATGACACTCCTGGGAAAGTTCTCTCTAAGTCTTCTGGAGCGAATCTTCAGTGGGACGAAGTTGGATTTCATCCCAGATTCAGGGTAAGATCTTTTTTGTTGAAATTTGACTTTCCAACAGTTGTAGGAAATGCTGTAAACGTGAAAATAGTAATATTTTGTTCTGGGATATATGATTTTCAAGGTGTTAAGTGGAAAACCCTGCGGGTGTAGGACCCATCATAGTAGGGGATTTTTAGTAAGAATCAGGTAAGGGAAATATGCTATGCTAGGCAGTTCTAAAATGATTTTCAGTATGATATGTATATTTTTACCAGATTATTATTCACAGCAGAACTTTATATAGTTTATCAATTATGAATAATATGTTTTAAATTACCGTGTGGCTTGAGAATATAGATATAGTACAAAAACATACTTTACAATATTTTTTCAGAGTTATGTTTTACAGAATATATAGACACTGGATATGTTTTATAGTAATTAAAGAATACCATGATTATACAGTTTATAGTACCATGACATACAGATTTACAGTTAATTTCAGAAACACAGTTGATATAGATATAGTTTACTACAGCGTCATGGTTAATACAGTTATTACAGAATCATGGTAAAATAAATAGTTGTATATAGAGATGTATTATATAGTATCAGACCCTGATGGACCATTACAGATACAGTTTACATAGCACGGTACCATTGTTATATACAAAATAGAGTGCAACCGCCTATTTAGATAATACGTGGTAGGTAGGTCGATCGTGCCCACGTGTGGACAGGCTCCCCATCAGATATAGGTTAAGGAGGGCTGATTAGACTGATGGAGTATAGTGGTTTAACCTCGTCGGCCAGCCATGTTAGATCCCGCCTACGGACCGCACAACCCTGTCATGAGGGGTTAAATATTATGTATATACATCTAGGGAAGTTTTCAGTTATTATTATGTATATACAGTTTCATAGAAACAGGGAATATACTTATATATTAAAAGTATTATAAATAGAAACCTAAAATACAAATGTGTTAAGCAATATGGTAAAATGTGGTGGGTTATATTACTTGTACTGTATTTACAGATTCAGTTATATATGATTACATAGAAACAGATTTTCATAGTATTGAACTTATTTTCCACACACTAGCAATAGCTTATTTCGTCTTACTGAGCGTCGTCTCATTCCATTAAATTAATATTTTTCAGGTGATCCAGCCAGGCGAGCATATCAGGCTTGCAAGTAGAGGGCCTTGAGTACCGCCCTATCAATAAAGTAAGTATTTTTGGGAGTATTTCTGTATAGCCCTAACTCAGTTGAGGGTATTTTGGGGAACAGTCATATATATATATATATAGTTTGGGAACACTGTAGCTCTCTGGTATTGTACATACTTATATATGGTGGTGGTTATGTGATTTTAGTTTCATGCTGCTTAGGTGGATGGTTAGTTTTATATATATGAAAATATCAGAACAATGGAATTTCACAATAATTATTATAAAAAAAACTCGTTAATTTGGCAGGTCTTTACAGATGGTGCAGGGCCCTTGAGTGCGGGCGGGGCTGATTCTGATGCGGTATTACGCAATGTGGCTTAACAAGTTATGACTGAGATCGCTAGGAGATCCAGAGAGTAAGGAGGCCCGTCTGCAGGTCATGGGTGCACGATAGAGAAATTTACCAAGATGAATCCTTTGGCATTTTCAAGAGGAGTTGATCTTGTAGCTGCCGAGAACTGGATGCAGGAGATCGAGAAGGTTTTAGCAGTACTGCAGTGCACGGAGGAGCAGAGGGTCCTCTTCGCCACCTATAAACTGACAGAGGAGGCTGAGAGGTGGTGGGCTGCGGTGAAACTTCTGGAGCAGCAGAGGACGACGCTAATAGTTATGACATGGGACCGATTTAAAAAATTATTTTTTGACAGATATTTTCCAGCTACTATCAAGGAAGCTAAAGTGGAAGAGTTCCTGAATTTGAAGCAGAGACAGCATTCAGTCCAGCAGTACGCGGAGAGGTTTATCGAGTTGTCCCGCTTCACCCTGTTTATCATACCTGACGAAGCAAAGAAAGCAATACAGTTTGAAAGGGGTTTGAGACGTGAGATCTACAGGCAAGTTATGGTGTTGAAAATACAGGATTTTGTTGAGTTAGTTGATAGAGCAGTTTTAGCTGAGGCCGGTGAGCGGTTGGGTGTAGAGAAACAAGGACAAAAGAAGAGGTCCATACCTTCAGGCTTTCAACAGGCCTTTGGTCGGGGTCAGTGGAAGAGAGGAAACTATGGTAGAGGTCAAAGGCAGGAGACTGGGGGTCGTGAGGTTCAGGGTGCTCAAACCTACCCTATATGTTAGATATGTGGAAAGAGGCATCTGGGAGAGTGCTGAGCAGGGAGAAGTGTATGTTATCGTTGTCGAGGATTGGGGCATCTGGCACGAGATTGTCCTACACCTATTGGTACTGCTCCTGCTCCCAGGCAGTTCAGGGGAGGTTACCAGACGCCTCATGAAGGTCAGCAGAGGAATGCAGCCTCAGTGAGGGTTTATGCTCTGATGCCAAGAGATGCTTAGACAGCCGCAGACATTGTGACAAGTACCCTTACTATTCTATCATGCCATGCTATTGTTTTATTTGATTTGGGTGCTACTCATTCTTTTTTGTCTGCAAATTTCATTAAATTTTCTAGAGGCGAGACCTGGTTATTAGATGTAGAAATGTCAACGGCTTCACTGGCCGGTTCAATGGTAAAGTATCATAGGGTGTTCATAGGTTATCACGTAGAAATTATGGGGAGAGTACTACTTGCTGATCTAATTGTGCTTGACATGCATAGGTTCGATGTAATACTGGGCATAGATAGCTGGCAGTTAACTATGCTAATATTGACTGTCATTTGAAAGAGGTGATCTTCAAACCACCAGGCAAGCAAGAATTTAGGTTTGTGGGGTCACAGGTGAGTTCTCTGCCTCAGTTAGTATTAGCCATACAGGCGAAGAGATTACTCTTGGGCGGTTGTCAGGGGTTTATGACCTTTGTAAAGGAAATGTCAAGAAATGAATTAAAGCTTGGCAATACACCAGTCGTCAAGGAGTTTCAAGATGTTTTCCCATAAGAATTTCTAGGATTGCCTCCTGACCGCGAAATAGATTTCACTATCGATTTATTTTCTAGGATGACATCGATCTCTAAAGCTCCTTATCGGTTAGCTCCAGCAAAATTGGGGGAATTAAAGGACCAACTACAAGATCTATTGAATAAAGGATTTATTTGGCCCAGTGTATCACTGCGGGGAGCTCCATTGTTATTTGTAAAGAAGAAAGACGGGTCTATGAGGATGTGTATAGATTACAGGGAAATTAATAAGGTGACAATCAAGAACAGGTATCCTCTAAGCCGTATAGACGATCTATTTGACCAGTTTCAGGGTACGCGGGTCTATTCCAAGATTGACCTCAGACCATGCTACCACCAGGTGAAAGTAAAATCAGAAGACGTCTAAAAGACAACCTTCAGGACTAGATATGGGCATTATGAATTCCTTGTTATGCCTTTTGGTCTGACTAATGCTTCTGCTGTATTCAAGGATTTGATGAATAGAATATTCCATCAGTATTTAGACCGGTTTTTTGTGGTTTTCATTGATGATATACTGGTCTATTCAAGGAGTTTCGAGGAGCATGACACACACTTACGACTGGTACTTCAGACGCTTAGGGAAAAGAAATTGTATGCCAAGTTCAGTAAATGTGAATTTTGGTTGGAGAAAGTGGCATTTCTGAGGCATGTTATATCAAGGGATGGAATTTATGTGGATCCCAGCAAGATTGAAGCAATAATGAATTGGGCCAGTCCAAAGAACGTTCAGGAAATCAAGAGTTTCTTGGGACTGGCAGGTTATTACCGTCGGTTCATTGAGGGATTCTCGACATTATCAGGGCTTTTGACTCGACTAACTAGAAAGAATGTCAAGTTTGAATAGGATGACAGTTGTGAGTAGAGCTTCTAGGAATTGAAGTAGAGGTTCGTTACTGCACCAGTGTTGATCATCATGTTAGGGGGTGATGGTTATGTTATCTATAGTGATGCATCCTTGAAAAGGCTTGGATGTGTATTGATGCAGTAAGGCGAGGTTGTAGCATATGTTTCCAGGCAATTGAAAGAATATGAAAATAATTATCCCACTCATGATCTAGAATTGGTTGCAGTAGTTCATACATTGAAAATTTGAAGGCATTACCTGTACGGGGAAAGATATGAAATATTCTAGGAGCATAAAAGTTTAAAGTACTTCTTTACGCAAAAAGAACTAAATATGCGGCAAAGAAGATGGTTAGAGCTTATCAAGGACTATGATTGCACCATTAGCTATCATCTAGGTAAAGCAAATGTGGTGGCTGATGCACTGAGCTGTAAATCAGGGGGTGCAGTACAGTTAATAGCAGTTATTCAGCACTCGATCCATATGGACTTGGAGAGGCTCGGTATGGAATTAGTGGAGAGTGATCATTAGACATTTATTGCTAGCCTGGTGGTGCAGCCTACGCTATATGAAAAGATTAAAGCAACCTAGAAGAATGAAGCGGAGTTGGTGGAGTTGATCGAGAATGTGCAGGACAGACAGGGGGAGGAGTTCAGTATTTCAGATGACGGAACTCTACGGTTCCATATCAAATTATGTGTACCTACAGATGCAGATATCAGGAGGACGATTTTAGATGAGGCTCACAGGTCCCTGTACACAGTACATCCCGATAGCACTAAAATGTATCGGGATCTGCAAGAGTCTTTCTAGTGGAGCAGCATGAAGAAGAAGATTGCTGAGTTTGTGCAGCAGTGCCCGACGTTCCAGCAGGTTAAGGTTGAGCACCAGAGACCGACAGGTTAGTTGCAACCACTTTATAGCCCAGAGTGGAAGTGGGATCATGTTTCTATGGATTTTGTGATGAGTTTACTGTCGGCACGACAAGGACAAAATGCTATTTGGGTGGTCGTTGATAAATTGATGAAGACTGCTCACTTCATTCCTATTAAAGTCAACTACTTCATAGACAGACTGGGAGAATTATATATTCAGGAGATAGTACGATCATATGGTGTGCTAATGTCTATAGTATCAGACCGAGACCCCCGTTTCACCTCACAATTTTGGAGGAGCTTGTAGGAGGCTCTTGGGTCTCAGTTATCTTTTGGCACGACATTTCATCTTTAGACGGATGATCAGGCTGAGAGGGTAATTTAGACATTAGAAGATATGTTGCGAGCGTGCGTACTGGATTTTGGGGGTAGTTGGACCCAGTATATGCCGCTGGTAGAATTTGCATACAATAACAGCTATCAAGCCAGTATCGGCATGACACTTTATGAGGCGCTTTATGGTAGGAGATGTCGATCTCCTCTTTATTGGGATGAGATTGGTGAGAGGCGAGTTTGGGACCATAAATTGGGTAGCAGGCATACGATAAAGTTTGGCTCATTAAAGAAAGAATCTGTGCAGCTCAGAATCGGTAGAAGAGCTACGCCGATACTCGTCGTCGGAAGTTGGAATTTGAAGTAGGAAACCATGTGTTTTTGAAGATAGCGCCACTGAAGGGGGTTATGAGATTTGGGAGGAA
This sequence comes from Malania oleifera, assembly GCF_029873635.1. Classification (NCBI taxonomy): domain Eukaryota; kingdom Viridiplantae; phylum Streptophyta; class Magnoliopsida; order Santalales; family Ximeniaceae; genus Malania; species Malania oleifera. The sequence goes on along the minus strand of NC_080422.1, from coordinate 102,764,487 downwards.
GATTAAGTTGAGCCCTAGGTTTATTGGCCCTTTCGAGATTCTTGAAAGAGTAGGGTCAATTGCCTATCGGTTGGCTTTACCACCATTTTATTTAGAATTCACGATGTATTTCATATTTCCATGTTAAGGAAATACGTCCCAGATTCCTCCCATATCATCAGTTATGTTGAGTTAGAACTCAGTGATACCTTGGCTTATGAGGAAACTCCAGTACAAATCCTAGACAGAAAGGAACAGGAATTGCGTAATAAGAAAATACCATTAGTAAAAGTCTTGTGAAGAAATCATGCGATGGAAGAAGCTTCTTGGGAACTCGAGGAAGTGATACAATAGAAATACCCGTATTTGTTCAATGGGGAATAACAGTAATCAAAATAAGATACAAGTAGATATGTGGTGTTTCTTTTGTAGGTTAGTCAGTGCATGTAATAGTCTTTTGATAGTAGATAGTATTTTGGTTGTGGGAGAATTTTATTTTAAGTATTTGTAATCTCCCAAAACCCTACATGTAACCATGGATTCCTCTGCCATAAGTGAGGATAAGTAATAAAATAAGTAGCCCATTTTCCTCAAAGTATGGTGTCCAATACAGATAGTAAATTTTGAGGACAAAATTTTTATAAGAAGAGGAGAATGTAGAGACCCAGTGAATTATAGCAATTAAATAATAAAAGGAAGGAGAGAAAAAGGAAATTTTAAAGGGGGTCACAGTAGGATCTCGTCGACAAAGTGGCTTATTGGGATCGTCGACGAAGACACGCGTCTCGTCGATGAGAAATTACCGAGAGGACTGTTTGCAAGGCCTGAAATTCGTCGACGATGAATAAGTGTTCTTCGAGGAACACTCCACTTGGCCTTGTCGACGAAGTGACGTGTCTCGTCGACGAAGGTTGGTGTATTAATAGGCTCAAATCCAATTTCTGTGAGGAAATTTTATGCAAAACCTTTTATCTCTCTCCAAACTTCGGCTCTCTCACCTTCTCTCTAACTTTTTGGTTCGGTTCTTCACCGGATCGACGATCCAAAGTTGCCATGTTACTCTTGGGAAGTTTCTCTTCATTTCTACAGGAGTGGATCGTTGGTTGGGCCAACTTGGGCGCCATCCCAAAATTTGGGTAAGTTGATTATTTTAATATTTATTAAGGTATTTGGTATTTCTGGGCTAAGGAAAGGTATTAGATGAGTTTATACTAAAATTTTGTTGGGAAAAATGTTAATTTCAGGGTGTTGTGCTAGGAACATTGCAGGTGTAAGATTGGATATTTTGTGGGCTTCTTAGTAAGTCAGGTAAGGGGATAAACTAAGTCGGCCTTCTTATGAAAATATATTTATTATTTAATAGCATTTAATTTCAGGTAAATATGTATATGGTAGAATTATGTTTGAGAATACTGTTGTTGATCAAGAATATAATTTTAATGTATTTTACCAGAAATATGATTTTAGAACAGATTTTATGTTTTGGATATTACCCTTTTGTGTGGCATGAGTAAAATTTACCATGGAAATTATGTTAATGGAATATTATGGAATATTATGTTTTCCAGAATATTCATGTATCACCAATTTTCAGGATAAACCATAAAACAGTACAGGAACTATGTTCTAAATATTATGTTAAACAGTACAGAGATTCCATGATTTAGTATGTTATGATATGCTGACGTAGATGTCATGATTCATGTCGGCGCAGATGTCATGATTCATGTTTGCGCAGATGCCATAATCATGTATGATAAGATAGAATTCATGAAATATTATCATGTCAGATATTATTATGAAATATGGAACAGTTATGTTCAGTATATGAGACATATTATATGTTATTAGAACCCGAATGGTATGATTTAATTCAGTTTCAATAGCACGGTACCATAGCCATATGTTCAGAATTATGATAATGCTACCACACGACCAGTTGTGTGAGAGATGGCAGTTGATGTGGCTTCAGTGTAGAGTAGAGTTGTTCCCCTGCCAGTCCAGGACCAGGTGGGACAAGCCCATTGTACTTACAGACTTATGATTGATCTAGCATGGTCGGCCAGCCATTGCCAGTTCCCACCTTCGGGCTGCACAACCTAGTCATGTGGGGGTAAAACATGACATTAGCTAGCTATCCATCTTGAGTGTTATTTCAGTATTGTACAGTTATATAAGATGATTTTCATGTATATAAATCTAGTATGCTTTATTATGATATGACAAATCATGTTTTACTCAGTTCTGATACAGACAGATTTTACCAAATATGCTTATTATACCATTTATATATATAACACGAAAATGTTCATAATGCCACACACTGATGTTAGTTTATTTCCCTTACTGAGAGGTGTCTCACCCTAACTATAAAAACATTTCAGGAAATCCAAGTAGAGGAGCAGATAGAGCTCTACGACAGTAGAGTCTGACTGAGCTACCCTGTCAGAAGGGTGAGTTGATGAGCTAGGGTTAGATTTATTTTTGGGAAGTGACCCTAGGTTACTTTTGATCTTTTGATGGATGATTGTATGTATATAAATATAACAGTTTTAGTAGAACTCTGGTATCATGGTTGGTGGTATGGTATGTTTGTAAATTACGTTTCCTTCTGCTTAGGTATGAGAGTTGTATTTCAGGTATATCCCTGGTACCCATGGGTCCAGGTTGATTATGTTTTATCAGTTGAATAGGATATCAGGATTATTATATTAAATGTTATTATGAAAAAAAATTATTATGGTAAAATAGGCAGGTTGTTACACCTAGAGTTTGGACCAGGGTAAGGCAGGTCATTCGTACTATAGACGGGTATATGGTATATTTATTTTGATCTAACCGGGCAGGCTAACCGCGGTCAAGATCCAGCCTTGGGGCCGCACAACCTCGACCATGGGGGGAAGCATGACGTGGAGAATATTTTCAGGGTAGCATAACCTCGACCATAGGGTGAAACGAGTTATAGAAGCAATATGCACCGGTTATCGAGGACACTCAATGGCTGGATGGTGATATGTAAATGGGAAATGAAAGAATGATGAAAATGGGAAATGAACGAGCGTGAGTCAATAACTTAAATAATTAAAGCGAAGTAAAATACTCTGTCTAAGGGCTTACTGAGTAAGGTGAGTGCCCTGATAAGTATCGGTTGTAGCTAAACCCAAGTTAATCGGGTAAGAATACAAATGATATCTGAGCATATGGGAGCTACATGTATGGGCGTGTAATCTCCCCTATTCTCGGGAAATTTGCTGGTAAACATGAGTTGTATGTGAATGAATTTGAAAATGGAATAAAGCTTATAAAAGCTTGTGTTTTATATATATCTATATGACTATAAATGCGGAATTGGTATATTTTTCTCATGAGGTATTATCACTAAAATGAATATATGTTATGATATAATGAAACTCATACTGTCACACACTGTAAATAATTTATTTCGTCTTACTAAGATGTGTCTCACCCAATTATTTAAATATTTTAGGAAATTGAGAAAGACCAGTTGATAAAGCTCCAAGATAGAGGGGAGCTAGTACCCTAATAGCCAGGGTGAGTGTTTGACCTAGGGATGTATGTTATCCCCTAGAGTTTTGATTGACTTTTGGGTGTTTGTCTGATATGTATATGTGTATGGATGTTTAGTACTCTGGATATTTGTATTCTGAATGATTTTTATATTGACTTCTGCTGATAGGGTTGTTCGTATGACTGCTTACCCGGTATCCTCTTCCGGTTGGGTTATGTTGTTACGGTATCAGAGTTTCTGACATGGTCGATGGTTGAGTACATGTGATTAATAATTATTATTTAATGAAAATAAAATGGTATGAAAATCGGGGTGTCTCAGTTTGGTATCAGAGCTTAGGTTGTTAGGTTCTGCAGACTTTAGTAAATAGTGGAATACAATACCAGAATATAGGAATGGGTTTTGATGAGAATAAGAGGTGGGTAGATTGAGATATGAGTTAGTTATTGTTAGAGGATGGGATTGGTGTTTAGTGTTCTATCTTGCGACCTAGAGGCAGGAGTTCCGTGATTGTTTCTATGATTTTCCTGGGGTGATGACTTCAGGAAAACCATAGTAAACTATCGCCAGTTCTTGTTTCTGAGTGGTAGGATTGAATCTTAAGTTAGGATAGAGAATGTGAAGATGAATGGTTATAGGATATTATTTTATAGATCTTAGTTTGTTAAGTGTATTAGTGGTATTATGAGGATAGAATTCTAAGACTGTTTTATACCATTTGCAGGATGGATCCAGGGAGTAATCGTGCACATGCTTGGGGTGATGATGCAGGGCCTTCCAGTATAGGGGCGGAGATCCCGATGCAGTGTTACGTAGCATCACCCAGCAGGTGATGTCAGAGATGGCTAGGAGTTCAGGAGGGTGGAGTTGCACGATTGAGAAACTCACCCGTATGAGACCCTCATCATTCTTCGGAGGAGCTGACCCGCTAGTAGCCAAGAATTGGGTCCAAGATATAGAGGATGTGTTGGTAGTTCTCCCATGTACAAATGAGCATAAAGTACTGTTTGTGACGTTTAAGTTGACTAGGGAAGCTAAATGCTAGTGGAGATTAGCGAAACTGTTAGAGGAGCAGAGATCTAAGCCTGTAGCGGTGACTTGGAGCCACTTCAAGGAGATCTTTTTTGAGCGGGTTTTTCCCGCTATTGTCAGAAGTGCGAAGGCAGTGGAATTTCTGCACTTGACGCAGGGGTAGATGACGGTATAGTAGTATGCAACCAGATTTGTTGAGTTGTCTTGGTTTGCTCTGTATTTGGTACCAAATGAGGAAAGGAAGGCAAGGAAATTCGAGGAGGGCCTGATACAGAGTCTGTTTGAGCAAGTTATAGGCTTCTAGACCCAGACTTTTTCAGAAGTAGCGGATAGAGCCGCAGTGATTGAGAGGGCCTATAGAGAGGCGCTGCAGCATAAAGCAAGAGAAAGAGGCTCGTGCCTTCAGATTTTCAAGTAGGGTCCAGCTGAGGGCCTTGGAGGAGTGCATTTGTCGTAGGAGCAACGTAGGCATCAATCTTAGGGTAAGGTAACCTCTCACTGTCTCCTCAATTTCCCCTAAATCTTTAGCCAACTCGACGATCGAACACCTCCACGCTGTCCTAGCTCTGATCCTCGTCATGTTGGCCGGAACATATTTTTAATTTGGGTTTCCTAGGCACCACCCAAGGCTAGGGTAGGATAGTGAAAATATATCTGTTAATTTTTTTTAAAGTTTAATTAGTATTGGGAGTGTGTGGGACTAGGAAATATTAAAATATTTATTATTCTGGGGAGTTTAATTGATTAATTTGGAGGAAATGTGAATTTCAGGGTTTTGAGTGTCGAACGCCACGAGCTTAGAATTTGGGTATTTTAGGGAGATCTTAGTAAGCCAGGTAAAGGGAATAAATTATAACAGTTTTTCTGAAAATTACTAGTTGGGAAGTATGAGAAATTGAAATATGATATTTTACTTGAAATTATTATGATATGAATATCAGATGAACTGGTTACCGAGGACACTTATGGGCTGGATGGTGAGATGTAAATGGGAAATGAAAGAATGATGAAAATGGGAAATGAAATAGCGTGAGTTAATAACATAAATAATTAAAGTGAAGTAAAACTGTGATGCCCCGATTTTCATACATTTTTTTTTAAATAATAAATAAATAATCACGTCATAAATCCACAAATTGGCCACATCAACAATCCTACTATCATTCATACGACCCGACCCCCATTGGGTACCGGGTAAAAAGTTATTTTATTATACAACCTAACAGTAGAAGACAATATACACACATCAGTCAAAATACAATACCCAGAGCATCACCATACATACAAATATTCACACTACCCTCCCATACTAAAAATAACTACACAACTCTAGGAGAATTACATCTCCCTTAGTCCAAAACTCACCCTGTGTACCAGGGTTCCCGCTCCCTACTTTCACAGAGCTCTATCACCTGGTCGGTCTCTGTTTCCTGAAAAATTTAGATAAATTGGGTGAGACACATTTCAGTAAGAAGGAATAAATTATTTACAGTGTGTGGCCATGTGAGTACAGTTATAATACACTTTACTTTTCAAATCACCATTTCATATGAGAAAAACACTGATATACATAGTCTCATAATCGGATAGATATACAACACAAGTTTCTATAAGCTTTAAAATCATTTATCAAATTCAATAGTTTCCAACACATATTTATCCGCGAAGTTCCTGAGAATAGGGAAGATTACCCGCCCATACAGGTAGCTTCCCTTTGCCCTAACACGTTATGCAACCACGTATGGCCACATTTGATACCTATCAGGGCACTCACTTTTCTCAATAAGCCCTCAGGTGGAGAGTTTCACTTCGCCTTAATTATTTATATTATTAACTCACACTGTTCCATTTCTCAATTTTATCATTCTTTATTTCTCAATTTCCATTTTTTTTTTCATTTATCATTTTAGCCAATTTTATCATTCTTTCACTTTTCATTTCCACTTTACTTTCCGGGTCATGAGTATCCTCGGTATCAAATACCAACATCGCATCTGTAACTCATGGCCACCCTGAGGATCTTTCTATACACGCCATGCTTCCCCCCATGGTCAAGGTTGTGCGGCCCGAAAGTTGGATCTAACCGCGGTTGGCTGACCCGGTTAGATCAAATATCATATCACATATCGCGTCTGTAGTACAACTGGCCGGCCTAATACCCTGATCTGGACTCAGGGGGCCCAACAATCCTACACAATGGCACAGTCAACCGTCACGCCACACGCTCCAAGAGTTCATGTGGTTGCACTAACACCACTCGCAGCGGTACCGTGCTCAATATCATAACCATCCAACCGGGTTTACCACCACATAGCCACAATCATTATGCGGTATTGGCATTTCATCAATTATATTCCTGTATATCACAATTCAGTTCAATATAAATATTTTCATCATTTTCTGTGCACATTTCCTCATCTCGTAATATCATATATCATATTTTACGTATTTTTCACATTTTCCCAAAATACTCATATCAACAATTTGTACAAATTCATTTCTCATGCAAATAATTTCCACTCACAAATAAATATCACATTTCATTATTTTCTAATCACATCAATAATTCTCATTTCAATATTTTCTTAGAAATTACCCATCGTTATATTTTACACTCCAAAATACCACAATTTAAAATCACTCAAATGCCACACAATTTATCTGATATTTATATCATAATAATTTTTAGAAAAAATATCACATGCTCATTTTCACATATTAATTCAAATAATAATTCTAAAAATACTGCTATAATTTATTCCCCTTACCTGGTTTACTGAGAGTCTCGCTAGAACCCAAAATCTCACGCCCTTGGCGCTCGAAATTTAACTCCTACAATTTGCATTTTTCCCAAATTAATTAATCTATTTCTCCAAAATAATACCCATCTAACCTTCCCTATGTTCCATATACTTCAAATTAATATTTAAATTATTATTTAAAACCCCCACTTAATTTTCTAAATTTTGCCTACCGGTCCCAAAATTACTCCTACAGCGCTCACCCGGGCCCTAAATTCCAGAAATCCTATTTCAGCTCCAGATGCTCAATATTTTAGCATTTCTAAATTAATGTTAATTAATTAAAAATAAGCCCCTTAATAACCCCAGCATCTCAAATTTGGGGGTTTGGCCCGACATCCCCACGAGAATTCCATCCCACTAGACTTGTAGAGAATCATCCCTAGATTCTCGTGGTGGTGTCCGTTCGTCAATTGGGCTTATATTTTACAAGAAATTAAAAAAAAAAAGGAAAAATGGCTTACCCTAGGGAATATGCCTACGCCGCTCCTACCACTGATCTACTCTAGTAGAAATGACGACAGCGGTGAATGGAGTTCAGTGGTATCTTCAGATTTTCGATCGAGTGAAAATCCGTCACGAAATAGAGGAGAGAGGGAGAGAGAACGTAAGGAGAGAGAGAATCCTGCGTTGCAGCAGGAAAAATAAACAAAATAAAAGGAAAGAAAGAAGAAGAAGAATGAATTTAATTTGAACCTCCTAAAGCTTCAGCAAGCTTTAGGAGGATAATAATAATAATAATAATAATAATAATAATATATTTAATTAATATTAATAATAATATATTTTATTAATAAAAAAATTAATTAATTTTTTTTTCTTTTTTTAAAAAATCTGATTAATTAATTAATTATTATTATTATTATTATTTTTTTTTGGAATCATTCCACTAATCTTCTATAACCCTTTTTGGGGTTATTACAAAAACACTCCGCCTGAAAGCTTACTAAGTAAGGTGAGTGCCCTGATAAGTATCAGTTGTAGCCAAATCTGAGTTAATCGGGCAAGAATACAAATGATATTTGAGTAGAGGGGAGCTACATGTATGGGCATGTAATCTCCCCTATTCTCGAGAACTTCGTTGGTAAACATGAGTTGAGTGTGAATGAATTTGAGAATGGAATAAAGCTTATAAAAGCTTGTGTTTTATATCTATATGACTATAAATGCGGAATTGGTATATTTTTCTCAGAAGGTATTATCACTGAAATGAATATATGTTATGATATAATGAAATTAATACTGTCACACACTATAAATAATTTATTCCGTCTTATGGAGACTGATCTCACTCAATCATTTAAATATTTCAGGAAACCAAGAAAGACCAGGTGATAAAGCTTCGAGATAGAGGGGAGATGGTACCTTGATAGCCAGGGTGAATGTTTGGCCGAGGGATGTATGTTATCTCCTAGAGTTTTGATTAACTTTTGGGAGTGTGTTAGATATGTATATGTGTATGCATGTTTAGTACTCTCGTTATTTGTATTCTGGATGATTTGTATATTAACTTCTGCTGATAAGGTTGTATGTATGACTGCTTACCTGATATCCTCTTCAGGTCAGGTTATGTTGTTACGGTATCAGAGTTTCTGAAATGGCCGATGGTTGAGTACATGTGATTAAAAATTGTTAGCTTTGACAGCTACACTATATTGGTTTATATGTTTCGATGATATTAACCTATTTGTTGTTCCTAGTATTTTCCATCCTTGCAAATCTTATCTAGTACAAGTACAAAGTGTTGGATACATGGAGGTACCAAATCAGAAACAAAGATCAGACCGAGTAGACATCAAATAGAAAAGATCGGAAGGACGCTGACTCGGAAGCACCAAAACACATCCTGAAGTTTTTATTGTGTATAAAGTAATTGTAATAAGGGTTGTGCGAGTGGGTGTGTATTGTAACTCTTGCGGTGTGTGTCTTGCATGATTTCTGAGTAAGAGTTGAGCCACTGCATAAGCATACTAGGACACATGAGCTTATAGGATTGCACTAAAGACATAAACACAAACTCACCTTTTATGGCTTTCAAAGTTAAACTTAAAGAGTTTGTTAAATGAATCCTAAACTCAAATATGTTTTCTAAAGAGATAAGTTTTCAAACATCTTAGTATTTTGAACATCTTCATACTTAGTCCCAGTTTTATCAAAACGAGTCTTGTGTCCTAAAGGTTTAAAGAAAGTCAAGTATATTTATAAAATGACATATTAAGCATATAAGATATCAAAATGAGTTTTCAAACGTGTTTTATTAATTAAGATATCTTATATTTAAAAGAAAACTCATTTGGACAAGTTTTAATCTTCATTAGACCTTATACATTTCATATACTTTTGTCCAAGAATGTTTTGAGTCATTAAAATGCTTTTTGACAAGGAAAACACAAAGCAATCGTCACTACCATAGTGCAGCCTTACATCCTGAACACCTTTCAGTATTTTGGGCATAACTTTTTCTAAAAAAGTCCAAATGAGACGATCTTGGTGTCCCTAGAAAGCTAAGACAAAATTCCACAACTTTAAAGTTGATGATTTTTTCTAATTCAGGGATCTCATCAACGAACACAAGGGGATTCATTGACGAGTCGCAGTATATGATTAGTCGACGAGTGCAGGGGCCTAGTCGACGAGTCCAACGGGCAGAATGACGCTAATGGGCGGAAAATGGCTAGTTTACCAAATAAAATATCTTTTCTTTCCCCCAACAGCTAGTTAACGACTCCTAAGGCTCTTGGGCTATAAATACAAGCTATTAGACTTGTATTAACATGGTTTTGAGCATTGTTGATCATATTTGTGAAAAATATCATTTTATCCAAAACCTAAGCACTTTACATTTTGCATTTTAGTTATTCTTCACAAGTGATCAATCCTCTCTTGCTCACTTATCTTGTAAGATTCATTCCTTCTGAGAATAAAGTGAGGATTTGATTGTATTTCATATTGGCTCATTTAAGGATCATTAAATTTTATTTCCAATCTCTTGTAAGGTTCTTTGTGATTCATTGTTGTAAGGTTTTTTGTGAACCGAAGCGAAGGCTCTTGGTGAGTGCGGTAGGGATTTGTTCCCGAGTCTAGGGATTTGTTCTCAAGTTGTAAGACTTCTCCGCCAGTGAAGGAGTATCTTTAGTGGATTGTGGAATCCTTGGCTTGGTGCTAAGGCGTGGACGTAGGCTTGATGCTGAATCACGTAAAAATATCGATGTTGTTCTTTCTCTCCCTTATACTTTTTATTTTATATCTTGTGCATGATTTATATTTATATTGCGATATAATTTCTTGTATCTTGCCAAGAGTTTTTATTTTGTAGAAAAATACGTATTCCTCAAAAAGGGTCTATTCACCCCCCTCTAGACTATATACTCTGAGCTGGGACTTCCAACAAGTTGTATCAGAGCGAAGCGCTTGTATTTTCGGAATAAAATTCAGAGCGTAAAAGATCAAATGGAGTATTCGGTGAGCACCTCTTCATATGGACGATCTATTTATCAACCACCAATGTTCAACGGTTCAAACTACCATGCGTGGAAAATTCAAACGTCCGTATTCATTCAAGCATACAACTTGAATTTGTGGGAGATCATCTCCAAAGGAGACTTCTCAATCACAAAGAAAAATGAGGATATTCTAAAGACTTTATTGGAACAATCACCAAGCAAAAAAAGGTTAGTTGAACTAAATTTTAAAGCAAAGCATGTTATTCTTTGTGGTTTAAATGATGATGTACATAGTCTTATTTGTGAATATCAAACCGCAAAAGAAATGTGGGATGTACTTGAAAACATCTATGGAAACACATCACAAAATGAACAATCAAAAATATGCATGCTAGTTAGAGATTATGAAATATTTAAATTAAATGATGGTGAAGAAATTTCTTCCATGCTCACTCAGTTCACATGCCTCATAAACAACTTGAAAGCATTTGGTAGAATTTATTCATTAGAAAATTATATTCAAAAAATTATCCAATCTTTACCTAAGTCATCTAAGACCATTGAAGAAGCAAGAAATCTAGAAAAACCTAAGATAGAAAATGGTTTTGTCTTAGAATCATCTTGTGCTAATCAATAAGAAATAATTGAAGATAATGATATTGCATTCTTCACAAGAGAAGTTAAGAAATTTTTAAGTAAAAGAATGCAACAAAAAGAAAAAGAAGAGTCATGCATTGAATGTTGCAATTGTATTAACTCTAGGTATGATATGATAAATTGCCCCCTAAATCAAAATGAAGAAAATAATCTAAATGGAGATCATAATCCCATGAATGATGCTACTAGGGATCAAATCGATGGATTAGCCACCAATAATGAAAACGAGAAAGAAGCACATCCTTACTTCATGGCTAACGAACAAGAAGATGAAGTAAGTTCCAATGAGGAGGATTATGCACCTTCGTATGATGAAATTGTGAATAGTTGTGTTAAATTGTTTGATGAATTACTTTTAGTAAAAAAGAAAAATAAAAATGTAGAGAAAGAGTTTGTTTTGTCAAAACAAATGGAATTTTTTTTGAAAGAAGAAAATGATTCCCTTAAAAGGAAAAATGAAGAGTTTGTTTTAAATTCTCAAAAAGAGCATGAAACTTTAAAAGAAAAGATAGAATATTTGGAAGGAAAATTGTCAAAATCCAAAGGCAAGGAGCCTTGTATTTGTTCTATCTTAAAAGAAGAAAATTACTCCTTAAAAATGGAAAATGATGAGCTTATAGAAAATGCTCAAAAAGACCATGGATCTTTTCAAGTTGAGGTGAAAATTTTGAAAAATAAAATTGAAAATGTTTTGAAGGAAAATACTATCTTGAAAAAGAAAAATGAAGATCATGGCAAAGTAATAAAAGGAAAAGAAAACTCCAAGAAATCTTTGGGAGTTAAGAAAAATAATGTTTCAAAAAATAATTCAAAATCCTCTCATAAATCATAAGGTTATGCCTCAATAAGTAAAAATAATGCAAATAAGTCAAGACCCTCACATGAAAACAAGATTTGTTTATATTGTGAAAGAAATGGTCATATTAGATATTTTGCCCTTATAGAGGAGAAAGAGGCAAAGAGAGGAAGATGAAATGGATTGTCAAGAAAAGAAACCCATTGGGACCCAAAGAAGAGTGGGTACCCAAAGTTACCTAGTCCGGTTAAACATCGCTTCCTTAGAACCTAGGATTAAGAATTAGAATTTAGGTTGACCTAGGTTAAAAGTTAAAAGGGATAAGGTGACTAAGTTTGTGCTTAAAATCTTAAAATCCTAACCTATGCATTTTAAACTGTTTAAATTACTTTATTGGGAACTTTTGATATCTATGCCAATATTGATCTTCAAATTTGAAAACCAATATAATGCTTTAATTGCATATATCCTCAGTTTTTTGATTTATTTCATTTTGAAATATTGGTTATTGCTTATGAGATGAAATAGCATGCAAAACTTGTTATTTAGAAATAAGTTTTTTTTTTTTTGTGATAAATGACAAAACCTTGTTCTTCTCATGTGAATTACTAAGGTTTAAAATATAAAATTTCTAAAGCTCGCATGTTAGATAAGTCCATCTCTTATGAAGAAGAGATATTTTCTTAGTCACATAATTTGTTTTGATGATATATGATTGCTTGGATATACAGTTAGAATATTTAGATCATAGCATTCATGAAATTAATTTTTAGTAAAAATCATCATAACAACAAGTGGTATTCAAATGAAGTACTAACATGTAATATCTTTATAACATATGTTTTGAATACCTTCCCTTTAGTGGCAATTTAGGAGAACATGTCTCCTAGAGCAATATTGAGTTAAGTCTAGTATACCCCTTATGCTCTTTGCCAAGTAGTAAGGACATACTTGCTATGCTTAAAGTACAAGTCATCTTGGACTTAGGACTATTTACCTCTACTTGGGATAAAGTAGCATGCACATCCTCACAATCTCTATAGTTAGGCTTGTCCTATAGGATTCGTAAGAAATGAAACAATATTTGCTATTGTGAAACATTAGACATCATTCCTCCAAAATGCAAGGCAAAGGGACTGAAAAAGCCTATTTTTGGGAAAAAGGTAGAAACCTTTAATTTCTGATATGAAAAACTTAGGTGTTGAATAAAGGTTTAGGAGCATGCTATAGTAGGTAGACCCATCTCTTATGAACAAGAGATATTCCATAGTTACATAATTTATTTTTCTAATGATATATGATTAAAATTTAGAACCATAGTAAGTACATCTAGACTATAAGCATATTTTATCCCTCCATAAGAAGTTGAGTGTTAGGAAAATTAATTATAACATTACAACATGGACACTACGAACCATCCAATTCTAAATTCATATTTGGATATGAGTCATCACTGAGAAATCAAACTAGTAAAAAGTTTCTAGAAACAATCTCTAGTGCTTACCAAAAGATATCCCATCATGATTATTTAGAAATATCTACTTAGGGATTCTTAGTTATATTGACTCGAAGATAGAGTGTTCCCTCTATGGTTGATTTAAGGGAAACTTCTTAACCTTTGTTAATGCAAGAGCATTCCCTTCCCCGAAAAAATGCTACCATAGAAAAATACTCCAGGACCAAATGACACACTTACCATGCTTAAATCTCAAGCATGAATTCTTCATAGGAAAAATGTCAATTTTGATTGCTTTGGAACAATTTACTGCATTGGCAAAATAGCTCTCGAGTTATACTCAAATATGATAAGCATCCCCTACCAAGGGATGTATGACTCATTATTTGGATCCAAATAAAACCAAAGTAATTCAAGAAGAGGTTTTCTTGACATTGGAATTATCTACCTCTTATCTTAAATTTACTTTGTTGAGATATTTGCTCAACAAAAGCTTCAAGCACTTAACAAAATTCTTAGGAAAATTCAATATCATATATTAGAGCTGCTAAACTGCCACATAATTCAATGTCCCTTACCTTTAAGAGGAAAATATGTCCTCTACAGTGGCAATAATGGAAACTTATGATTGACAAGTGATGAACTAACTAGATCTTATCCTTAACTCACTTGAATTAGGTCAAGCATCGCTTTGAGATATATATCCAAGTCAATAGGATGAAAAGAAATTTTTTGAATAAACTGGGAATTCATCTTATCATTACCTCAAAGCAATAATGGGTTCTTAAAATGAACATTCATTCTTATCTAGGAAACCCACACCCAACCATGAGCATCAATATGTTTGTGATATGCAATTTGGTTTCAAGCATTCACAAATTTTTTTGGTTGACAGAAAAAGAAGAAAGTTTCTTCTTATACTCTTTTTCATCCATTGTTGAATTATCCTTTAATATAAGAATACTCTACCATATTTTAGTATCAACTCTCAATCTTTAACAAATGGTAATAAACCTAAGAGATCATCATTCGGTAGTAAGTAAGTAAGCCAATCTAGGCACTTCAACTATTATAATTTAGCACCAATAAACTGATTTTTATATATTTAGCACATACTCACCTCATCACCATAGAAACTAGTCTTAATAGGCTCTTAGAGTATTTTTAAGATAAATGATTAGCACCTCTCTTTTCGATGATGATCAAAGGGGGAGAACATATTTGAAGTTATCCATGGGGATAAGATTTATGGTGTTATATATGTGAGGGAAAACATGATGTATGTGTGGGGGGAAATATGCATGTAATGTTATAAACTTTCTATTTTATGGAATGCATGTTAAAAGCTCAAATGAATATGAATTGTTTTTATGCCTCATATGCATATAGTAAGGGGGAGCAAATTATAAATATCATTTAACAATATGAATAAATTAAGGGGGAGCACATAAATTAAGGGGAACTTTAAAACATACCCCATAAAGAACACCAATGGTTTACCATCATCAAAAAGGGGGAGAATGTTAGCCTTAGAGGTTAAGTAAGCTTAATTGTCTTATTTTGATGATAACAACTCATTAGTGGTTCTAAGTAAGATTATCTTTGCACAATAAGCCTTAGTAAGAACAAATACAAATGCAAAGATTAAGTAGATTCTTAATAAGTTAGACATCATCAAAAAGGGGGAGAATGTTAGCCTTTAAAGCTACACTATCTTGGTTTATATGTTTTGATGATATTAACCTATTTGTTGTTCCTAGTATTTTCCATCCTTGTAGATCTTAGCTAGTATAGGTACAAAGTGTCAGATACATGGAGGTACCAAATTAGAAGCAAAGATCGGACCAAGTAGACATCAAATAGAAAAGATCGGAAGGACGCTGACTCGGAAGCACCAAAGCACATCCTGAAGTTTTTATTGTGTATAAATTAATTGTAATAAGGGTTGTGTGAGTGAGTGTGTATTGTAACTCTTGCGGTGTGTATTTTGCATGATTTTTGAGTAAGAGTTGAGCAATTGCATAAGCATACTAGGACACATGAGTTTATAGGATTGCACTAAAGACATAAACACAAACTCATCTTTCATGGCTTTCAAAGTTAAACTTAAAGAGTTTGTTAAATGAATCCTAAACTCAAATATATTTTCTAAAAAGATAAGTTTTCAAACATCTTGGTATTTTAAACATCTTCATACTTAGTCCCGGTTTTATCAAAACGAGTCTTGTGTCCTAAAGGTTTAAAGAAAGTCAAGTATATTTATAAAAGGACATACTAAGCATATAAGATATCAAAATGGGGTTTCAAACATGTTTTATTAATTAAGATATCTTATATTCAAAATGAAACTCATTTGGACAAATTTTAATCTTCATTAGACTTAATATATTTCATATACTTTTGTCCAAGAATGTTTTGAGTCATTAAAACGCTTTCTGATAAGGAAAAACAAAGCAGTCGTCACTACCGTAGTGCAGCCTGGAGTCCTGAATACTTTTCGGTATTTTGGATATAACTTTTTCTAACAAATTCCAAATTGGACGATCTTGGTGTCCTTGGAAAGCTAAGACAAAATTCCACAACTTTCATGTTGATGAATTTTTCTAATTCAGGGACCTCATCAACGAACACAGGGGATTCATTGACGAGTCGCAGTATATGATTAGTCGACGAGTGCAGGGGCCTAGTTGACGAGTCTAGTGGGCAGAATGATGCTAATGGGCGGAAAACAGGTAGTTTACCAAATAAAATATATTTTCTTCCCCCAAATAGCTAGTTAGTGGCTCCTAAGGCTCTTGGGCTATAAATACAAGCTATTAGACTTGTATTAACATGGTTTTGAGCATTGTTGATCATATTTGTGAAAAATATCATTTTATCCAACACCTAAGCACTTTACACTTTGCATTTTAGTTATTTTTCACAAGTGCTCAATCCTCTCTTGCTCACTTATCTTGTAAGATTCATTCCTTCCGAGAATAGAGTGAGGATTTGGTTGTATTTCATATTGGCTCATTTAAGGAGCATTAAATTGTATTTCCAATCTCTTGTAAGGTTCTTTGTGAACCATTGTTGTAAAGTTCTTTGTGAACCGAAGCGAAGGCTTTTGGTGAGCACGGTAGGGATTTATTCCTGAGTGTAGGAATTTGTTCTCATGTGTAAGGCTTCTCTGCCGGTGTAGGAGTATCTTTAGTGGATTGTGGAATTCTTGGCTTGGTGCTAAGGCGTGGACGTAGGCTTGATGTCGAACCACGTAAAAATATTGGTGTTGTTATTTCTCTCCTTTATACTCTTTATTTTATATCTTGTGCATGATTTATATTCATATTGTGATATAATTTCTTGTATCTTGCCAAGAGTTTTTATTTTGTAGAAAGATACGTATTCCGCGAAAAGAGTCTATTCACCCCCCTCTAGACTATATACTCCGAGCTAGGACTTCCAAAAATAATTATTATTTAATAGAAAAAAAAATGGTATGAAAATCGGGGCGTCACAAGGCCAACCGTGGTTAGGTCAGCCTTCGGGCCGCACAACTCAGTCATTTGAGGAAGCATGACGATGACATGGGAATATCCTCAGGGCGGCCATGAGTTACAGGCACGTTGTGGATTTTATACTAGCGGAAACTCATATGCTGGATTATGATTACTCATTATAGACACGATAATGAATAGCCATGGGTTACCGACACGTTGAGATACATATATGAGGATAGCCATGGGCTGGAATGTGAAAAATGAAAATGAGAAAGAAAAGCTTACGAAAGCTATTGAGATACGAATATGAGAAAGAAAAGCTTATGAAAGAAAGTGTGAATATGATTTTGAGAAATAAGAAAGTACATGTATGATTATTAAAATGATAAGAGAGTTTTTTAGAAAATATGTTTTACATACATATATGATTATGAGTACATATCTATATATTTTCTCCCAACTATTATATGTATTAAAATGGACTGTGATATGATGTAACGTCCTATTATTTCTTTTCCAGCTCTGACTTTTTTTTTTTTAATATTGTAAGATTTATAATGCTCTGGTACCTACTAAATTAAACCAAACCATCAACCTAAGTAGCGAGAAGCGGAATCCATATAAACACCATCAAGAAAATATACAATACCAAAGTACTAAAATGTGTCCCCAAAATATACATATAAGACTGTTTCTCAAAATACCCTCAACTGGGCTAGGGCTATACATAAATACTCTAAAAAATACTCACTATACTGACAAGGCAGTACTGAGGCCCCTCTATTTGCGAGCCTGATCTGCTCGCCTACCTGGATCACCTGAAAAATGTTAAAGTAATGAGATGAGTCAATGCTCAGTAAAACGAAATATGTTATTGCTAATGTGTGGCAACTGAGTTACAATACTTTAAAGATCTGTTTCTAATAATCATGTATAACTAAATATAAGAATATAAATACAAATAACATATACAACCACCACCTGTACCCCCTGCTGCTTAACATATCGGTTTTTATAGGTTTTCCATTCATAATACTTCTACTAGACATAAATACCCCCACTGTTACTGTCAAACTATATATACATAATAATAACTGAAAACCTCCCTAGATGGCTGTATGTCATGATTTAACCCCTCATGACAGGATTGTGTGGCCTGAAAGCGGGAGCTACCCTGGCTAGCCGACCAGGATAAACCACTATACTCCATCACTCTGATCAGCCCTCCTTAACCCATATCTGATGGGGAGCCTATCCGCTCCTGGGCATTTGATCGACCTACTTATCACGTATTATTTGAATAGGTGGTTGCACTATATACTGAATATCTGTATATAGCAATGGTACCGGGCTCTGCTGAATCTGATCCATCAGGGTCTGATACTAAATAATACATTACTATATACAATCTATTTTTTTTACCATGATTTTGTAATATCTGTATTAACCATGACGCTATGATAAACTGTATCTGTATCAACTGTATTTCTGAAATGAACTGTAAAATTGTACGTCATGGTACTGAAACCTGTTTAATCATGGTATTCTGTAATTTCTGTAAAATATATTCACTGCTTGTATATTCTGTAAAACATAGCTCTAAAAAATACTATAATGCAGGTCTCTGTACTATATTTATATTCTCAAGCCACACAATGATTTAAAACATATAATATATAATTGATAAACTATATAAATTTCTGCTGTGAATAATAATCTAGTAAAATATACATTTCATACTGAAAATCATTCTAAAACTGCCTAGCATAGCATATTTCCCTTACCTGATTCCTGCTAAAATCTCCCTACTATGAAGGGTCCTACACCCGCAGGGTTCTCCACTCAACACCCTAAAAATCATATATCTCAGAACAAAACATCATTATTTCTACGTCTACTACATTTCCTACAACTGATACTAAACCAAATTTTGCGTAAAAGACCTTACCCTAAATTTGTGATGAAATCCAACTTCGCCCCACCGACGATCCGCTCTAGCAGACTTGGAGAGAACTTTCCCCAAGAGCGTCGTGGTGGCCTCAGATCGTCGATTCGACGAACGACGGGATTGAAATCGAAGAGAGATGGAGGTAGAGCCATAGGAGAGAGAGAGAGGGAGTGAATTTCTGTAAATTTCTGCATAAAAAATCCAATTTTCATCTATTTATAGAGCCGAATTCGTCGATGAGACACATCACCTCGTCGACGAGTCCTATAGAAAGTTTGTCAGCAAACCTGCACCCTCGTCGATGAATTTCAAACTTCCAAAAATCCTCTCCCTCTCTCGGTATCTTCTCGTTGATGAAACTTGTCTTCATCGACGAGGCTCTCTTGTACCCTCATCGACGAATCCCCTGTGTTTGTCGACGAGGTCATGAGAAAATCCCTTAGGTTATTATATCCAAAATGCAATGTTGCGTTCGTCGACGAAGTCTGCTGCCTCCTGTTTCTATTCTCATTTTTATCCCTCTTTATTATTTAAATACCCTTACTCTTTGGGTCGTTACATATGATGTAATTGAACTCATACTACCACACACTATGAATAATTTATTCCGTCTTACTAAGAGGTGTATCGCCCAAATATTTTAATATTTCAGGGAACCAAAACAGACCAGGAGATAGAGCTCTGAGATAGAGGGGAGTTGGTACCCTGATAGACAGGGTAAGCATTTTGTGTTGGGGGAATGTGTTTGTGTAATCCCCTAGGGTAGGTTATGGACTTTTGGGGATGTATATGGATGTTTAGAACTCTAGTTATTTGTATTCTGGATGGTATGTAAATATGGACTTTCGCTGTTAGGCATGTTCTTCTATGATGGACTGATTATCTGGTATCCCTCATCGGGTCGGGTCTTGATGATATATGATATCAGGGTTTTGATATGACAAATGGTGATAAATACTATTTTTTATTTAATTTTGAAAAAAAATGGTGGAAAAATCAGGTCGTGATATTTTTGGTATCAGAGCCTAGGTTGCCAGGTTTTGCAGACTCCAGTAAAATAGCGAAATACAATACCAGTGTATAGGACTGGATTTTGATGGGAGTAGAGGATGGATAGACTAGGATATAAGTCAGTCATTGTGGAAGATAAGATTGAAATTGTTGACCTCGTAGGTCATACCCGGTTTTGATAATGACAAATACTCAAGTATTTGATGGCTATCTAGTTGTGTGCAGGTTTATATTAACAGATCAATTGATGACACATGAAGTAAAGCCTGAAGACCCTGAAGATTATTTTATGTTGTAATTCATTTTATGGCATTATTCAGGTTTGTAATAGTAATTATAGGAAAAATATCTGTAATAATCTCTGCATGTCATGCATGTAGGTTATTGTAAGCTCAAAGACCTTAGAAGGCCCTTAGGTCCCTATACAAATGCACAAAATAGTCCCCATAATCACTTACATTATCTGGGGAATTAATTAAAATAAATTGGAATTAATAAGCAAAATCTGTGAGAGGTCGGGCGATCGAACCCATGGTGTTCAAAACACCTTGGGTGCCCAAACCGTGGACCGGTCAACAGGTTGACCTAAGTTTGGCAAACCAAACTAAAATACATATACCGTTCACGATTGACTGAACCGCTGATATGACCTTACACCACCAACTCGGCAGGCCAAATTTCACGTTCAAATGACTTCGGGCGACCGAACACATGAGTTCAGTTAATCGAACTCTAGACCAGGCGACCGAAATGCATACAGAATGAAAATTGCCTCAGTTCAGCAGACTGAACCCTTTCTCAGGTGACCGAACTTCAAAAAGTAACTTTTTCTATTGAGTCTGTTCGGGCTACCAATCCATGGTTCAGCCACCTAAAAACTCTCGGGTTGTTTTATTTTTACCAAGGTTAAGCACAGTTAAACGGGATTAATATTTATTAATGGCTTTAAAACAATTTTAATAATTCCCCCCTTTGTCTTTAACGGTTATAATTTGGCCTACTTCTTTAAATAGGGCCTCGTCTGTGAAGATTAACATGAGATTAGAAAAATCATTAGTGAAAAATCCTCTTAAACTTAAAAAGCTTATCTTGCCCATACTACTTCAAATCCTCTCATACACTCATTCCTTTGATCAATCCTAGTATTGTGAGAGTTCTTATTGTGCTATTGCTTTGTTATATATTGCTTAATGCTCTCAATATTTTGGTTGTTGATTGTTATTGATTTTGGAGAGTTAAGCAAAGAGTTAACCCACAAATTTAAATTTGATAAATCTTGTGTTGGGAAAACTTAGTAGCTTGAGGATCTTTGCATTGTTATTGCAAGATTCCTATAGTTATAATTTTTATGTGCTAAATATATTACAAGCTATATTTTTCAAACAATTCTTGTACTTATTTCATTGAGAAAAATATTTTGAGTTAGTTTGAATATTTAATCAGTGTCTTTGAAACTCTAATCTGTTATTGAGATTTCCTATATTGTTGATGTGTGGTTGATTGATTACATTTGATACATATTTGCTTGATTGAGAAGCATAATCACTGTACCCAGTTTATTATTGAGAAATAATGTTGTATTCCAGACGGGGCCTGAGGGAGCAGTAATCCAGCCCAAGAAGGATTGTATGTAAAGGTTGAGGTCAGCCATGTGCTAATTGATCTGGTTGTTTTAGGTGCCGCTCCACCCGCTAAGTGAGTTTATAGTGTAATTTTTGTACTTGTTAGCCAAGGCGAGGACGTAAGCAGTTTGCCGAACCTTGATAACATTTTTGGTGTCGTCCTCTTTACTACTTTATTGTGCATGCTTGGTTAAATTTCTAGTGCCGCTTAATTTTTGCTAAAAATATATACTTATTTTTTTTTATACGAATTAGATTGACCTTAGGCTTGTGTAATACTGCTATTAGTGGATTGAACTACGGGATAAATTTTAAAATACCAATTCACCCCCCTCTTGGGATTATAGTAAAACTAACAGAAATTTAGGTTTCTATCTTGCGACTTGGAGGTAGGAGTTCCGTGGTTGTTTCTGTGATTTCCCTGGGGTGACAATTTCAGGAAAACCATACTAAACTATCATCGGTTCTTGTTTGTAAGTGGTAGGACTGAATCTTAAATTGGGATTGAGGATGTTAAATGGTTATAGCAGAATATTTTATGGATCTCAATTTGTTAAGTGTATTGGCGGTATTATAAGAATTGAATTCTAAGACTGTTTTGTATCAGTTTTAGGATGGAGCCTGGAAGTAATAGTGCACATGCTTGAGGAGATGATGCAGGGTCTTCCAGTATGGGGGGAGGAGACCCTGATGCAGTGTTACGTTGTAAGGACCCGAGAAAATTAAATAATAAAAGAAATGGGAAAAAGAAATTTCTGGGCCAGTTAAGGAGAAAACCGGCGACGGTTTTCTAAAGAAGGAAGAAAACCGGCGACGATTTTTTGAGGGTCTGAGAAAATTGGCAATGGTTTTCTCTGTAGTGCTGAATATATGAAAGTCCCGCGAGCCATTTCCTTTTTTCAATTGAAATTTTCTCTTCTCTCCCTCATGCAAACCCATGACCCTCCAACCTTCCACCGTCGATTCTGGCTCCGTTAAGCCTCATCTCAATGATCAGGAACCACCACGGGATTCTTAGGAAGATTCTTTACAACCTGTATAGAGCTGATTTTCAATTTGAGGTTCCGGGGCTCCATCCCAAAATTAGGGTAAGTAGGGTATTTTTAGGTTTTATTCTTAATATGGAGCATATAGGCCCTAGGGAATGATAAAATAACATTTTATTGAAGTTTGGGTTGATAAACTCGGGTTTTTGAATTAGGATTTAGGTGAGTGCCGCATGGAACGTTTCAGGGTTCCCACGGGCATAATCTAAGAAAACAGGTAAGGGGAATTAATTATAGTAGGTTTTTATTAAATTTTAAACTAGTTAATTTGGGTATACAAAATATATATATATATATATATATATAGGTATGACTTATTTGAACAGATGGCCATTTGGAAAATATTGACCTTTGATATAATATATATATTATATATATGAAAAATAAATTGTGTGGCAGGAATACAACTTTCATAAATTTAATTGGTGGATGTGAGTACAGAATGATGAAATTTGTTGTTGGATTGTGAACATTGGTTAGCTGTGAGTACAATTATTGGTGAATAATGATTGTTTGTGATTAATGGTTGCTTGAGATTGTTGCGTGACAAATAATGTGATGTGTGTATATAAGTCATTTTGTGTGTTTATTCGTGTGTATCACAATATAACGTTGGCAGGCCTAAGGAGTTCGTTATATTGCCTAGATGTAATCACAATATACGTTGGCAGACCTGAGGAGTTCGTATATTGTCATTATATATTGGGGTAAAGCATTGGCAGGTCTAAGGAGGTTGTTCTACTGATATACTATAGGTAGGTCATAGGGATTGGTACTAGTGGTTAGTGGTGTCTGTGTGGGCCACGATATATTTTTGTGTGATGTTAGTCATGTGTGGACCAGTCCTATGTGGACCGTGTAATCTGTGTGATGTTAGTATTGTGTGGACCAGTCCTGTGTAGACCGTGTAATCTGTGAAGATGTTAGTCCTGTGTGGACCGTGTATCCTATAAGAGTGTGAGTCCTGTGTGGACTGTGTGTTTTGTATGAATGAGAGTCCTGTGTGGACAGTGTTCTCCTGTGTGGATAGTTTGTGAGAAATGTGATAATAAAAGATAAATGGTATGTTAATTTAATTATATGTATATGTATGGCAAGGTAAAACTTTATGCCAAAAGCTTGCTAAGAAAGGCGAGTGCCCTGGTATTTTCAGTTTGGTACCAAAGTAGAGGGAAGCTACTTATATGGGCGGGTAACCTTTCATATTCTTGAAAATTTTGCCTATATACATAGCCCAAGGGCTTACTAAGTAAGGTGAGTGCCCTGATATTAGTATTAGAGCAAAGGGAAGCTACTTGTATAGGCGGGTAATCTTCCCTATTCTCGGGTATTATCATTAAAAATAATTATGAATGTGAGTATGAAATCAGAGGTCGGTGTTGATATTAATGATGCATTTTCTCAGCTGCTAAAGACAGTGAACTACAAACGAATATATGTTCTGTATTATTTAAACACTTTGCCACACATTATTATGATTTATTCTACCTTATTGAGACGTGTCTCACCCTAGTGGATGATTGTATTTTCAAGTCCATCAGGAGATTGAACTTAGAGCTTCGGGCAGGGTAGTATTTCATTTTGGTAAATTTTGGGGTGACTATATGAACACTTTATGTATAGTTACGTTTTTAAATATTGGGATGTAATATAAATAGCTGTTGTTGTTATTTTCGGGGTTTATAGGTAGACTATGGTATTTAATTTGAGGTTTTTTATCTTCTTTTTGCTGCATGATTGTGATGTTTGGTATCAAAAACAGGTAATTGAAACACATAACCTTTAGGCCCCACTTGGCGAGTTTGGGGTGTTACATACGTAGTGTCACCTAGCAGGTGATGACAGAGATGACTATGGGTTCAGGGGAGCGGAGCTTCATGATTGAACAGTTCACGCGCATAAAGTCCCCATCGTTTTTTGGAGGGGCTGACCCAGTAGTGGCTGAGAATTGGGTCCGGGATATTGAAGACATGTTAGCAGTGCTCCTTTGTATTGAGGAAAAGAAAGTGCCCTTTGTTGTGTTCAAGTTAACTGGAGAGGCAAAATGCTGGTGGAGCTCAGTGAGACTGTTAGAGGAGCAGAGACCTAAGCTTGTAGCAGTGACCTGGAGCCACTTCAGGGAGTTATTTTTCAAGCGATACTTCCCCGCTACCATCAAAAAGGCAAAGGCGGTAGAGTTTTTGTATTTGACTTGGGGGTATATGACGGTACATCAATATGCAGTTAGATTTATTGAGTTGTCCCAGTTTGCCTCATACTTAGTGCCAGACGAGGAGAAGAAGGCGAGGAAGTTTAAGGAGGGCCAGAACTAGGGATTATATGAGCAGCTTGTATGTTTCAGGCCCAGATTTTTTCAGAGATAGTTAACAGAACCACAGTGATTAAGAGTCGCCTACAGAGGGGCATTGCGACGTAGAGTCAGGGAAAGAGATTCGTGCCTCCAGATTTTCAGGCAGGATCCGTCAGGGGCCCTAGAAGAGACAGGATAGTTGAGGAGGTCGGAGACAGGGGATAGGAGATCGAGCGGTACAGGGCAGACCGATGTCTCCTTTCTATCCTAGATGCTTTAGGAGACACCTAGGAGAGTGCCGAGTTAGAGGGATGGTTTGTTACCAATGCTATCAGCTTGGCCATATGGTGAGAGACTGCCAAGCACCGCCAGTTATTGCGCCTACTCCTATACTATATCGAGGAGGTCACCAGGAGTCCCAAGGCGGTCAACAAAGGAATATCGCCGCAGCACGGGTCTATGCGCTGGCACCAGAAGATGTTGAGGCAGCAAGAGATGTCGTGATAGGTACTGTTTCAATTCTGTCATATACAACTATTGCTTTGTTTTATTCAGGGGTGATTCACTCCTTTATCACCTAGGAGTTTGTTAAATTTTGTGGGATAGAAACTCAATCGCTAGATATCAATTTTTCCATTTCTATGCCGACTGGGGTTATAATGTCAGGTAAGAAGGTACTCAGGAATTGTCCAGTCTGTATTCAGGGAAGGTCTTTATCAGCTAACTTGGTGGTCTTAGATATGTTTGGGTTTGAAGTGATTATGGGGATGGATTGGCTAGTTGCCTACTATGCCAGTATTGACTACCATTAAAGAGAGGTAGTTTTCATACCTCTAGGGGGACAGGAGTTCAGATTTGTGGGATCATGTGTGCGCGTCCCACCATAGTTGTTATCTACCATTCAGGTGAGGAGATTGTTGTTGGAAGGCTATCAGAGATATTTGGCCTGTGTGAAGAAGGTGTTGGAAGGTGAGTTGGGGTTAGAGGATATCCCGATAGTGAGTAATTTTTCAGATGTATTTTCTGAGGATTTTCCGGGACTACCTCCTGAAAGTGAGGTAGAATTTACAATTGATCTAATTCAAGGGATAACGCCAATTTCGAAAGCGTCATATAGAATGGCACCGGCGGAATTGAAAGAATTGAAAGAATAGTTACAGGAACTGTTAGACAAAGGGTTTATTCGGCCCAGCGTGTCACTCTGGGGAGCGCCGGTATTGTTTGTGAAGAAGAAATATGGGTTGATAAGAATGTGCATCGACTACAGAGAAATTAATAAAGTGACCATCAGGAATAAGTACCCGCTTCCCCGCATCGATGATTTGTTTGATTAGTTACAGGGAACACGTATTTTCTCGAAGATAGATCTGCAATCTAGGTATCATCAGGTGAAGGTTAGGGCAGAAGGCGTTCCAAAGACAACATTCAGGATTCGGTATGACCATTATGAATTTATGGTTATGCCATTTGGGTTGACAAATGCTCCTGCATTATTTTTGGATCTGATGAACTGGGTCTTCCACTAGTATTTTCGGACCAGTTCAGGGTGGTATTCATTGACAACATACTGGTGTATTCAAAGAACCCATATGAGAACAAGGAATAGCTGAGGATAGTGCTTCAGATGTTGAGAAAAATAAAGCTATATGCAAAATTCAAGAAGCGCGAGTTCTAGCTGAGGCAAGTTACCTTCCTTGGACATGTGGTATCCAGGGGTAGTATTTCAATGGATCCAAGCAAGATCTAGGCGGTGGTGGATTGGGTTCGACTGAAGAATGTGCAGGAAAATAGAAGCTTCTTGGGTTTGGCTGGGTACTACCTTAGATTTGTTGAGGGCTTCTCTAAAATGTCGGGTCCTTTGACGAGATTAACCAGGAAAGGTGGGAAATTTGAGTGGACCAATGAATGTGAACAGAGCTTTCAGGAGTTAAAGTGGCGGCTCATCACTGCACTGATGTGGACAATTCCTTCAGGAGAAAAGGGTTTCATAATTTATAGTGATGCATCGCATAAAGGGCTCGGGTGTGTGCTGATGCAGTAGGGGAGAGTGGTAGCATATGCCTCCCGATAGCAAAAAGAATATGAGAAGAATTACCCTACCCATGATCAGGAGCTAGTAGTGGTGGTTTATGCGCTACAAATTTGGAGACACTATCTATATTAGGGTAGGTGTGAAATTTTCACTGATCATAAGAGTTTGAAATACTTTTTCACACAGAAAGAATTAAACATGAGGCAGAGGAGATGGCTGGATTGGATAAAAGATTACGATTGCACCATTAGTTACCACTTGGGAAAGGCTAATGTGGTAGCTAATGCTCTGAGCCGGAAATCAATGGGAGCAACAGTGTCAGCAGGGATGATTCAACATCTAATTCAGATGGATTTGGAAATACTTGGGGTGGAACTCGTAGAAGGCGATCACCAGGCATTTATTGTCAATCTAGTACTGCAGCCGACCCTACAGGAAAGAATTAAAGTTGCTTGGCAGAAAGACGCAAAATTAATGAAAATTATGGATAAAGTACTGGATGGTCAGGAGGCAGATTTCAGTATCTCAAATGATGGAGCCTTGAGGTTCTATACCAGGCTGTGTGTACTTGCCGACCTTGAGATTAAGAAAGTTATTCTGGAGGAAGCGCACCGATCCCTGTATACTGTACACCCTAGTAGCACTAAAATGTATAGGGATCTTCGGGAGTCTTTTTGGTGGATTAATATGAAAAAAGAGATCGCTAAGTTTGTAGCGCAGTGTTTGACATGCCAGCAGGTGAAAGCTAAGCATCAAAGACTGACGGGATCATTGTAGCCACTCCACATCCCTAAGTGGAAGTGGGAACATATAGCGATGAATTTTGTCAAAGGATTACTGCCAGCACTACATGGACACGACACTATTTGAGTAGTCGTAGATCGATTGACAAAGATTGTCCATTTCTTACCTATCAGAATTAACTACCTCATGAGTAGACTAGTAGATTTGTATATTTAGGAGATAGTTAGACTGCATGGCGTACGAGTGTCCATAGTATCAGACTGAGACCCACATCTTACATCCCAGTTTTTGAGGAGTTTACAAAAGGTAATGGGTTCTCAGTTGATGTTCAGCACAACATTTCATCCTCGGATAGATGGTCAGATGGAGAGGACGATACATATACTAGAGGATATGGTACGAGCTTGTGTGCTGGACTTCAGGGATAGTTGGATACAGTTCATACCACTAGTCAAGTTTGCTTATAATAACAGCTATCAGACCAGTATTGGGATGACACCATATGAGGTGTTATATGGCAGGAGGTGCCGATCCCCGTTGTACTGGGATGAGATTGGAGAAAGACAGATTTTGAGGCCAAAGCTGATATAACAGACTCATCAGAGATAGGATCAGAATAGCACAGAGTTAGCAGAAGAGTGATGCAGATACTCACCTGCGAGAGTTGGAGTTTGATGTAGAAGATCATGTATTTCTGAAAGTGGCACCAATGAAAGGAGTGATGAGATTTGGGAGGAAGGGTAAACTGAGCCCTAAGTATGTTGGACCATTCAAGATTCTTGAAAGAGTGGGTCTAGTTGCCTACAAGTTGACATTACCACCAGTTTTGTCTAGAATCCACGATGTATTTCACATTTCCATGTTGAGAAAATTCGTCTTAGATCCCTCCCATGTGATTGGTTATGAGGCATCGGAGCTTGATGATGCCTTATCTTATAAAGAGATGCCAATGCAGATTTTAGACTAGAAGGAACAAGAGCTACGTACAAAGAGGATCCCACTGGTAAAAATGTTATGGCGCAATCATTCAGTAGAGGATGCTTCATGGGAATTAGAGGAATAGAGCGCCAAAGATACCCACACCTGTTCAGACCTAGAGTTGAATTGGGAAAAGAAAGTGAATAACAAGGTATGTATTTTGATTTGTATAGTATAGGATATGTAGTGTTTTGGTTTTGATTATGAATGGTTTCGAGGGAGTTTTCTTTTGATGTACATGAATGTAATCTCTCAGAACCCTTTTTTTGTAACCACGGTATTTGTCACGCCTCGAACCCGGCAATGGGCCCCAGGGTGTGATGTAGTAACCTAACATGTCCCTTTATCATACAAAACACACATGATACTATAATGAATGAGGGTCCGACCCCGTGGGGTTTCTGTACACCCTATACACATTCACATACACGACATATACGCAGCAAAAAAGTTCATTCCATACAAACATCGTACCATACCAGAGTCTATACAAATAGAGTCTAAGCTCCATATTACAAAACATTATCTCGGGTGCCAGCAATACCCAAAACAACAACCCTATTATAGTCTAAGTACTTACACAAGTATCCTATACAAGTAAACCGACCACCACGCTCCCAACACTAGGACGCTAGTTCCGGTTACTCGAAGGACCTGAAAACATATACGTATGATAGGGGTGAGATACATCTCAGTAAGGCAGATTCAGGTTATATTGGTGTGCGGAATATGAGTGTTATCATAACATAAAACATAACATGGTTCAGTTTCAGTATTTCCACAATACAATTCCAGTATAGTTCTCAACACACACATGATTAATCAACCCGGTGTTGTCAAACCCTTCGACACGAAGTCGGCCCGCATTACACGGCGTCCCAGGAACATGGCGTAGCCCCAGGCTCCCATGGCATCGTACCGATACATCTAGTGGATCCACACCCTTTGGTGATCAACGGGTAAGAAGCGATATTTCATGCCTTTGGATATAGAGCCGGACACTCTTGCCACTGACAGGTGGTATTTCACACCCTCGGATATAGAACTTGACACTCTTTCACAACCTAGAACAATTCGGAACACACGTTCCTATATCTCATTTCAGCATATCATAACTCAATGCATATTCATATAACAGTTCATTCCACACTTATTTGGTAATCACAAAATCATGATTTTCATAATATAGTTTAAAACAAGTCAAGGCACGGCTATCTCCATAACACAATATACCCAACAATATATCCACGGTTTTCCAACGAAACTAGAGATGCAACTCGACGCCCCCTTTTTCCCAAAACTGTAACGTGAAAACCCCGTAATTTTTACCGTTAGATTTCTCCAAATTACTATCCAAAACATACACAGGATCATGAACCATAGTTCTACTGAATCCAATTTAAAAAATAAACGATATAAACAGAATCCTCTTACCTTTCCACGAAAATCCAAACACAAACTCTACGGCTCCTAAACAATGAACCGAGTTCCCAAAACCTATAAATCACAATACCTTAATTACTTACAATCTTACTCTCTACAGATCTATTGAAACGAAAATGAAAATCTAGCCTTACCTCGATTTTTGGGTCAAAACTCGAAGACCTCAAAATGAAGATCCATTCCACAGAACACGTAAAGATTCCTTCCCTAATTCTTGCAGTAACGTCGGATCGTCGATTCTAATGACGAACGGCGAAGAAATATATATATATATATATATATATATAGAGAGAGAGAGAGAATTTTGATAACTTAGCCAAGAAGCAAAGGAAATGGATATTTATAGAGCCTTTGACCCGACCAACCTCGTCGACGAGCCAGTGAAGGAAATTCGTCGATGTCGCGGTGGCCTCGTTGATGAGCCTGAGATTTTAGGATTTCCCAAAATCTCTCTGCTTCTCCTCATTGACGAACCTCTGCATTTCGTTACCGAACAATAGAAGGGCCTTTGTCTACGAAAACACTAGCTTCATCGACGACGCCTGCTCAAATGACTGTTTTACCCTTTTCCTATTTATTTATTCCATATCTCACGGTTCGGGTTCTTACAGTATTCCTCCGCCAAAAGTGAGGGTAATTAATAAAATTTGGATGTTTCTTTAAGGATAAAAAGGTGATGAATAGCAATTTTGAGGACAAAATTTTATAAGGAGGGGAGAATGTAGAGACCCGAAAATTTTAATTTATGAAAGTAATAAAGGAAAAGAAAAGAAAGAGAAAGAGAAAGAAAAGAAGGTAAAGGAGGGGGCATCAGCAGGGATTCATCGACGAACCTATGGTCTTCGTCGACGAATGTCCTTCTTGGTCTCATCGGCGAATACACGTGTCTCGTTGACGAGAAGATACCGAAAGCAGAGATTTTTTTTTTCAGGCCAATAAAGGTTCGTCAACGAACCCATTATCTTTGTCGATGAACGTATTTTCGTGGATCATGGACGAATTTATTCTTCGTCGACGAACTCCCCTCTGTGACTCGTTGACAAATGCATGTGTCTCGTCGACGAAGTCACGTGGCCAGCAGTCTATAAATATACTGAAATTAGAATTTCAGCATGAATTTCATTTCTCACTCCACTCTCTCTCTCTCTAAGTTCTATTTCTCTCCCTTCTCTCTTCATTTACGATCTGATTCTTGTCAGAATCGATGATCACAAATTACCACGATGATCTCTAAGTGATTATTTGCAAGTTGGCCGAAGTGGATTGTTGATTTGGAGTCATTAGACACCACTCCAAAATCAAGGTAAGTAAGGTATTTTAGGGTTTAAGTGTTTATTTAGAGTATATAGGGCCTAAGAAATGCTAAATGAGAAATATTCTGAGAGATTAGTTGATTAATTTGGAAAAAAATGTGAATTTCAGGGTTTTGAGTTTCGAACGCCTTAGGCGTAGGATTTGGGTTTTGGCAGGTCTCTCAGTAAGTCAGGTAAGGGGAATGAATTATAACAACTATTTTGGAAAATAAATTGTTGATTTAAAGTATGTGAAAATGAAATATGATATTTTGCCAATGGTTAAATGAAAATTGTGTGGCATAAGAAATATGATATAACATGTTATATTAGGAATGTAATTGAATTGAGATATATGATTTGCGCTGAGGAAAATGAGATTATGAAATATATACTGTAACGTTCCTCAATTTCTTAACATAAAATATCACATAATAAATAAAATGGTCAACCTGAACCCGTGGATAGCGGGGACACCTGTCAAACACAGCGGAAAACCTAGCAGCAGTAAATATAAAATCTCAAACATCCAATCATAAAACATAATACCAGAGCTTTCTATAACATCAAAATACTATTATGATATACAACCTCCAAAAGTTAAAATAACACTAGGAATAAATAACAAAAACTCCCGATCCTAGTTCAATGCTTACCCTTCTAATAGGGAAGCTCCAATCACTCAATGGCGGCTCTAGCCCGCCGGTCTCACTGGATTTCCTGAAAATCATTTAATGTTTGAGGGTGAGACACTTCTCAGTAAGGGAAAATAAACTAAATACAGCTGTGTGGCAACATGAATATTTAATGCATTTATACGTATACAGTACATTTCATAATTCTATAAACATCATCATATCGTACTGGGTAAACATATATTTTCACATCTATTAATAAATCATAACATACATAAAATCATCTGTTATAACTGTAGTACTGAAAATAAACCCAGGATGAATAGTTAGCTGGTGTCATGTATTACCCCCCATGACGGGTTGTGCAGCCCGAAGGCGGGACCAGACAATGGCTGGCCGACCACTGCCGAATCAAATATGCCTGTAAGTACGATGAGCCCACCACACCCTAGTCCGGACTGCCAGGTGGACGTCCACACTCTACTGAAAGCCACATCGACTATCCATCTCTCATCCCCTCATGGGATGGTTAGCACTAATCTAACGTAGATATTTGATCTACATATATAGCTATGGTACCGAGCCCTAAACTGAACTAAACTAACATCATGGTTGTAATAACATATAATACATGAACATACATATAATATCATTACGGCCTCATGCCGAAAATATAGTAATTACGGCCTCGTGCTGAAAACATAAATACGTGGCCTCGTGCAAATAACATAAATACGGCCTCGTGCCGATAACATAAATACATGGCCTCGCACCAATAACATAAATACGGCCTCGTGCCGATA
This sequence comes from Malania oleifera, assembly GCF_029873635.1. Taxonomy (NCBI): domain Eukaryota; kingdom Viridiplantae; phylum Streptophyta; class Magnoliopsida; order Santalales; family Ximeniaceae; genus Malania; species Malania oleifera. The sequence goes on along the minus strand of NC_080422.1, from coordinate 102,731,471 downwards.
ACATAAATATATGGCCTCATGCCAAAAACATAAATACGGTCTCGTGCCGATAACATAAATATATGGCCTCGCGCCAAAATTGTTTCAGGTATATATATTCTGAAAATATATCATTTATCACATAATCGTTAAAACCATCACAACATAACTCATATTTTCATAATACCTGAAATCATGCTTTGTTCGTAAAATCTTTCACATCATAATACATTTCACACAAAATAATATTCATGCCACACATATGCTGTTAAAAGTCATACTTCATATTCTAAAATAGTGAATTACTTACATCTCATACATACATATACATTTTAATCATCATAGCAGTATTTTCCCAATCGTACATTTCATTCGTAATACACAATATAACATATGCTTTTCTGAAAATAAATTTACTCATAATCAATAATAATTTGTATGGAAAATTATTGCTTTAGTTTATTCCCTTACCTGACTATTGAGAAATTCCTTAGGACCCAAAATTTCACGCCTTTGGCACCCGAAATTTAATTCTTGCAATTTACATTTTTTCCCAGATTAATTAATCTATTTCTCCAAAATAATACTCATCTAGCCTTCCTTAGGCTCCATATACCTCAAATTAATATTTAAACCATTATTTAATATCTCCACTTAATTTTCTGAATTTTTCCTGTGGGTCCCAAAATTACACCCGCGGCGCTCACCCGGGCCCTAAATTCCAGAAATCCTACTTCAGTCCTAGATGCTTAATATTTTAGCATTTCTAAATTAATGTAAATTAATTAAAAATAAGCCTCTTAATAACCGCCGCACCCCAAATTTTGGGTTTTGGCCCGACACCCCTACGAGAATTCCGTCCCACTAGACTTGTAGAGAATCATCCCTAAATTCTTGTGGTGGTGTCCGTTCGTCAATTAGACTTATATTTTGCAAGAAATTAAAGAAAAAGGGAAAAATGGCTTACCCCAAGGAATATGCTTACGCCGCTCCTACCACCGATCCGCTTCGGTAGAAATGACGGCAACGGCGAATGGAGTCCAGTGGTATCTTCGGATTTTCGATCGGGTGAAAATCCGTCATGAAATCGAGGAGAGAGGGAGAGAGAACGTGAGGAGAGAGAATGGAAGTTCAGAGGCTGAAGATAAAACAAAAGAAAAGAAAAGAAAACAAAAGAAGAAGAAGAAGATGATGTGGGGGGGGGGGGTGCTGTGCCAATTTCAAAATCACCTGAAGCTTCCTTAAGCTTCAGGTGATGTAATATATTTATACATATATATATATGTATATATATATATATTAATATAATAATAATAATAATATATATAATTAATATTAATAATAATATATTTTATTAATAAAATAAAAAAAATTTTAATTAATTTTTTTTCTTTTTCTTTTAAATCCGATTAATTAATTATTATTATTATTATTTTTATTTTTTGAAATCAATCCACTAATCTTTTATATCTCTTTTTGGATTTTTACATATACATATATATATATATATATATATATATATATATACTGAACTGTATTATACAGAAATGAAGTTGTCAAAATTTAATTATGTTTTATATACATAATTGTGATGATATGAGATTTTTATATGGAAATGATGAAAAGTGGCATACAAAATGATTTTATAGAAAAACAAAGAAATGTGATATATATATATATATATATATATGTGTGTGTGTGTGTGTGTGTGTGTGTGTGTGTGTGTGTGTGTGTGTGTGTGTGCAATTTAGTGGGGAATAATGAAATGTGGTATTGATATGTTTTACTGAGAAATTCTGAAATACGAGAAATGAGATATATATTATGAGGAGAATGAAATAGAAAAATGATGGGAATACTACTGATGTGATGAGATGAATGTGAATACTGAATTGTGAGCACGATACCGTTGCTAGTGAGGTGATAGTGCAACAACATGGTCTCGTGGAGAGTGTGGCGAGACAGTCGAATGGGCTTGTGAAGGGTTGTGATGCCCTCTTGGGGTCCGGACCGGGATTGGGTAAGCCATTCGTACTACAGACACGTTCCCCTTTGATCTAACCAGGTAGGCCAACCGCGATTAGGTCCAACCTTCGGGCCGCACAACCCAGTCATTTGGGGAAGCATGACGATGACATGAGAATATCCTCAAGGCAGCCATGAGTTATAGACACGTTGTGAATTTTATACTGGTCGAAATTCATGTGCTGGATTATGATTACTCATTACGAACACGATAATGAACAACCATGGGTTACAGACATGTTGAAATACATATATGAGGATACCCATGGCCTAGAATGTGAAAAATGAAAATGAGAAAGAAAAGCTTATGAAAGCTATTAAGATGTGAATATGAGAAAGAAAAGCTTATGAAAAAAAAATGTGAATATGATTTTGAGAAATAAAAAAGTACGTGTATGATTATGAAAATGATAAGAGTGTTTTTGAGAAAATACGTTTTACATACATATATGATTATGAGTACATATCTATATATTTTCTCCTAACTATTATATGTATTAAAATAGACTACGATATGATGTAATTGAACTCATACTGTCACACACTGTGAATAATTTATTCCGTCTTACTGAGAGGTGTCTCACCCAAATATTTTAATATTTTGGGGAATTATAACAGACGAGGAGATAAAGCTCCGAGATAGAGGGGAGTTGGTACCCTGATAGACAGGGTAAACATTTTGTGTTGGGGGAATGTGTTTGTGTAATCCGCTAGGGTAGGTTATGGACTTTTGGGGATGTATATGGATGTTTAGAACTCTGGTTATTTGTATTCTAGATGGTATGTAAATATATACTTCCGCTGTTAGGTATGTTCTTATATGATGGACTTATTATCCGGTATCCCTTATCGGGTCGGGTCTTGATGATATATGATATCAAGGTTTTGATATGACAAATGATGATAAATATTATTGTTTATTTAATTTTGAAAAAAAATGGTTAAAAAATCGGGTTGTGACAATAACCCTGTTGAATTCATTTGCATCAAGTGCATAGTATAAATTATTCATAGCAGTTGCATTTACATTTATTGCTTTTATGTCATCATCGGTGTATTCATCCTCAGTCCTAGGTACTCTAACATCCTCTACAGTTTTCATGGGAATATAATGTCCTTTAGAGACCACTCTCCACACCTTCCAATCAATGTTTTGAAGATAAATGCACATCCTTTGTTTCCTGAAAGTGTAGTTCATACCATTGAAAATAGGAGGACGTGTGGACAAGTGTCCCTCGGCAAAAAGGGCTACACTAACATGAGCCATTATGATCTTTTTGTATAAAAACGATTAAGTCTAAGCAACTAGGCTCTGATACCAATTGTTAACTTTCGTGCAATCCCAAAAGGGGGAGGGGAGTGAATTGGATATTCAAAAAATTTTCTTGCTAGGTAAACTAACCAACAACAGTATTTCACAAACCTAGAGTCAATCTAGTGCAAGTATAGAATAAATAGATAGACGCAACTGCAATTAAATTACTCCAGATAAATTTAAACAAGCAAACACAATATAACAGAGCAGGTAAAGTAAAGATGAAACTAGATGTGTTATCAAGGTTCGGCAAATGTGCCTGCATCCTTGCCTAAAGCTCGCAAGCCCGAGGATTCCACTAAAACTCACTTGCGAGTGGAGCGACACCGAATATAACACCCTTTCCTTACTGGGCAAGGGAAACCTTAGGTCAGATTAACAGGGCTGACCCCAACCTTTACAAACAATCCTTACGAGTTAGATCAACAGTCCTTTAGGCCACGCCTAGAATACAACAAATAAGCAATACAAATTTTGTGTACAATATCAATGCTTTTCCAATAAGCAAGAATGTACCAATACAATCAATGCATTTCAATGTGATAGGATTTATAAGCTTAATGAAGTTTAATATAACTACTCTCAAGATACTGTCAATATATCTAGTAATATATGAGAGTGTGTTATGAATGAATCTTTGAGTCAAGATATGTATATATGTACCAATCACAAGTTGCAAACTCAAAGATCTCAATAGCACAAGCAAATATCTCAAAAATAATTTTTCAAATTAGTATGAGAGATATTTGGATTTAACTTGATAAAAATATTTTTCACAATAGCACAATACAAGTCCTTGAATCTTGCAATAAGAATGCAAGACTCACAAGCCCTAGAAAGTTTTCTCAAAGAAGATTTATGAATTAAATCATAAGTCTTCTTTGAGAAAACTTTATAGGGTTTGTGAGAAACTTAAGCTTACTCTCAATAAAATCAGTATCAAACAAATAATATGAGAGTGTAAGCTTATATGAGTAATCTCTAAAACACTCTTACCAAAAGATTTTAGCAAGAAGGATGAATAAGAATGAAATTTTTAGCTTGTATGAGGAAAAATAAGTATTTTGAAATTTAGAGAATTATTACTAATTATGTTTGCTAATATGATGCTAATCAAAATAAATGAAGGAGTATATATAGACATTACAAAATTATAACCGTTTGAGACTCAATAGGTATTTTTGAAAATGTTAAATTAAGTTTAACAAAAAATAACCTAGTTTAACCTCGGTAAAAAATCTCGCCAACCCAAGAGATTTGGTCAACCGTATTCAGGTTTTGGTCAACCACATTGCTAAGTTCGGTCAACCGTGACACTTTTGAACTGCAGATATGGTCCACCGTCTCGAGGCAATTTTGAACAACTTCATGGGTTCGGTCGACCAATATAAAGGACGGTCGGCTACTCAACTAGGTTCGGTCGACCGTGGCCAAAGTGAACTTTACATTTGGTCGGTCGAATGGTTGGAGGGTCAGACATGTTTCAGTTCGGTCAACATAGGATGATCTGTTCATTTCAGAATGGTCGATCGCGCGAATGGTTCAGTCGACCATGACATTTATACTACCACACGTTTGGTCGAGCGTGGCTATATCTTTTTAGCCAACAAAGGTTCGGTCGACCCAATCAAGTATAACTAGGTGGATTCGGTTGATTGGGGCCCTTTCAAAGATTATTTTAGGTCCTTATTTTTGTTAAAATTCACTCCTGTTACTAATGATATAACTTTTAAGTTATAGGAGATTTTTCATGAAGTATTTATGGGAACCTAAAATCAATCTATGGTCATTGAACTTATTAAACCTACTATACATGCGATGAATTAATTATTATAAACCCAAATGAATTAAACAACAAATACAAATGAAAATATTTAGTTTTCATTTCCTATGCTTTTCCAAATGCTACCATATGATGTGAGCATTGAGTTATTTATGATCTTGTCTGAATCTTTGTCATTTCGAATGGTTCTGCACAAAAGCTCAAGGTACAAGTAAGATATTTGTCATTATCAAAACGAAATATGACCTATAAGGTCAATAATAAGTAAAATTAAATATTCGTTTATAAATTTGTTATATTTTTCATTTGCAATAATCAAAGTTGAATTCTTTGATAATTTTTTTTTATTTTCCAAATATTTTTTGAGCTATTTTGTCTAAAACATGGGGTGCTTCACAAGAGACAAAGCAGCTTGTGAGATTGGTCAGAGCTTGCTGGGCGCGACTATTTTAACCAATCACGTACTGCCACGTCATCCCACGGAGGGTTGATCAGCGCCCCGGTGATGAAGAGAAGGTCGGGCTGAAATATTCAGAAAATTCGTAAGCTCAGACCGATACGAGGACCCCACGGTTTCCCACAGCATATAAATACAGAGAAACGCTCCCCTCCCCCCACTCTCTCTCTACACTAACATTTTCTCTCTCTCTATACATTCACAGTAGCAGAGATCGAAGTTGCGCTCCGCTTCGGACCAGGGAGAAGGTTGAGAAGAATGGGGTGGATCGGCGACACCATGGACTCCATCAAATCTATCCAGATCAGACAACTTCTTGGCCAAGCGGTCAGCCTCGGTTCGTAAGATGGATCCTCACTCGCTTCGCTTCATCTTGCTTTTGATTCGTTCTTGAAATTGTTTCTAAGTTTGATCGTAGCTGAAAATTTTCGATTTTTTTGGGTGAAATTTCATGAATTTGTGTTTGCGGGATGAGCATTTGGTGAAGTAGGGGGATGATCGGTTTGCTTCTGTTTGTGCGCTTTGCTGTGTTGGCATGATTTGGATGCTTTTGGAAGGGGAAGTTCCCTCGTTGAGTTGAAATTTAAGCAGTTTCGAACAACCCAGCGGGAAGGGCTCGTCCCGCCTGCTGAGTGGGGTTTAAACGTCAGTGTTCCCCCCCTCGTTACCAACTTAAAAGAGTCAAATTTCTTTGAAAACGTGTCCAAAATTGGGATTACAACAAGGGTAGTAAATTTCCTGTTGATTATGTGGGGTTTATTTGCTAACTCATAAAAAGAACCCGGCAGGGGGGGGTTTTGGGATTTGTTCTTGTAACTAATTGGGTCAAGTAGCCAATTAGAAAGCACATACTGATTAGCGGTTTAAAGTTTGTGATTTTGACAATACATAGTAATGAATCTTCAACTGATTTATTTGAGTATTGTGATCGAGAGAGAAAGAAGGGAGCTAGCAACTAGATTTAGAAAATGAGGACACATGCAATCACCTCGGCAAGCACACCAATTAGCAGTTTATAAATATAGGGAATCAAGATTTTCAATTGATTGAGACAAACAGGCAACACATAGTTACCCAGTAAAAGATAACAGCTCAGCAAAATAGTGTCAACGCTCAAGAATGGAATATTTTCATTCCAGAGTACTATATCTAGTGATGTTTTAATTCATTTTTTTCCCAATCACATATATTTTCTTAGTATAACTGGAGCTTTGTCACCTTAAATTTTTTTTCTCAGTCATTATACTATGCTTTACCAATGAAAATAGATTTATAAACACCTCAACATCCTCTCTTAAATATTGAAATCTCATTACACAATTTTTATCCATACATCTATTTTAGAAAATTCCTAATCTACTGCACTTTAGAGCTTGTCCATACCGTGAAATGGAATATTCATTGTATTATATGTTCAGCCAACATTTTTGTCATCTAGTCAACTTAGCTGTCAAATATCTTCGATTGCATATTGCTGTCTTCCATGTGAAATCCCAACCTCATTTATACTAAACAAACGTTATTTTAATATTTTGCTCATGTAAGTTCCATTTAGAATATAAATCTATAATATATATATATATATATATATATATATATAGCCCTTAAAAACATCTAATTGGTGTGAAAATGTTATTTGGAGGTCTTTGGGGGTGGGTGGGTCTTAATTTGGGATCACACGATCCTTTTTATAATGTTGGCTGGTTGAGGTATCAGCTTGGCGTGTTCTGGTTTATATATTTAGCAAGTATTTCAGAGGATCTGTGGTGCTTAATCTATCAGAGAATCAGTCTATAGACTATACCTTAGAACAGCAACTCCAATCATACAATCAACTAGGGGCCTTCAAGTTACTATCTTGACTTGCCAAAAAAAAAAAAAATTGTGCAGTGGCTGGATTGCATTTCAAAGTGTTTTCTTTCTTATAGAAGCAAATAAGGGTGAATATATATGGGGTGGGAGGATTAGGAGCTGGGACGGTAGCAGTTGGTATAACAAGGAAACTCATGTTGCTTTTGCAAAATTGAAGAGGAAAAATAATTACTGAAAATAGTAAGATATTGTTTTTGTCTTGGGGGCTTAGTCAAGGGGTGCGATTGTCTCCTTCCTTGTTTACCCTTGTTGTGGATACCTTGAGTAGGTTGCTTTTGCATGCACAGGGTTTGGGGGTGATCAGTGGCCTTCATGTCGGGAGGGAGAAAGTGGAGGTATTTCATCTTCTTTTTGTTGAAGATGCAATGCTATTTCTTGAGAACAATGTTGTGAAATTTCATGAGGTTATTATCCTGGTGTGGTTGGCATCAATTTGGGTAGGAGGGACTTAGAGAGGTCCAAAGGCTCCAAACCTTTATGGCGTGTGTTTTCCTTTGAGTGGCCACTATCTTCTCTTGGTCTCCGCTTGGTGGCAACCTAGATCTTGTGGCCTTTGGGGAACTCTGATTGAAACATCGGTAGGAGGTTGGAGGGTTGGAAGAGGGCATGCATGTCTGTCAGGGTTCATGTTGTACTTGTTAGTGCCTCTCTTTCGAACATAAATATTTATTACCTTTCTAGAGTGCCCTTGAAAGTGGCATGGATATTAGAGAGGTTGATGCATGATTTCCTATGGTCGGGCTTTGAGGAGGGTAAGAGAGAACATTTGTTACTTGGTATCCAAAAACATCTCCCTAATTGGTAAATGGTTGTGAGGTTTCTTGTTAACTCCTTGTGGCACAAGGTGATTAAAGGTCAATATTGGCTCCATTGTAATGGATGGGAGATGAGAGGAAGTGGCATTAGTTCTCATGCATGCCCTTGGAAATTTGTTTTCTGGGTCGCAAGTTTGTTCTTCCCTCCGACCCGCTTCAAAGTGGGAAATGGCAATAAGGTTTGCTTTTGGGAAGATATTTTGGTGGGGGAGACTTCTTTGGCGCTGAGGGTGCGCTGTTTTTTTAAGCTTTCTTCTTTCCGCAATGCACATATCATCTGATTCATCTCTTTTGAAGGGGGGCTCTTTTTCGTGGGGATTTTCATTTTTTCAGGAACTCAACAAATGAGAGGTTGATGAGCTCACCATCTTATTTTCTATATTGGACCACTTTTTTCCTTCCAATTGGGAGGACGGGAGAGTGTGGGAGGGTGATTCTTTGGGGTTGTCCACTTCAAAATATTTTTTTTTGAAAACCCCCTTCTCCCCTATCCTTTTCCCTTGGAGCCACATTTTGGAAGGCTAGGGGCTAGTTTAGTTATGGAAAACATTTTCCATTTTCATATTTTTAGTTTAAAAAAAAAAGAGTAAAAAATTTAGTTTATTTTTTAATTTTTCAAGATATGTATTAAAAGAGTATAAACTAAAGAGTTTGTTTGAATGTGCTAAACAATTTTTCATTTTTTTCTAGATTTAAAATAACTGCAAAAAGTTAACTTGTTTTTCAATTTTCCAAAAATTATATAAGGAAGTGTTTGGGATTCTGGATTTTGTGGCTTTAATTTTGATTTGTGTGGATTTAGAAGAAACTCAATACATAATCTACACAAATCAAAGTCCAAGATCCGAATTCCATGCTCCCATACGCACAGTAAGAGTTACAAATCTAGAAAATAATAGAAAGATGTTTTTACTTTTTTATATAAATTTCAAAAGTTGGAAAACCAGTTGGCATTTTTGGTAATTATTTGAAAAATTAGAAATGAAAAATAAAACTATTACCACAAGTGAATAGTGTAAATTTTGTTTTTTGTTGTTATTTATTTATTTTCATACAAATATTGTAAAAATGAAAAATAAGCTAACTTTTTTGTAATTTTTTTGGAAAACTAAAATGAAAAATGAAATTTTTTTTACACAGCTAAATTGGCCCTAAGGTTCCTTGGAAGAAGACGAAATAGGATTAACACATGATTTGCTTTAGAAAAGAAGGCCCCACCAGCCTCTGAGTCTTGACATGTGTCATGTGCTGCAAGTTCAATCGAAACTCACCTGTTTCTGCATTATAAGGTGGCAACACAGCTATGGAGTGCCCTCCTCTCTTATGTTAGCAAAGATTGGGTGTCACTGCAGAATGCAGGTGATATTTTGCTAGTGAGATATAAGGGTTGGCTCAAGTTGGGACAGCAGTGTTTTATGGAGTGGTGTTGTACTCTGGGATTGAAAGGAACATGAGAATATTTAAGATCCACACGAATTGCCCCCATTTCTTATGGGATAGATGGGTGTTGTTGGCTTCTTTTGGGCGCACATATTATTTTTTCCCCTCCAGGGGGTTGGGGGGTGGTTTTATTGCTGTCTGGCCTCCAAAGGGATTGGAAGGCAACTCTATTGTAATCTTTCAGTTTTTAGTTTTACAGTTTTACTATTTTTCTGGGTCATCTTCTCCTCTTCTTTTGTACATTATTAGGCCTTTAATAAAAATTTTCTTTTATCCAAAAAAAAAAAAGGGATTTTGCTTTTGAAGGAAGAAAAAAATTGCCTTTCTCCTCCTGTGAAAGCCATTTACCTAAAATTTCTAACATGCCATCAATGCTCACCAGTCACCACTGATGTCAGCATGCCATTAGAGATGTTAATTTGTCCCAAAAAGTTTATAATGAATGTCCAACCCATGGTAAGCACTAGCTCTTCCACCATCTAGACTCATCAACACCAGTGCTAACAGAATCACAAGACCAGCCCTGCATCTGCGTATTCCAATGCCAATATCTTCATCTTTCTTTTCTTTTTTTAGTTTTGCTTTGGTTACAATGTGTTTTTTTTTGCTCCTCTGCTGCCACCATAACCACCTTTTCAGCCATTATTAATATTAACACAATTTTGACTCTCTCTCTCTCTCTCTAATTAAAGAAAATATTTCAGGGGAAAAAAATTTAAGAATAAAATAAATTCCTAGTATAATGAGATGCCTTCCGCAAATCTGAAGCGGCATTATAAATTTTCCACTAGCTTTTTTATGCTACAATCATTATTGAGGCATGACATAAATGGGTCCTGAATTAATTTCTTTTTCCTAGAACTATTTTTAATGCTCAACCAGAGATGAAAATCAATAAAGAAGACAATTTATTTGCATCTCAAAATAAAATTCTGAAAATCGTTGAGCCAAAGTATTAAGAAACAACCACAAAAGCGTTAAGAATGATTCAAGTAACACAAACACTATGGCTACGGAATGCCTATTCCTATGAATAGGATGAAATACAATGATAAGGGAATAAAAATTTTGCAAGGATGTAATACTTTAGAACGAAGTTGCACATGCAAAAGTTTGTCTTATTCCATCCAACGTGTGCTATGATTGGAATAGACATTGATTGTAATAAAAATTTTGTAAGGATGTAATACTTTAGAACAAAGTTGCACATGCAAAAGTTTGTCTTATTCCATCCAACATGAACTATGATTGGAATAGACATTCCTATGGTAAAATATTGGAATAGTGATTCTTGGTCTACTTATTATGGACCATAGTTTTAAAACCTAGACCGGACTTTCCTGTTTGAGTGCATTAGACCGGAATCAGTCCAATTGCTGGTCCAGGTTATGCTACTGGAAATATTGCAAACAGGGATCAACCTGGCTTGAACTGGGTAAGTCGGTCAGTGGACCAGGTTGATCCGGCCATGTGTCTTAAAAAAAATTTAAGGCACATGATTGCGAGAGCAGAAGAACTTGAACTTGAGTCCACTTACAAAGTTGGAGAGGGTCTTACCACTTTAGCTGGCTTTCCAATTTTATTACAAAGCCAAACAGAAAATATATGTAGATAATATATTGTGTATTTATAGGCTTGTAGTTATATATATATATATTATGCCCATAAATTAATTGTACACTTCCCTCTTTTACTCGAAAATCAATTTTTAAGTGAACTCAACTCTCACCATTACTATTTATTTGACTCCTTCAAATAATAGTAAATTTTTTTAATAATAGTTATTGTTATTATTATAATTTTCAAGAATATTTGAAAAACAATAGGAAAAGCATTGTAAATATCATCCTAATTGTTATTATTAATTTTTTTTTTACCTTGATTTGTTAATAGTTGATTATGACTCTCTATCTCTCTTTTGACACACACACACACACACTTTATTAATTAAAGGAACGTGTAGCAGTTTTCTATTAGCATTTTTAGCTCATTCTGTTCTAAAAATGTCCTATTTTTATTCAAAACTAAAGTTTTACTTAATGGGTAAATTAGTAAATATAAATCCTACTCATGACTACAAAACTGCACGAATACAACATGGTTTAAATAACGGTCGCGATCGTTACGTAAGGTTTTTTGGTAACCGATACCGTTACACACCACGAAATCGGTAGGAAGAAAAATTACGGTCGTAGCGGCTGTTATGGACCGCGTACGTAAAGGCCGCTATGGTCGTCCGCTAGACGGCTAGAGGACAATTACACCAAAAAGGTTATTTTATTTTTTACTTTTTCTTCTTAGTTTGACCCCCTCTTTCATAAATCATTCTCAATATACTGTGGCAAGAGGGGAAAAGATTATAATAAGGATGACAATGATACAAAATTTACTGTTTTTTTTATATACTCACAAAAGATGCATTAATTAACTATTTGAAAATATGAACTTGTTAGGAAAATATTTTATTTTGATAAGTAATTTGATATTTATCTTCTATATTTTTCAACTTCAACCTTTTTTCTTTTCTAGTTATTTTATATTTGTATTATTTGTACGTCTTATGTGTCTAATAGATTAATCATTAATGGAGTGTATAATGTATTTTATTTTATTAATTAGCACAAATAAAGATTTATCACACATAAGAAAAATGAGAAGTATAAACACACGCACACGTAATTTTTCTGTCATTAGTGGTTTAAAACAAATGTAAACTTCTTGCCTTTACCAAATAACATAGTTGAACTAAAGGATCCAAAATACACTAAAGCTCTTTCTAAGAAGAGTTAAAAACTTTAAACATGCAAGTATGCTAATATGCACAAGGTTGTGCGTGCTTGAAAAAAATTCATAGTTGTTACACCTGCTTTCCGTTGTGTAACATCTGCTACTCCCATTTCTAGTTATGTAACATATGCTACTCCTGCTTCCCGTTACACCCGTTACCGTTATGATACACTACCCGCTACCGTGATTTAAAACCATGGACTACTATAACCATCAATATAAATAACCAACCATGAGTCATGGCTCTTCCTAATACTTATCATATTTATGACTACTCAAAACCAAAAAGTGCGTGTATTGCATGTGCCCATGACTAGTATATACATATGCACATACATACATACATATATTATATAATTTTTTGCATTGTGATTTGCTTTATTGCAACAACACATTTTCTTTGCAAGTTATCAAATCCTTATATTTTAATCATTCTATTCCTAAGAAAAGACATTCCGTGATCTAAATGTAACCTATAAATGCTATGCTTTAGCTGTTTCTGCAGAGGAGAGGAAGAAGAAAATTAAAGTTTGTACTTTATTATTATTATTTGTAAGTATTATGCTTTTAACTCCTTTGTGTTACCTATCCTGGTCTGAAAGACAAAATTTCAATCATATAGCCTATTTTTGGCATCTCTGAGGGATAAATTCAAAATGGTGTGAAATGTTGCGCCCCCCCCCCCCCCCCCCCCCGCGGGGGCGCAGGAAAAAAATATATGTACAGAAGTTAATTATGCAGCTTGTGGAATTGGACCTTCTCGGTTCTTACAAACAAGTGGCCATAATGCAAAATAGTAACTTTTTTTTCATTTTTAATTGAGTTTTTTTTTGGGGGGGGGGGGCACTGTCTGGTGCAATGCAAAAGACTTGGATGCTGAAGCACGATATTCAAATTCTAGTTTTGAGAATGGCCACTTTGTGTAAATACTGAATTCAACACCTTATGGATCATGACCTAATTACAATGCTTTCTAGTTGCATTTCATCAAGAAACTATTGTTGTTGGAGATAATGTTTTTGTGTTGCTATCCACAGATGAATCTGTTCAAATCAATGCTTTTGACATTTATAGTTTCTCTTGCTATCCGGTAAAGCTATTTTCTCTTTGCTTTTTCTCAGGCATGATTGTTACCGCAGCACTGATTATATGGAAAGGATTAATGTGTATTACTGGTAGCGAATCTCCAGTTGTAGTCGTGCTTTCTGGCAGCATGGAACCTGGCTTCAAAAGGGTGAGTCCTGTACAATTTCTTGATACACAACTTCAGTGAGGTGGAATGCTTGAGGTGTCTTTGGAATCACTTAGCCTGAAACTATTATTGTGGTCCAATGTAGCTATTTTCAGAGAAGCTCTTTTAAAGATAATTCATGCTTCTTGTCATAATCATGCTTGCTTCAACTTCATCTGTAGTGATATTATCACAACATTCTGAAAGATAACTTGTGCCATTTTAAAGAATTTACACAATTTTTTACTTGAGAAAAGAAAGAATATGATGTTACCCAGTATTGATGCAACTTGCATTCATATTGATTGGTAAAGAAGCTAGTTCAGGAGATTAGGGTTAGATTAGGAACTTGGAAAGTGGGGACACTAACCAGTAAAAACATGGTGATAGTTGACCCAACAATTAAAAGAAAACATAATTTGCCTCCAAGAAACTAAGCCTTTGTTTGGAACTTGGGAAACATTAGAAAGGGAAGGAAAATTTGAAAGAATCCAATTTTTTATGTTTGGTTATCAGGAAAGTGGGAAAGAATTTATTTATTTTTTAAAAAAATACCAAATCCATGAACAAAAATTTGATTTTACATATCGTTAACATTTTTTCATTTTAATTGTATTTTCTATAGAGAAAAATAATAGAAAATGAATTTCCTTCTTATTTACCTTTCCTTTGCTTTCCCCAAACAAAATCTGTTATCCATTGGATAGGGGAAAAAGCTAAAGAAGTTGAAAATCAGGATTTGAAATTTTGTACACTAGGAAAGAAACACATAATAATAATGGGGTAGTAATCATTGTATACAAAGCCCTAAAAAATAGATTTAATAAGTGATAGAATCATTGTTAAAAGAGGAGGTGATAGAATCATAAAAAAAAATGGTTTTAGGATAAAAGAGATAATAAGTGTCGTTAGTGCTTATGCTTCTCAAATAGGTTTAGTGGAAAACCTTGAAAGACAATTTTAGGAAGATACAAATAATTGCAAACATGCAAGGTAAGGCTGTGTACTATAGACCCATTGTGGTCCGCCCCTTCCCCGGACCCCGCATACGCGGGAGCTTTGTGCACCGGGTTGCGAAAAAAAAAAAAAACAGATAACTGCAAACAAGGGATATTAGCAGGAACTGATTTGAATGGTCACATTGGAAAAGACAATAAAGTTTATAAGGGGGGATACATGGAGGATATGGGCATGGTGATAAAAATGAGTCCAGCGATATGGTCTTAGATTTCTCCATGTCATTCTTATAACAATGAATATATGCTTTAAGAGAGAGTTGGACCAGCTTGAACCGGCTAGAAACACCCAAAAAAATAATAATAATGTTTATGATGACAAAGGACCCATTTGATCCTTTTGTTCACAAACTAGCTCAAATGCATGAATGGGAAGAGTCGGGCAGCTTGTTTAAATTCTCAGGTTGTTACTTTTCAAAATCAATTTGTCTCAAAATTTGATCTCAAGCTCGATGCTCTCAAGTCCATGATTTCTACTACTCTCTTGTCCTTTATGGATTTAGTGCAAGCAAGCTGAACTATGGAATCATTTCTCGAATAAAAGGTTAGCCTATCCTTTATTTTTCTTCGAGGCTGTGCAGGCGCTTGGTGGCATAGTCTTGTTCATGAGCGCCAAATTTGCAAGCTTTTATGCTGAGTTTGAATCTTGTGGAGAGCATATGATGGAGGAATAATTCATTTTTACCAATTAGGAGCGACAGATGTACTTCAAGTTGTGTGCCTGCACTTAATGGGATTAAGTGATAAACATGTTGGTGCATACACACTCGAGTTTCGCAATTTAGTTGCTCGATGTTCTTTCAATAAAGATAAATAGCAGTGCATCATTCAATACACTGGGGAACTCCATTATGAACAACAGTCGTGCAACTTCCATTCCATGCATAAAGCTACTGCCTTTGGTAGGAATGCTGAAAAAATGAGAAATATGGGAAGCATGTAAGAAACTGTTTGTTCCGTGGGAATCACCTTGTGCCCCTACCAAGCTGCTTGATTCCAAGCAGCTTGAATGCTTTCTGTTTGAATCTTGTAATTGTGAGCAAGGACATTCTTATCACAACTGCCCTACAAAGTCTTGTGTTGCTATTGTAGAGACTGCTGAAGCTGAGCCTAAGCCTGGCAAGAGCTTAATTGATGATCGGATTGTGAATGCACTTGAGTGTTCTAGGAATGAAGATAAAGATGGTAATGTGACCTAGCATGTGTACGTGCTCTGACTCAAGGTCGACTTCTTTTTCCATTGGGGGATATTAATGAAGCAGGCATGGGAAGATTTTAAATTGATTCATTTTTCATCTTTTTACTATGATATTTTTATTAGATCATATCTTCAAGGTTTTTTAGGGTATTATTATTCAAGGCACTAGTATTTTAGTATATTTAACAACAACACCACCACCACCACCACCAACAAACCAAGCCTTAAGTCCCACTAGATGGGGTCGGCTACATGAATCCTTTTTTGCTGATTTGCACAATCATGGGCAATTTCCTCCAACAAATTCAAGGCTATTAAATCCCTACTATCTCATTCCAAATTATTTTGGGTCTACCTCTTCCCCTTCTGTTGCCCCTTACATTAACTAGCTCACTCATCATTGGCGCACTATTTGGTCTATGTTGCAGATGCCAAAACATTCTGAATATCCCTCTCTAATATTATCTTCTTAGGAGTTGTACATAACTTACCACGAATATATTCATTCCTTAATTTATTTTGTTAATGTTATACTACTCATCCACCTCAACATTCTCATCTCGGCAATTTTTTACTTATGTTTCTTAGTTACCCGACATTTTGACCATCAAGTTTAATCTCTTCTCCAATATTCCTCCTACTATGGCTGGAATTACATTTCATATATTTTGTCGTATTTTTACTTATCCTAAAACCTCTAAATTCTAAAGCTTTTCTACATAATTCAAACTTAGATTGTACTATATCAAATTCTTGATGTACACCTATTGTGATTAGAAATTTCCTAGTCCTTGCATCTGTAGTCCTGACGCTAGTCATTACTCCTTCGTACATATCTTTAATAACATTAGTATATTGTATTCCTACTATAGACGCTTTTTTCTTTTTTCCTAAAATCTACTATAAAACTTCTCTCAATACTCTATCATATGCTTTCTCTAAGTCAATAAAAACCTTTCTATTGATCTTCATAAAGTTTATATTGCTTTTGTAGTAGATTACCCAGACGTAAAACCAAATTTATTTTCTTAGACCATCGTTTCTAATCTTAATTTTTGTTCAGCTACCCTGTCCCACAATTTCATTGTATGATTCATAAGTTTAATTTTACAATAGTTATTGCAATTTTGAGTCTCTCCTTTATTTTTGTATATCGGTATTAAAGTGTTTTTTCTCCATTCGTCTGACATTTTCTTAGTTTTTATAATTATGTTCGATAAATTATTTAGCCAGATAATTCCGTTATCACTTAGTCATTTCCAAACTTCAATTGGGAGATTATCTGGTCCTATAGTTTTTCCATTTTTCATCTTTTTTAATGAAAACTAACTTCAATAACTTTAATTTGGTGAATAAATCAATATATTTTTAGTCTTTTTCTCTTTTATCAATTCTAAGTTTAAGCCTTCTACTTGGTTTTCATTAATAGCTAGTAAAGTAGTTTTGCCATCTTTTTTTTATGTCTTCTTCCTTAATCAAGACAATATGATCCTTACTTTTTATATTTTTTACAATTTACAGTACCTAAGTTTCACTCTTTCTTTCTCTAGCTCTAGCAAGTTTAAATATGTCTCTTTTCCCTTCTTTTTGTATCTAATCTAGCATATAAATTATTAGATGATTTTGTTTAGCTTCACTTGTATCTTTTCTTGCCTCTTTATACTTTTCAAAATTTTATGTTTCTACATTTTTGCCATGTTTTATGAGAAATTTTTTGTCTTCACAGTTTTTTGGACATCTTTATCCCCCAACCAACTTTCTTTGCTATCCAAGAATGTTCCTCTCGATTCACCTAGAATCTCTTTTGCTATCTTTATATTTAAGCTAGCTATCCTACTCCAAAGAGTTGTTGTGTCTAGTGTATACACCATCCTCTGTTGTCCAATCACCATCTTTGATTATTTTATCTTTAAATTTTATTATATTTTCTCTTTTTAGGCTTCACCATCTAGTTTTCTTACATTGATTTAAAATAACTTTTCTCTTCCATTTTTTAGTACATATATTTAACACTAAAACTTTATGTTGTGTAGTTAAACTTCTACCTGGGATAACTTTACAATCCTTGCATGATAAATGATTTGCCCTCTTAGTTAAGGAAAAATCTTGACTTTTTTTTTTTTTTGTTCATTCTTGAAGGTTATTAAGTGTTCATCTCTCTTCTTAAAGCAACTAATCATTGTAATAAAATCATATGACATGGAAAAGTTTAAGATCATATCCCCCTTTATTATCCTTTCCAATGCGTCTATTCAAAAATGCTCCTTTGAATATTTTTCTAGTCCCTAATTTTCCTTTTATAATACTATTTATATCTTCCCAAAACTATCTTTTAAGGATTTCGGCTAAGCCTTTTTTAGGAGCATAAACACTAATGACATTTATGATCTCTTGACATAAAACCATTTTGATTTTTATAATTATATCCCCTACTCTTTTGACATCTACAGCACTATCTTTTAAGTCTCCGCCTATAGTGATTCATACTCCATTCTTAAGTTTTTCTTTTCCTTTGTACCAAAGTTTGAATCTTGATTGTTAAAATTCTTTACCTTCCTCCCCTACCCCTACCCACTTAGTTTCTTGAAGGCAGATTACATTAATTTTCTTCTAATCATTGTGTCCACTATCTCCATGCTATTACCCGTAAGTGTCCTTATATTCCAAGTTAATTTAATCCTAGTCTCCTAAACAAACTTTGTTACGGCCCACGTCCATAATGATGTGGGAACTATCGCATATTAGACATCGGAGTTGGGCGCCAACATGGCATGTAGCTTAAAGGCAACAACCTAGCCCTTCCTCACTCACTTCTTGCTACACCCGGGTAGTACAAGTGCAACATGTCGCTCATGGAAGATACCCCAGCAAATAACCAATAAGGATTTATATCATAGGTTATCTGATAGGTAATGCGACCCTTCCTCCTTTACTTGGGCTTGGGACCAGTTGCGTGTGAAAAATTAGGAAATTTGAGTAAATCATAGATGAAGTTTATTTTAGTATATTTAGATTTTCTAAATAAGTTTCCTTTATTTTTCTTATATTCCAAGCCTTGGAAGCGTATAAAAGGCCGTTATATATTAATTATATTCAGGCTGTCTAGAAGGCCACCATGTATTAATTTTATTTGAGGCGTAGAAGTATAAACTAAATTTTTTTCAAAAAAAGTACTTAGTGTGATTGTGCACCTCGTTCTTGTTTCCCAAAGTTATTGTATGGATCAATTGCAATGTAATAATTATCTATGATTCAAATAATCAATGAACTGTTACCAACATGTACATTTTTTCAAATACACATATTATATATGCATTATGAAAAGCATTACAAAAACATGGTGAAGGAATTGCCTGTGTTCACTTATTTTAAAATGTCAGTACTACTTCAATGTTGTCTAAGACAATGTTGGAGAACATGAAAATAGTGAAGTAAATTGATAATTAAATGTTTTAGTAGAATTTCACCTAAAACAGATATAATATGTGATAGATTTGAACACTACAAGTCACTGACCCTCAAGTTGTGGTAACAATTACAATACCAGATAAACTTTTCATTGAGGATTTAAAATAAGAGAGCAGAAGAGAAACAGAAAGTTAAAGATCACAAAAGGATAGTGAAAGATCATGTGTCTTGTGTGAGAGAGTATTTTATATCGATTTAAATTTTAGAATAAATTGTGAAGAAAGGAATCTAATTTTCTGATTGTTGGAGGAAATTTCTGAGTTATGGAAATTAGATTTTAAATCAGAATTTTATCATATTTTCAGGGTTCAATAAGGGATATTACTATGAAAGTAGGAATAAATATATAGTCAAATCTAGTCTACATGTAAAAATAGTTAAGAGGCAATTAGGTAAGAGTATAACATGCACTGAAAATAAATGCAAACTAAACAAGAAAAATATGTAAATGCTCCAAAAAATCAAAAAAGAAAATTCCATGCAAGAAAAATGGAGAAAGAAGACAACAACAAACACCAAAGTTAGTCACCAAGTTGACGAGGGATATTGTTATTTTGTAGTGATTGTTAGCATGTAGCTTTTGCATTTACTTGAATTAACTGAATTCTATTATCATTCTATAAGTGTTGCTTAATTTAATTTTTTATTTCATTAGTTTTAATGCTTTATATGTGGGTTGCTTTGTAGTTTCCTTGTGATTTGTTGTGAATTTTTGGCATATTTTGTGCATTTTCTTTTACAAAGAGATATCATCATATCCTTCTAATTCTCTTGTAGGGTGACATTCTGTTCCTGCATATGAGCAAAGATCCTATTCGCGCTGGAGAAATAGTAGTTTTCAACATTGATGTAGGTTCTTCTCCCTGCCTTTCATTGATGGTCTATTCATGCAATATTGATTCAAGTACCATAAGTTTTTCATTTTTTTTCCCATTAGCATTTGTATCTTTTACCCATTTGTTTCTAAAACTAATCTTGTTAAATGAAATCCTCACTTGAAAGCATATTCATTTAACCATTGGACGAGCAAAATAAATCCTCCTCACCATGTGAACTTGCTTGGAAATCATTGGAAATGTTTCATGAAACAATCTAATCATTTAGTTTGTAAATTTGATTTGGCTTGAAGTTTGTAGCCTCTTTCAACATCTATGTATTTATAGCTTTAAGTCAAATAAGCATTAGTTAAGGGCTGCAAGATTCTTAGTGTCCTGATAAAAGTAATCAAATTTAGCTTAAAATATTGAGAACACCAACTGTGTTTCACTTCAATTTTCTATATTGTGATTTGGTGGATGCTGTGGATTGTCAGTTTATTGCTCTCCATGAATTTATTCTGTGCTTTTTTTATTGGAGGAAATCTGTAATATAACCACTATTTTAAAATTGTTAGTGGTATCTTGCTAGTCATATGCATTTATATTAAATGTGTATGCATCTGTAATCTGTTCTGCTGATGCAAAATTTTCACTTTTGCATTTGCAGGGGCGGGAAATTCCAATTGTTCATCGAGTAATCAAGGTAAGCATTATCAGAGAATATTTTTTGTGCTGCTCTTTAATTTTATACAAAATATGGACAGCAAAAATTTGCAGTTTGCGACACAGTAAGTCCCATGGATAAATCAATATATATATATATATGTATGTATGTATTTTTTCCTGTGTTGTACATTTACACCCCCCCCCCCCCCCCTCTTTTTTTTTCTCTCTCTTATTCTAGGTTTTTTTTTTCCCAAAACATTTCTAGAAGTCTTCATAATCTTAAGAATTTTAATGAAATTAAATAATTGGAATCTTTAATTTAGTCTTATTTTTTAAAAAACTTTTTTTTTTTTTTTTGTGGGATCAATATTTTGTCTTTGGGGCCAATATTTTGTGGGTCTGATCGTTAATGCTAATGTGATAGGCTGTTATTACTTAATCTACTTTGACTATGCTGACCAGGGCATACTAGTGTGGAGTTATCAAACTATTGGTGGGACAGGAGCAGGCTCCTCTCATCCTATAATCCCCCATTTTCAAAAATTTGTTTTTGGAGTTTATGGGAGATCATTCAAATGATCATTAATGCTTGGGTGGAAACAGTGGAGACCTTTTGGGGGGGGGGGGGGGGGGTGAGATTAGGTTTTTGGAGGGTACTGTGTCCTACATTTTTTCTTCTTCTCCTTCTTTTAAGAGATGCCATTTGAGGAGCATTGTTTTTCAGCAGCAAAGCTTGGGAGATATATTGGTTTAGATGACTGCTAATTGATGAAGAGATGATTGTCTTTGAGGAGCTCTTACCTGCTCCTTTATGGTTTATTTCATGACTTTATGTTGGTTGTAGCACAGGAGGTATTTGCCCTCCTCTTTCCGAAGATTTACTTGTCTTGCTTCCTGATGGAGCCAGCAGTGAACCAAGACGCGGAGTAGTTGGAAGGTTGTTGAAGAAGGGCGACCACTGGTTAAAAATGCCACTTCGATATTATAAGTCCTCTTGAAGTTGTTGGATTGAGGGGTCTTTAAGGGTATGCCATCTACTCCAGATGAATGGGGTGGAAAGAGATTGCAGTCAATAGGCTTTGAACTTCAATAATTTGTGGGTTTTTTTAATATTTGTTTTTCTTGAGCTTGTCAAGCTTTCCTTTGATGCCCTGCTAAGCTGGGGATGTGGCTTTTTGCCTGTGATGCTGTTTATTTTATTGTTGATGAGAAATTCAATCTTCTGTTGTTCTGTTGTTTGTGTAGGTCCATGAGCGTGAAGATACTGGGGAAGTTGATGTCCTCACGAAAGGTATCGAATTCAATTCAACTTTAGATATGTGAAGGATTCTAATACCTTAGACAACAAGCTTCTCTATTGCATGGGCAAAATCCTACCTGCAAAGAACTCCTAGGATAACACTATGGATTGCATTGGAACATAGAACAAATATGCTCTACCCAGAAAAAAAGAAGCCTGAAATATTTTTACCTATATTTTTTTCACTCTGCTGATATGAGGGTACTAATTTTTTCATCTCCCTATTTGGTACTTTTACCAGGAGATAATAATTTTGGGGATGACAGGCTTTTGTATGCTCAAGGTCAGCTCTGGCTCAACAGACACCATATTATGGGAAGAGCAGTCGGGTAAAATTAGCTTTTTAGTAAACTATTTGTGGATTAAAGTACATGTTAAACTGTTAGAATGGTCGTTTTATTTTTATTAAATCATTGATTAGATATTAATTTCATGACTAATACCCTCAGAAAGTGGGAAGCCTTGTGGGCAGGAGGGGGTGACACCCTTTTATTAGGATATACTAATTTCATAATTTTTGTAAGATTCAATATTTATAGTGGGAACATTTGTTTTCTGCTCATGACATTACAGTATATAATCTACACGAGAGATTCCTTGTAATTAGATATTCATGTTGATGGACGTTTGAGTGTGTGGGTGAGGAGAAATTATTCGAATCATGATGTCCAGTTCACTCAATGCATTTTGCCCCTTGAAGCCAAATATTTACCCCTGATTGTCCATAGGAAAAAGCCATCCTTGCCATGATTCTCCCATGAGGTTCTGTTTAAGCATGCACTTTATTTATAAGCATTATGTTCATTAATATACATTCTTGTTTGTTCTCTGCAGGTTCTTACCTTATGTAGGTTGGGTGACAATTATCATGACTGAAAAGCCCATTATCAAGGTTTGATTCTTTCACTTTAATCTATTATGATAACGCATAGAAAGTATACTTCCCTAGTTGAAGTAACAGACCTCCCCTAGTTGAAGTAACAGACTCAAGAATGTTTAGTCATATTACCTGCCCTAGTCATGCATGGGGCCCTGTTGAAAGAAATAGTAATGTTTCTACAGTTTCTTTTAGCAAGTTTTTTCCATCACAAAAGCGAAAAACGAAATTTAAGAGTCGAGGAAAGCTTCAGGCATTTTGACTCTTGTATTCTAATCTCATGTTGTCCTCCTTGCAGTATATACTCATAGGTGCATTGGGGTTGCTGGTCATAACTTCCAAAGATTAGGGACTCTTGATGGTTTTCATTACCTGACTGCTCCCTAACTAAGGAACCTTACTAGATTTTGAGCAAATCCCCATGGCATGGGCACATATTCTGTAAACTGGTTTTTTGCTGAGACAGAATGTAGATCTGCAATTGACCACAGCAGTCCTCTCTTTGACTCATCTTTATATTTATTTTCAATGAAATGATTGGCATAAAATTTTCATGATCCCTCATACCCCCTGGCACTGGCATGGTCCTACAAGAAACGTTTGGGTCAGTTTTGAGGAGGTGCTAGTGATGGAGTATCGGTGATGATGCCTTGTGACCCAACACAAAACCTGCAATCTTTGTTTGGATGGCACAAAAATGTTATAAAAAAAAATAGGGCAAGAGACAGGTATTTTTCCTAAGATTTCAAAAATTAGTTTCAAAAATATCATAAGACTTTCTCTAAGATGTTTCAAAAAGATGCAAATATTTTCTCTAAGGATAAAAAATATAAGGGAAATGTTGCATCTTTTTGACCAACTTTTAAGGAAGGTTTTTAAAATTTTTGAAATATTAAGGGAGGTAGTATCTTTTGCCTAAAAAATTAATACTATTATTGTTGTTAGTTATCATTTTTTTTTTTCCATGTTATTATGTTGTCACTAATTCAAAAACTCAATTTGGAAGATGTGTCAAATGGGGTTGTTGGTTCATGCCTATTCTAAATGCCAAACAAAATATATGTCATTTTGCTGTTTGTTTCAAGTTTATTCCAAGTTTTTCATTTTTCTTTTTCAAAGTCTCCCAACGCCTTTTTTACTTTATATATTTTTTTATTTTGATTTTATAACTTTTTCTCATTTTTGTATTTTTCCCCAATGAATGTATGTATTTATTGTGTGTGTATGTGTATTTCTTCCTCCCCATGAATTTCTCGTCTTTTTTTACTGAAACATATTAGTATTTTTTGCTGAAACATATTATTTGTTCGATCGGACGGCATTCCTCCATGCCCTACTCTGAATACTTTCAATGCTAGTCTTCATTTTTTTTTTAAACTCATTACACGTGAAAAAGTTTTGTTTTTTATTGAGCAAATTATCAAAAAAAAAAAAAAATGATATGAAATTTTATAATGTATTGCTTAGCTATTTTTAACAAATTGTGGAATTGGATATCACTTAAGAAATTTTTTTGATGATTTTTCATAATGAATGTCGTAACTAAAATGGAGTTGCCAAAGCTTTTCTTCCAATTTAATTTAAGCATGGATGAGGGATTTTGTGAAAGAAAATGGGGGGTTATACTTTTAGGAATATGATTTTTAGGTATTGTATTAGAATTTGTGTCAATTTAAATGAAAATAAATATATTCTTATATTGTATTTCAGTCAAGTTCACATAAATTTAAATCTATTATTTGAACTCCTAGCTCCTAAATAAGAAGCAAAGACACCTGTGAAAAAAAAAAGTAAAAAGGAAAAGTCTCATATAGAACATTCTAGTAATTAGAATTTGGAATTTAATAATTTATATATTGAGGTTTCGTGTTTTTACCTAGAAAATGAATGGAAAAAATATGGACAAAAAAATGAAACAGAAAATTGAAAAAAAATAAAAATAAAAATAAATTCTGTGAATGCTTAGGCTTGGAAGGTTTCAGAGGCGTCTCATCCCTGGCAGCATCATGTTCTTCCCTTGATCACAAAAAAAAAAAAAAAAAAATGCTTTGTAAATTAATCAACTAGCAAGGATGTTTTCTTGAATTCACAATTGGGTTAAGAAGCAGTTTTGGATCTAAATTTTTCTAAATTTAAATTTAAAATTTAAAATTCATACTCCCAAATATAGCGCAATCAAAAGTTAATTGGGATTTGCTCTCATTTAATGTCTTGACCATATAAATTTATAACTTTCTTTAGAGGGCAATGACACATGGTTGCAAGCAGAAGGTTTCTATGATTTGATAATTCAATGAAAGTCCTAAAAATTAAAATTGAATTGAAAATTTTGGCTTAGTGTTTTTATGGATTGAAATTGAACGAATTCATTGATTCTCAAATCATCATTATTTTAAAAAATAAAAAATTTAATTTTTGCTGGGATTTTGATTTAGGAAAAATGCTATTACGCTTTATTTATATAAATCAATCACTTAAAAATATTTGCAGATACTATTTTATTATTTTAAGATATATTAAATATATTATTGTATAATAGTATATATTGTAATAAATGTACATATCACTTCAATTCAAATTGAATAATTGGTTCATGAACACTAAAAACTAAAACCTAACCAAAACCAAAAATTATAAAAATAAAATGAAATAAAAACCAAACCAATCAAATGGGTTAATCAACTTTTCAATTCGATAGCCATGGACTTTTTGAATCGATTTGGTTTTCAAAAATAGAGCAGCCTAGTTGTAACTTTGGTTGAACTGAGGTTGGAAAGTTATATTTTCTAGGTTGGATTTAAAGAACAATTTTGAGCTACCAAGTCTTGGAAGGCCCCAAGTATTGTGTTCGGCTTGAAACATACAATATGAGGGATGGTAGGCGCACCTCATATTTTGTTTGAGAATATGGTCTTTCCATTGCAACAGTCCATGATGCTCATCCTTTGATTGCCAAGGTCTTGCAGTGGCAAAGAGAGCAAGTGGGCTCTACACAGAAGAAAGTCCAACCAGGGTTTGCTTGGACTTTTTCATCCGACCTAGAAGACAGTCCTCAACTATTTATTTGGTTCAAAGACAACACTCCATGGCATGCCTGTGTCTGATTGGATGGCTGGAACAGATTACAGACTCTTGACAAACTGCCTCAATGGGGTCAAATTAATTCTCCCATTTGCTTACACGTCATCAATGCCTAGGAGCAAAGTTTTAATCCTGAAAACAGGCATTCCACGAACCAAACATAACCTTAAGACTTTCATTGCACTCTGCATGAAGTTGAGAATCATCTGTAAAAGAGCTACCTACTGTGTCTTCATGATGAAATCTCTTAAAACAATGGAGGTACCCTGCCTACCCTATTTAAATCATGCCAATGTGTTTTTGCAGAGTTAAATTGCTTACACGGCCTAGTTTTAATGAAGGGAGGTTATCATTTTCTCGTCTTCATAAGGGCATCTGTATCTTACTGGAATGAAGTTCATAAGGTCTCTTGCTTGGAGAACACAAGCAAGCTTACATGGGCGGCAGCTGCATACCACACTTGACTAACCACATCTAGGTAATCTTAACTGACTAATTCTAGTTGGATGTCCTAGCTTTTTATCTCAAGCATGAGAGAGAGAGAGAGAGAGAGAGAGAGAGAGAGAGAGATGGATGAGTCACAAAAAGAGTAGAAGACTCTTTATTTTGAATGTTATATTCATAAAATGCAAAATATGATATTGATCACTCCAGCTGAACAGCCACTCCAAAAATTGGGGAACACCAATCATACCATACCAGCCTGCAAATCACAGCAATGAAGCCTCATATATGGCAGCAAAGATGGACAGCTCTGAAGATGCCGTGGAGGATAAATAAAGAGGCGGATCTTAAATTTTTCACACGGGGGCCAACATATATCAACCAATATTTCATATAAAACTCAATTAGTCTGTGCACAATATAGTCTCTGAGATGCTGTCTGAATCTGTGGTCATGCCAATTCCAGCACGCAATTGCTGAAACCACCATAAAAGCAACTTGTCGAGAGGGCACAGGAGAGAGAATATTCATGGTGCATATATATGCTGCCAGAAGTTTTAGCAGCACGACATATTGAATAAAGGTGACAAAGTAAGGACATGGCTTTCATGGAAATAATCTCAATGTGACAGCTATACTACATTCATCATCCCTCCAGTGCAAAAAATTCCAAATCCCAATGAATCTTTTGAAATTTAAAATGTTGATAGTTGCACCGACAAGAAATCTGCAAAAGGGAAACAATGCATATTCAAACTACGAGATGTTATATCATTATATATATTTCAGCATAATCAAATCCTAATAACAATCTAAACTGTGCCAAACGACTAGAGAACGTGATCAGTTAATTGATATTATGAAGTTCATGCAGCAACAATCCTGCCCTCTTCCCAAACTAGAAAGAGAGAGGGAGAGAGCATAAAAACACAGAGAGAGAGAGAGCATTGGTGGCGATTCAGCAAATAAGACTAACAAATAATTTACAAAATTACCATCCCAACAACAAGCAGCACTTAAAAACTAACAGCAGAACTTTAAAATTTTAAACCAAAAAAAAAAAAAAGGGTAAGACAGCGAACAAACCAACAGTTGTGATACATGCAATTTAGAATTTATGTTCCTGTCTCGCCCACAGGCCACAATTAACTCAAAGAAATAGTAATGATAGCCTTTATCAGGTAAAACTCAGCCTACCCTATTAGTGCATGTTTGGACAATGCCCTCAAGCCTGAGGCCAGATAACGCTACACCTCCCAAACCCTACTAACTGCCCTTCAATGGACCAATGCATTAGCAATATGTTCCTCTTAACTAAAGAAGCAAAGCATATTATGCGGCAGGCCCTGTTTTGACCACACCCTGTTTATTAAATTAGGGTCAATTCCATTAAGTTTACTACATTTCATTCTAATTAAGCAAGCAATAGCATGACAAATATTCAACTACACCAACCAATCCAAAGAGGATTCGAACGCACCCCCACCCCCCACCACCCCTCAAAAAACAACAACATTCATCCCAAAATCTCATCCCTTTCCAATCACCCTAAGACAAGTTGGAATTTCTTATAGAGAATGAGCTAATCTCTCAGGAAAAACCAACAAGTTTCTCCACAAAAATTTGCACCTCAGTCCTACCACTGCTTCCAACACTCACTCAACCAACAATCATAATGATTTCTGTAACATGGCTTCATACAACTTCAAACAAAGCTTCCATCTAGATATTGGCTGAATAGCACACTCTGCTCCAATTAATAAAAGTACCCTTACTCCTCTGCTATAACTCTCACGGTCTCACCATAGGAAGTCTATTTGAAACTTTTCCACCCTTTAATGTCCTAGAAACCAAAATAGAGAATAAACAAAAATATGCATGGAAAGGCTCGATTGTGGATGAGAGTAGAGTGCTTCTAATAAGAATAAGCTGCCCTCTTTCTGAAAGGCGTTTATTTTTCACATCTGCCGGTCTGAAGGACCCTTCAGAATGTTATAATGGAATACCACACTGCACTAAATCTGAAAGACAAACCCCAACAGCAAACTTTGGTACACAGGACTGACCATGCATCCCAAATTTCTGCCAACAAGGATTTGCTCCATTTCACCCACAACCCACTTTTTAGCAATACTAAATTGAAATGGCCTCCAAACTAAGTGAGATGCACCTAAAAGATGACAATTTAATTCATCCTAACCCCTGTGAATAACACAGCATCCTTTTCAATCCTAGATTTAGGAAATAAACGTTTTAAGATATCGCCTCAAGTCATATTTATTTATTTTTAGATAATAAAACAAGTTAAAAGTAAAACATAATTACAATGAAATGAGGATAAGAAATCCCCCAAGAAAAAGCTCAAAAGAAACAAATTACACCAAAGCTGCCTTCCAATTCCTCTGAATATTGGCCAGCAAAAGACACCCAAAAACCCCCAAAAAATGAGCCTAAAAAGAAGCAAGAAAAATAACTTTCTCCCAAAGCAATCTTGGAGAAGTCTTTTCATATTTAAAAACTCTAGCATTCTTTTCCAGCCAAGGTGACCACAAGATTGTAAAAACAGCTCAGTACCAAAATATCTTCTCTCTCCTTCCCAAAACCCCAAAACTTGACCTTCAAAAAATCCCGAATTGTAGTCGCTTCAAGTCTTTTATTTAGCATATGTGCATTGATATACAAGTACCATTTCTTTGTTTTGAAATGTTAAGCTTAAAGCTCCACTAAGGGATGAATATATTTCATAGCTTAAACTACTTCAGATTTAGGCCAGTATCATGGTCAAAGAATTCAATGTTTTTGATATCCTAAGAGAAAGGCAGCTAGGTCAATTTAACCCTCAAACAAAAGGAAAAAAAAAAGAATAAGGTTTTTGATATTCTATAACACAATGAACAAGCCTCTGTTATCAAGTATTTACACTTGGAAGCTTAATAGGATGAATATTGAATTCAAGCTTAAAACTTGCACAGGATAAGCACATTCATAGCTTAACTAAAGCAGCGTTTGGTTCACAGAATCAAGCCCAAAAATAAAATCAAAATTCAAGTTCTGA
This sequence comes from Malania oleifera, assembly GCF_029873635.1. NCBI lineage: Eukaryota > Viridiplantae > Streptophyta > Magnoliopsida > Santalales > Ximeniaceae > Malania > Malania oleifera. The sequence continues at coordinate 102,701,844 of NC_080422.1, read as the reverse complement.
TTCCCATCCTATAGTTTGGATTTGGAGAAAATGGTGTTGATTTTAAGAGGAATTATTTTCAAGGTAAGCAATTGCTTCTTACTCAAGATTTTTGGATGTCTCCAACACCAGAGAGAGAGAGAGAGAGAGAGAGAGAGGGAAAGAGTGAGAATTTTGGATAGTGGATCAGTAGAACTTGTTAAGAGTTATGTCAATAATTTATTTACTTGTATATCTATATACAAAGGACAATAATTTAATCAAAAAGTTCAAGGTACAACACACGCAATTGACCCCTCACTGCTATATGTATGGGTCAAGCATCATTTAGTTGGGGGAAAGGAGAGAGAGAGAGAGAGAGAGAAACATAGATATGAAATGACTAGTTCTCATTACTTATAAAATCCCTCAGTAAATAAAATGTTGCTCTTCAAACATCAAAAATAAAACATATATAAATGGGAAGACAAACCACCTTGGATGAAGACATTAAGCCACACTCTCATACTGCCTTAGCATGTCACAATGTGGTGTTTCCTGTATGAATCCCCAGTGTTTACGTTGCAACTCAAGCTGACAATTCTGGGCAAGAATTGAAAAGTAATCACTCTCAACTCGCCTTTCAAGAGCCACACGTTCTTGGGTATTAGGAGGGTACTGTTGCTCAAAATTTGCTGTCTTCACATAATAATTGACGCCCTTTTGAGTAACAAATCGGTATTCATAAGGATATTTCCTAGATAGGGCATATATTGGCTCCGAGGATGGCAAAAAGTTCAAGAGTAGCAGCACAAGCACCGGCAGTAACTGAATGAGTGTCCGTAGATTAAAACCTCCAGACCCATGATCGCCCATCCTTGGTCCCGTGCCCCTCCCAAAGCCAAACCCTCCAAACTGAGCCGTTGCCGGATGCATTCCACCAAAGAAGAAATTCCTAAAGATCTCATCGGGATCAATTTCAGCATCATAAAATCCATTATATCCATGCGGATTATGCCTTGTTGTGCGCCGCTCAAGAACAGGCTCATCGGAACCAACAAGATCGTACCTTTTCCTACTCTCTTCGTTGCTTAAGCACTGAAAAGCCTTCGACACTGCCTTGAAGGCCTCCTCAGCACCAGGGGCCTTATTCTTATCGGGGTGAACTTTCAAAGAAAGCTTCCTGTATGCCTTTCGGACATCATCCACAGTGCAAGTCTTCTCTAGACCCAAAATCTCATAATAATCCTTCTTCTTCTTAATTTGCCTCACGATGGTTATCTGCTCTTCCGTGTAAGCCACTGAAGAGGTCGATGTAGAAGACCCACCTGCCGAAACCCTATGCCGAACCGAAGACTGTTCAGAGGGCTTCGTCGAAGCCTGTGATGATGATTCGCCTGCCGGTGCGGCTGACTGGTCAGCGGATTGACCTTCGATCGCCGATAGGAGATCATCAACCAGCAAAGTTGGATCAAGCCGGCGTGCCTTCGTGACGAATTTGAGGGCGCGGGTTCGATCCCCGGCCTCCAGCGCCTCCCGACAAATTCTCAAGCATTTCAATGCCTCATCTTTGTTTCCGTCCATCTTAAAAACCAACGAAACCTAGAGCAAATCCCCTAACAAAACCAAAGAAAACAAAAGAGGGGTGCCAAAAAAATTTAGATGCAATCTTATCACGAATTCAACCCTAGCACCGTCTAGATCAGCAAAATCCATCACATTCAATCAGAAAAATGTAAGAAACGATATCCAAATGAAAATTGCACAGATCGATTCAATTACGCAAAAGAAAAAACTATAAAATCGGGCAAATTTAGCTCGCCAAATAATAATAATAATAATAATCTTCCACCTGCGCTTCTCTTCTTTGGGAAACGAAGAGTTGGGATTTGGCGATGGAGAGTTAGGGCTTGCCCTCGATCTGGAGAGTCGTGGTCTGCAAGAGACGCAGCCACACAAGGACGACTCCGGTGCAGAACCAATAGGGGTGAGAGAGATAGAGAGAGAGCGATGGGAAATATCCGGGAAATGATGGATCATCTACTCTATTTGTATTTTAGGGTCCGTGATACTAACCCGGACCTTATCCGATTCTTTGATTCGGGTTTTATGGTACCCGTATCCTGCTCCGGCCGGACCGGCCCTTTGCCATATTGAGTGTAATTTCATCTTGACCAATCTTATCACTAGCTGCACTGATTCATTAATACAACCAAATAAATAAATAAATAAATAAATATATATACATATATATATATATATAGTATCTAAAATATAGACAAATGATAAAATCATATTAGTTTGATGAATCATGCTATGCAAACATACTTAATGTTCTCTCCATCCAAATAAAAAGATTTGAGAACTTTAAAATAATGTTTAAAATTTGAGATTTTAGGCTTTTTGATTTAAATTCATATGAATTTTTATAAAATTTAACTTGTATTTGAGAGTATGAATTTTGACTTTATTTTTGATTTGTATGAATTTGACAAAACTTATGGTAATGTTTTCTGTTTAAACCCACAAGAATCTGAATTCAAACTCTTAAACATAATGTTAGTATAACTTTGTACAGGTGTGGCAAAATTAGTTAGCGTCCAATGAATAATCCGTAAATTGTTGTTTAAATCGTCTTTGAATTTAAGGTTTATTGACCAATTTATAATTGAATCAAAATAAACTTAACATATTTATTTTATGAATTAAATAGATTCACGTCCTATGACTATTGAGTTACTTATTTGACCCACAATTCACTCCGCACTTACTTAGGCATAGGCCTAGCCCAAATTTATTCTCATAAATAATGATCAATAAATATGAACCATAGTGATAGGTCTCATCCATGTCCTATAGGAGCTTATAGTCATGTAGGTTGGCATTCGTTCCACTTAATAGTGGAAAGTGGCACCCACTTAAACTTAACTAATAATTACGAGGTCCCGTCGTCTATCTCTAACCTCTCCTATAACAGTCTCCTCTCCATGGGCCCCGACTGGAACTTACCTGAAAACCCTGAGACGTGGGCCTCTTTCTCTAACTATGAGCTGCGATGCCTCTTTGGATGTCACTTTCAATAACCGTAGCCCTATCTACGACCTTTGCAAATGTCTGAGCCCGAAAACTGATAAACTGCTTAAACAAGTTCTGCCTCAGACCATCTTCAAACTTTCTTATCTTCTTCTCCTCATTTGGTGCCAAATGTGGGGCAAATTGAGATAACTCAATAAATCGAGTTGCATATTGAGATACTGACATCTGCCCCTGGACTAAATGCATAAATTCTGCTGCCTTCGCGCTTCGAACGATAGCAGAAAAATATTGCTTGAAGAACAACTCCTTGAATAAACTCTACGTCACCAGTACTAGATCCGGCCTCTGCTCCTCAATCAATATTGCTGATCTCCGCCAACGTTTTGCCTCTTCTGTCAGTTTATACGCCACAAATACTACCTTATGTTCGTCTATACATGGAAGCACTGTCAATGTCTCTTCAATGTCTTGGACCCAATTTTCAGTTACAATTGGGTCAGCTCCACCTGTGACAACCCGAATAATAATGGGATTTAAATAATAAAGAGGAAGGAAAATGAAGACAGTAACAGAAAGAGGAAGTTGACTTCGTTGACGAAAGCTTCACATTCGTTGATGACATTGCACTTTGGAAGGGATAATCGAGGGAAATCATCAGGGCTTCGTCGACGAATACAGGGGATTTGTCGACGAAGGTATAAGAGGATTCGTCAACGAAGACAAGATTCGTCGACGAGGAAATACCGATAGAGGTTTTTGAGCAGACTGAATTTCGTCGACGAGGAGCGGATTTGTCGACGAAATTATTAAAGGACTCGTCGATGAATGACGTGGCTCATCGACGAATCCAGCTCTATAAATATAAAAAATCCGGATTTTTACTTCCAAATTAAAAAATCTCTTTCCTCTCTCTCTCTCCCCTTCCTTTCTCTCTCTCTCTCGTCGATTTCAAGCCAAATTTATGCCGGATCGACAATCCGAAGCCACCACGACGCTTCTGGAGAAGTTCTCTCCAAATCTGTCAGAGCGGATCGTTGGTGAAAGTAAGTTGGAAATCATCATTGAGTTAAGGTAAGGCTTTTTAAGCCAAATTTGGTCTTGCGGTAGTTAGAGGAAATGATATACATGTGGAAATACTGAAGTTTAATACTGGGAGTTTTCATTTTCAGGGTATTGGTCAAGAAATCCTACGGGTGTTAGACTATAATATTTTGAGGGTTTTCTCAGTAGCCAAGTAAGGGAATAAACTAAAACAATCATTTTCATGCAAATTATTATTATTTATGAGATAAGTTATTTTCTGGAAAGCATGTATTATAGTTATAGATTATGAAGGAAATGTACGTTTGATAAAAATACGACTAATATGTTGAAATGTATATATATATATATATATATGTATGAGATGTCAGAAAGTATGATTTTAAAATGTAATGTATGGTTTTATACAGCAAATATGTGGCATGAATATTATTTTACGTGGAGAAATATTATGATATAATAATGATATGAATGCAGTATGATTTGACAAGTTATGGAAGTATACAGTATATTATGATTCTGACAAATACATGATTAAATGATTATTTTCAGAATGATGTATTTATGTATGATTTCGCGCGAGGCCGTATTTATGTATGATTTCGGCACGAGGCCGTATTTATGAAATGTTCGGTGCGAGGCTGTATTTATGAAAATATGAAAGATACTATATTATATGTTACCAGAACTCGGATGTTAGTTTAGTTTAGTTTAGGAGCACGGTACCGTAGCTTATAGATCAGGCGTTTATGATTAGATTAGTGCTAACCACCCCACGAGGGGGTGGGAGATGGATAGTCGATGTGGCTTTCAGTAGAGTGTGGACGTCCACCTGGTAGTTTGGACCAGGGTGTGGCGGGCCCATTGTACTTACATACATTTTTGACTCGGCAGTGGTCGGCCAGCCATTGTCGGGTCCCGCCTTCGAGCTGCACAACTCGTCATGGGGAATAATACATGACATTAGTTAGCTATTCATCTTGGGTATGTTTTCAATATTATCAGTTATAAAAGATGTTTTATGTGCGATATGATTTATTAGCAAATATGAAAGTATGTGATTATTCAGTGCAATATGTTAAACGTTTATAGAAATATGAAATGTACTATATATGTATAATTGCCTTAAATGTTCATGTTGTCACACAACTGTATTTAGTTTATTTTCCCTTACTGAGATGTGTCTCACCCCCAACATCAATTAAATTTTCAGGAGACCTAGAGAGATCGGCGGGTTGAGGCCACCGTTGAGTCAGTTATATTACCCCGTTAGGAGGGTAAACGATGTACTAGGATCAGAATTGTTTTGGTTATGTGATCCTAAATGTATTTTGAAATATTTTGGAAGAATGTAAATAAATACAGTATTTTGAGGAATGTAGATAACTCTAGTATTATGTAATATATGGTGTGATGAATATGATTATTTGTACTGCTGTTTAGGTTTCCGCTGTATATGTCAGGTATGTCCCCGTTACCTATGGGTTTGGGTTGACCATCTTATTGATTATGTTTTATTATTTGATAAGTAAGCAGGTCGTTACACCACTAGCAAAAGATGGGGGCTTCATCCGCGTAAACTGCTCGATCATGCAGCTACGTTCCCTTGAGCTCCTAGTCATCTCAGCTATCACCTGCTAGGTGGCGCTGCGCAATACTACATCAGTATCTCCACCTCCCATATTGGAAGGTCCTGCTCTATCACCCTCAACATTTGTACCACTACTCCCTGGGTCCATCCTGAAAAGACAGTGAACACATTTTAAGGATCTTATCTCTCAAGAAAATCTAATTTCTTTCATCCAACTAAAATCTTAGATTCACTGTTGACTATTCCCTCTAACTTTAATTCAAAATCAAATCCTGTAACCTAGACACATGACCCGATAATAGTTTACTATGGCTTTCCTGAAATCGTCATCCCAGGAAAGACACAGAAACCACCACAGAAATCCTACACCTAGACTACAGAACAAAACCTTAAATCCTTCCCTATACTCTTGTATTGCTTCCACTGCACTCTAAAGTTTATAGAATCTAGCAACCTAAGCTCTGATACCAAACTGTAACGACCTACTTTTTCTTGCTCTTTTTTTTAAAAAAAAATGTAAAACTTTTACTACTCTGATACCTTTAATATAAATCAAACCAACATCACGGAACCTATAGGACCCGTGGAATCTGAGACATAATAAACCACCTGAACAGTGGGAAGCAAAATACATACAACCATGCCAATATATATAATACCAGAGTATCATAAATATTTCCCAAAATATAAATACACAACTATACTCAAAATACCCTCATCTGAACCTAGGGACTACTCAAGATAATTACCCAAAAATACTCACCCTATAGTCAGGGCAATATTGTAGTCCCTCCACCTGCGAGCCTGATGTGCTCGCCTAGCAGGATCACTTGAAAAAAAATTTATAAATCACTAGGATGAGATAACACTCAGTAAGATGAAATATGCTATTACTAGTGTGTGACAGGTGAATTTTCATATTATAAAACTAATTTGGAAATACCATAAATAATTGAGTTTGCGTAACACATATAAACATTTCAATATAGCTCATACCTATGTTGCTTAACATAAACTGTTTCCTGAATTTTCTAAGCATAATACTTTTAATATCCATAGGTATATCTATGGTTTCTGTAAACTTGAATATACATACATATATATATATATATATATATATATATATATATTAACTGAGAAAATTTCCTAGATGGATAACTGAAATTCATGATTTAACCCTTCATGATAAGGTTGTGCGGCCCAAAAGCGAGACCTATCCTGACTGGCCGACTAGGGTAAGTCAACTCAACTTCGACGGTCATATTGACCCCCTCAACTCTTATCTGAAGGGGAGCCTGTCCACAACATAGGCACGATTGACTTCTGAATACCACATACTATCTGAGTAATGTGGTTGCACTTTGAACTGAATATAGCTACGGTACCGTACTCTGTTGTCTGAATTTGTCCATCAGGGTCTGATACTATATACATATGTACTGATACATTTATATTACTATTTTTCTAGGATTTTATAATAACTAAAACATTGTAAAACCGATCTGCTAATATGAATAGCTGGCTAAACATTTAATGTATGTATATCTGTTGACTTTATAGGTCACACCCGGTTTTGATAATGACAAATACTTAGGTATTCGATGGTTTTCAAGTGTTTGTGCAGGCTTAGATGAGCATCTCAAGAAATGACACTTGAAGCAACAAGAAGACCCTAAAGACTTGTAATTTGTAATTGTAAATTCAATATCTGTAATATGGGTCTGTAATAGTAACATAGGCTGTGGTTTGTATTTATCTTGCCTACACATCATGCATATTGGATATATGGTAAGCTCAAAATGACCATAGGGGCTGAATGACTTTAGGGCACCTTGAAAAGACCCTAGTAAGACTCTAGGTCCCAACACTCACACACATAACATATAATATATAGGAGTGTTGAAATTGTGCTTGAATTGAAAATTTCTTAGCAACTTGATAGAGCTCGGGCGACCGAACCCTTGGAGTACAAAACTCCTCGGGCGACCGAATTAAAATGTCCTTATCTTCCTCAGGCACTCAAACGCCTCGAAAGGGACAGTTCACCAACTCGGGCGACCAACCATTTTAATTCAAAAAGGACCCTGGGCGACCGAACACATGGATTCGGGCCACTGGACATTTGATCGGGCATCTGAAGTTACGAAGCTTTGCTACTGACTTTGATTCGGGCTGCCGAAGGGTAATATGGGCAACCGAACTGCATTGAAGACCTTTTTTAGCATGTGTCTGATCGAGCGACCGAACTTAGGTTCAGGCACCCGAACCCCAATCGGTTAAAATTAATTTAACCGTGGTAAAACAGGGTCATTTCGAGCTAATTGCATTTTAATCATTTGGAACTTTTTAAATTATTCCCATCATATCCTAAACGGTTATATTTTTACCCATGACTATAAATATGAGTCCATTTGCAAAATTAGCAACATATTAGCAAGTAGATTAGCCAAAATATCCTTTCTTTTGAAAATACATTCTTTGGCCAAATACTCTCAAATTTCCATTCCTTTGATATATTCTGAGATTGTGAAGTGCTTGTGTGATTGTGGGTTAGGCCAATTGATGCTGTGAAAATGTATCCCCCCTCACTGTTTTAATCTGCAGTTGTTTACATGCAGAAATGAGTGTTGAGCTTTCCAATTATGAGGCAATTCTAAACATGTTCTGTGCCTTGTTTGCCTGAATCTTCTTCATTTCCCGTAAAATACAATGACGTAAATGGTGGGATGATCAATAATGAGGGAACAGGTATACAATGATCCAATGTTTATTTTATCTTTCCACTTTGCTTTTTTATTTTTTTTCCCCAGTTACATTTTTTATTCAGATAAATAATAAATAGGTGTTGTAGACACTCATTATATAGAAAAATCTAAGTATTTTTATCATATTTTAATTTTTTTAGTTTTAAGCATATTTAGGTTGATTTTCTTATTTGGTCATGTAACTTAGGTTCTTGAAAAATTACAAATATGTGTCTTTTAAGGTTTTTGCGTAAACGATTGCTCTTTGGATGAGTACCCTAATTCGCTCAACCTTATCGCCCTGTCTTAAGTGTCCACGCACTAGGAATTGTACAATACTTCATTTGTATTTATAAAATACAATCAAAATGATAGATACAACAAAAATAATAATAAAATAAAAATAAAAGGAAAAAAACTATTAACTTTGGTGCAATCTCAAGAGGGGTATTTAAAAATTATTGCCTAGGTCAATTGATTTAACAACAGTATTACACAACCTAGGGTTAGTCTATGCTAAAAACAAATAAACATACATGTGTAATAAAACTAAAGTGCAGAAAAGTAAACAGTACACACAATATGTTATCGACGTTCGACCAAATTACCTACGCCCCTGTCTTGTCTAACAAGTATAAGGATTACTATTATAAGCTCACTTAACGGGTGGAGCGACACCTAAACAACCAGGTCAATTAGCACAAGGCTAACCTCAACCTTTACAACCAGGTCAATTAACACATGAGTGACATCAACTTATACAATTCTTCCCAGGCTGGATTACCGCCCCCTCAGGCCACGCCTGGAAATACAGTAGTATTCTCTCAAAGTGAAATTGGTACAGTAATTATGCTTTCATGTAAAGCAGATGTGTACCCAATATGCACAGTATAATCAATACACTACAAAAAAATAGGATTTGATAAGTTCAGTGTAGTCTAAGTGTCTACCTTCAAATATCTATGCAAATATTGCAATCAGTGCTTGAGAGTGTAAATGATATGATCTTTGTATCAAATAAAGATTTCAATTACAATGCACAAACAAATATCCTTAGCACATTTTAAATATCTCAACAAATATTTTTGTACAAATATAAACCTCAAGAGATATTTAGATTTAATTTATAAAACGATTTGATCTTTGTGTTCAATAAGATAAAATCAATCAGAGGATATTTCAACAAAGATATTTTTGCATATGCACAAATATCTCAACAAAATATTTCTCAAAGTAAATCACACGAGATATTTAAAATCTGTTTGTAAAAATTATTTGATCTTTGTGTTAAGATGATATTGTTAATCAAGAGGTACACTAACAAAGATCTTCACAAGCAAAATATCCCAAAAATATTTTTCTCAAAAATAAGCACACGAGATATTTGAAAACGGTTTGTAAAAATTTATTTCACAAACAAAAAGCAATACGAACTCTTAAGTATTGCAATGATGATGCAAAACTCACGAGCTCTACGAAGTTTTCCTACGAAAGACTTATTAATGAAGTCTCTTAGAAAAACTCAAGCTTACTCTCGAATAAAATATATATAAATCAATTAGAACTAACGAGAGTGTAAGCTTAACTAGATACTCAAAATAACACTCTTACTTAACAAAGTTTGCAATGAGAATGAGCAAGAATGAAGAAATGAAGCTTGGATGTGAGAAATAGAGCTTTTGAAAATTAGAGAAAATTTGCTAATTATTTTGCTAATTTTTGTAAATGAAGGGGTATATATAAACTTCCCCAAAAATTTAACCGTTCAGGACATGTAAGGAATTATTAAGATTGTTTAAAAATATTTTAGCATAATTAACCTCATTTAAAAACTTTAACCGTGGTAAAAATAATGGGGCAACCCGAGAGCACCGGTCGATCGAAGGAAGTTCGGTTTACCGAGTTGCTTTAAGTTCAATCGATCAGGCATTAATTGAACTACAAGTTCGGTCGACTGGACATGGAGGTTCCAGGGTGATTTTCCATTTTAGCCCGGTTCGGTCGACTGGGAACCTTTTGAACTATGTAGTTTGGTTGACCAGACTGTTAAGTTTCACATGTGGGAACTTGGTCGACCAGGGCGTTGTTATGCATTTTGGCTCGGTCGACCGGGTGGTCAAAAAGTTGACTCGGATGGAGTTCGGTCGACTGGACTGTGGTCAAACTGTTGACCCGGTCCTGGTTTGGTTAATCGGGAAGAATTGTACTTGAGAGTACGGTCGACCGAGCATGCGACTTAAGAGCATTTCGGTTCTGTTGAATTATGCAATCACCCTATTCATATGACCATACATATATGTGCATGTGTGAGTGTCCTAGGGTCATTCTAAGCATTTTTCATTTTGAGGACACTGAAAAAATTCAGCGTCGGTCGATCGAAGGGTGTTCCCTAAGGTCCATCTATGGTCTTGAGCTTATCCTTCCTACCATGCAGGTAAGACATTAATTATTACAGACCATTTTCCTATCTTACTATTATAGACCTAAAATGATAAATAATGAATTACAACACAAAATGATCTTTAGGGTCTTTGTCTTCTTTAAGCCCATATGCGTGCACCATATGATACTTCTGATTGGTCTTGCACACAAACTCATCAACGATTAAATATCAAAGTACTTGTCATAATCAAAATGAGATAAGACCAATAAGGTCAACAAAAACAAAAGAGCCGCTCCTGGTTATCCTTGAAGCTCTATGGACTAGTTTTCTTAGTACATACATCAACAAAATTAGAGCCCAAGTTAATAAGGCCTAATTGGGCTTAATTTAGAATATCAATCCCAATGGGCTTGTACTCAACCCAAGGCCAATTTGGGGCCCATTCCTTCAAAACCCAAGCCGCTTTCAGGCATACCTGTAGGAACCCCTTTTTCCTTTTGCTCCACTACCCTGCACCCTACTCCAACCCTTGCAAGCATCCCTACTTCACTACCTTGTCTCCCTGCTCTAGCCCCCACTGCTCCACCACCTTGGCTCATTTGTAGGCAGCCCTGATCCACTACCCTACCCCCTACCAACCCAAACATCTTGACCAAGTTAGAAATTCGTTCCCGTTTCCCAACTTATAATTAGAGAATTCTAGGGAGAACATAAGAGGACACCAAAAAAACAAGAGAGAGCACCATTCGAGTAGTAAGGAAATAGAGAGGCAGAAAGAAGGAGGATATAAGGATTGAAGAAAAAAGGATAGTACATGAGGAACATTAAAAAGCTAGAAAGAAGAATTCCTAGAGCTATTGAGAATAGAGAAGTAGAAGCAAAGGAAAGTAGGGGGAAACCAGAGGAAGAGTTTGAAGAAATGAGAGGCAAATAAAAAGTAGAGGCTGAAGAGGAAGAACCTAAGAGGTAGGTATCCTAACTTTCTCTCATTTTAATCTATGTATAAGTAGTTTTGACTCTAGAATTGGGGTAAATGTTGTACAATGTATAGAAAAAACTATAATTTGATGCATTATTGGGTAGGACTCAACATTGTATTAAGGTCAGCATTTTGAATGGAAAATTGAATTTTCAATTTTGAGTACTCTTAGGTTGCTCTAACATAGGTCTCATAGTTTGAATCACAAAACCTAAAATTCCCCTCAAAACCTTGTTAAAGCCCTAAGGCAAACACCCCCCCCCCCCCCAAAAAAAAAAGGACCCTCAGTTAAATCCTCGAACCTAAAATTTAAAAACAAATTCAGAATCCCCAACCTAATCCCTTATATCCCAAAATTTTAAACCAAAATTCCTCAAACATACCCATATAATTGACTCGAAAATTCAAGTCAACTTGACTTGAATATCCTAATTTGACCCGAATACCTGGGTCAAACTACCCAGACCCGAGTCAACTAAACTCAAACCTGGGTCAAACCGACTTGTTGACTTGGGCCAACTTAACTTGAGTCAACTTAACCTGACTTAGACCTGACACACGTCAACCTTGACCTGAGTCAACAAACTCGAAATCTTTAAGCCCCCTTTAACTTAAACCTAGCCTAATCCTAAACCTAACCCAATTTCCATCCCAAAAACTCAATTAAACTAGGCCTAATTTCCTAAGCTTAATAGCTCGAGCCAATCAAATCAAAAACCCTAAGGCCCAATATCACATAGTCCACCTAAGCCAACCCAGTCCATCTAAGGCTTGAGCCTAATCATTGGACCCAACTCAGCCCAAACCTATCTAGGCCGACAACCTATCTCAACCTAGCCTAAGCCCAAGCTAATCTAAACCTTGGCCTAATCTTAGCTCAAGCCCAAAACCAGCCCATCTTAACCACAACCCTAACTAGCCCTGTAATGTCCCCCCTTTCAGGCGTTGTCACTTTCCTTATGGGTCTTGCGCCCATGGCAACAATGGGTACCTATCAGAGCACTCGCTGTGAGTGGGGGACATTAGCTGCCCCAAAGCAGCAAGCCTCCGGGCGAAGAGTCCTATTTCGCCACAATCATTCATAAGCGAGAGTTCCCGGAGATTAGGAGACATTAGCTATCCCTTTGCTCTGATGCCAACTATAATGCCCCGACCCACCACGTGGGCCCGAAGTGCTAGAAAACATAACATAAAATAAAAATACTCTCTAATACCATAAATAAGAGGGTCCGACCCCGAAGGGTTCATGGTTGCCCATCCATAAACAACATACAATAAAACAGCGGAAAAGTTTCGTTCTCAAAATACCATACCAGAGTTCTAAGTCAATACTATTACATAAATACTTCCAATGTTTCTATTACAATCCCAAAAAGATAACCTGACCATAGTCCAATACTTACACAAGTACTTACAAAACTCACAAAACACTACGCTCCAGCACCCACAAGAACGCTAGGTCCGGTTTCCTGCAGGACCTGAAATAAGATTTGTATATTAGGGTGAGACAGTTCTCACTAAGGTAGATCATATTACATCAGTGCGTGACTGCATGAGTTTATTCCAACAAAAAACAATAGTAGATTTAACTGAAATGGATTACACAGTTAAAACATTCTCAATCCTGTATTATAAAAGATGTAACATCTCGAAAAAATAATATGAATTGGTGTAATTCTAAAAAAAAATTTTAAAAATCAATTATTATGAATTAATTAATTAATTAAGTATTATTAAATCAATTATATATATATATATAAGATTTAATAATAATATAATAATATATTTATTTATATAGGAAGTAAATCTTCCTCAGGAAGATCAAAGTTTGCATGCTCTCTCTCTCTTTCTCTCTCTCTCTCTCTCTCTCTCTCTCTCTCTCTCCTCTCTCTCTCTCTCTCTCTCTCTCCTCTCTCTCTCTCTCTCTCTCTCTCTCTCTCTCTCTCTCTCTCTCTGTACTCTCCATCCCTCCTCCATCTTCCTCCTCTCTCTCCTCATTTTCTCGGTTGATCGGGAAATGAAATGTACCATTGGGTTCCTAGCTCCGCCACCGATATTTCTATCGAAGTGGATTTTTCGTGGGAGCGACGTAGGCACCATTCCTGGGGTAAGGTAATATTTCCCTATTTTCTCAATTTTTCCTTAAAACTGCCACTAAATCGACGATCGGGCACCACCACAGGGTCCTAGTCGCGATCATTGTCATTTTGGTTGGAATAAATTTTTAATTTGGATTTCCTAGGCACCACTCCAAATCGAGAGTGAGATTTGGGGAATTAAGTAAATTAGTTATATTTGAGGGTATAATTATTTATTTGAAATTTATGGGTCTAGAAAATATTAAAATAATATTTTATTTAGGGTTGATTTAATGAAACTAGGTTTTTTTATTTAGAGCTCAAGTGAGCGTTGCATGTATCTTTTTGGGGTCCCTGCTGGCGTAGTTCAAGAAACCAAGTAAGGGGGAATATATATATATATAGTTCAAGAAACCAAGTAAGGGGGAATATATATATATATATATATATATTAAACTAGATTTTTATGAATTAATTAGGAAATGAAATATGTTATGAATATACGTGTATATTTTTTTGTATGGGTTTAAAATGCCAACCGTTTAAATTACGTTTTCTGAGCCTAGGACTGTTTTATTAGATATGTATATGTGAAATTGAACTGATGAAAGGGAAAGATATTTTCAAGATAATTATATAAGAAATGAAAGGTATATTTTCAGCATATAAATGTTAAATGTGGGTTGAGTTATTTTATAAGAAGTATATATGAATTTTATTGCTAAATAGTGTGGCATGAGTAAATAAGAATTTTGTGTGGAAATATGTTATATGTATGAGATGTAGGATATATAAGAAATGAACTGAGTATGAAAATATTATATGAAATATGCTGCATGTAAAATAGGTGAAAGATGTTGGGTAAAACAACTGAAAAATGCTGGGTAAAATAGCTAAAAGATACTGGGAAAAATAGTTGAAAAATGTTGGATAAAATAGCTGAAAGATGTTGGGTAAAATAGCTAAAAGATGCTGGGTGAAACAGCTGAAAGATACTAGTTATGTTATAAAATGAAATGAAAATGGAAATGAATAAAACAAAAATGAAATGTGAAATGTGAACAATGTAAAATGGGAAAGAGTCACGTAAAATGAAATGTTACGAAATGACAAAGCTGAGAACATGAATGGATGAAAATTACAAAGAAATGGTAGACAGAATAATGTATTATGGTATTATCAGTATTTATGCTAGTAGAACATGTTACGTTTGGGCGAGGCAAACACTTCGCCCGAGGGCTTGCTGAGAAAGGTGAGTGTCCTGGTTGTATCAGGTGTAGCAGTAGGTTGCATAACATGCTCTAGGGCAAAGGGAAACTTCTTGTATGGGTGGGTAGATTTCCCTATTCTTGGGAGCCTTCGCCGATAAACTTTTGTATGAACTGTGTGAGTACGAGATTAATCTATCACTTGAGAGCTTACTGAGTAAGGTGAGTGCCCTAGAAAGCTTCAGCTATGACCTTTGGGTTGCCTAATGTATCAGAGCAGAGGAGTGCTACTTGTATGGACGGGTAATCACCCATATCCTTAGGTAATCTCGTTGGTAAAATATCTTGCATGTGTTTGAATATGATCAGAAAATGATTTCAGAAATTATGCTAATGATTTGCAAATGATGAAAATGTATACTTATGTTATTTACAAACCTTACGTTAGCCACACGCTATTTTAATATATTGTTTCTTCCTTTATTGAGATGTGTTTCACCCGAATATGAATTTATCTTTTTCAGGACCTCCACGAGATCGAACTTAGAGAGCTCGAGCTGTTATAGCATTTTTGGGAAAAAGGGTATAATTTTGATGATATTTTGGAATGTATATATTTTAAATTTTATGTTTTATGTTTTAAGTCTTCTGAGAAAAGGATGGTTGTGAATATTGGAAGTTGTAGATTATGCTTTTGAAGATGTATATATATGTAGATGCAGGTTGATGGATGGATTATTTGGGTTGTTATAGTTAGAAACTTTGGTATTTTATTGTTGAAGGATTATAATTATGTTTACCGTTGCGTGATTGAATTGAGTATTAGGTTCAGATAAATTAAAGACGTGGCACCCGAGTCCCACAAGGCGGGTTTGGGGTGCCACGGAGCAGGTTTATTAAGAATAATGCACCGGGCCCTTTTATCGGGTTCCAGGTGTTACAAAAAATATGTATATAATTTTTGGAAAAGATAGTATAACTCATTACAAGCGAGAGTTCCCGAGGTTGGGGTAGGATACAGACCCATACACTGTAAAATCCCTTGGCTCAGTACTTGATTACGCGCTTAAATTGCGTAATTAGGTGTTTTAATTCATGCATTACGAATTATATTTTTAATTGAATTCCTAATTACTCTCAATATTTTGACGTTGTACTCTATTCATAATGTTTGAGTTTTATTGAGTAATTTATGAATTTTTGGTATTTTTTTTTATTGCAAGGCAATTATTGGAAGCTAAAACCGACATTACTCCGTAATCTGGGCGTAACTTTCTCGTCCGAGTTCCGATCAAGACTATTCAAAATTTTGGGGAAAGCTAAGAAAGAGCTCTACAACTTTCGTGTTTTAAACTTTGAGAGATACGAGCTTCAGTATGGTCGAAATCGTACTTGTGCACTGAGAAACAAAAAAAAAAAAAAAAACAATAAAAAAATAAATAAATAAATAAAGTGGGTCGGGTCTTCATGTGACCTGGCCATGCAAGTGGATGCAAGAGTGCTGGGGGCCGAATTGTCAAAGAGAGGGGGATTTGTTAAATTTTCTGAAGGGGGCTCGTTTTGCTGAAGGAGCTGCCCCGCACACACAGAAGGGAGCTACCTCACCTCACGACCATCCATATCCATTCTTCTCTCTCTCTCTCTCTCTCTCTCTCTCTCTCTCTCTCTCTTTTGAAATTAAATACTGGTTTGAGTTAATGTTATTATTAATTTCAGTTTGCCCCTTTTTTTTTATCCTAGTTTCATTGTTAAGTTAATTTTATATTATTTTTGAAGAACCCTTTTTCTATTAGACTAATTTTAATTTGAAGTGCTCTCTCTCTCTCTCTCTCTCTCTCTCTCTCTCTCCCCCTCCCTTCCTACCTCTTTTATTAATTAGTTTGTTTATTATTATTTGTTTCATTTTGTCATTTCAATACATGGTTAAATATTAAATTTTAGTTTATTATTGCAGTGAATATTTTTGTTTAGAGTTAATGTGGGATTTATTTATGTTTAAAAACATTGGTAGATTAATTTTAATTGCAGTTAAGTTAATGCTACGTTTATGTGTTTTGAGTACATTATTGTTAAGTTTACTTTGCTTAATTTAAAGTTAATGTTGGGTTAAATTTATGTTTGTTTAAGGTATTACTGCTTGAATTTATTTTATTTGTTGAATGCTCGCATTAGATCAATGGAATTTTCATTTTGGTTCATTATTTGAATATTTGAAGCTTGGGTTAGTTCTTGTCGTTTATTTGATGCATGTTATGTTTGTCTAAAGTTCATTTTAATACATTGCCTTGAATACTTTATTGTTGGGTTGATTTTCATGTGAGCTCATTTTTAATGTGGAATTAATTTGTTGAAGTATTTTGTTAAGTTTAAGATTTTGTGTAGGTTAATTTATTTTTGTTTAGGATTTTGTTTGAGTTTAGTTCATTTTCTTGTTTCAATTTCACCACAAATTTTCAAAACCCTCAAAATTTCGAATTTGAACCATGTTCAGTAAAATTTTCTTTTCTTATTTTCTTTTAGATTTACACAACGTTTGGAACTAAACTGCATTCCTTGAGGAGACAATCTAACCCTTGGGCTAATTATTACACGACGAAACTGCTATACTTGGGATAGCTTCTGAGCTGCTCATTTTTAGAGTGAGTCGGTACTTAAAGTTGTAACTCCACCAATTTTATTTTTAAATCATGTACATGCATATCGAACTCATCCTTGCCTAGGAACACCACATAAACCCCGTTTACTTCCCCCATGGTCCATGTTGTGCGGTCCGTAGACCCAATCTAGCTCTGGCAGCCCACCAATCTAATTACTTCAATGTTACAAGTCCGCCTTGGTCATATCCCACCCTAGCTCAAACACTAGAGCCAGTGACCAATTGACTTTTTAGATACCCACCTTTACCAATAAGGCGTGGTTACACTATATCACCCACTAGCAACGGTATCGTGCTCTTATAGTAACTAGTTCCTCGGGTGGTTCATACATCATATATACAATTTATAACGAAAGCACAGTAACCTGTTTTCATTCCACAAAGCATTTAAGCAATTCCAGTATTTTTCTTAAACTCATTCATTTATTAGCATTAACAGGCATACACAACCCTTGGTCTTAAATCGATATCTGATTTTTCACATCCCTAAAAACAATTTGGAACTCCAGTTCCCATATTTCATACCAAATATTCCACAAGTTCAGTTTATTCACAAGTATCATCTCATGTCACACTCATTTGATTAAATATACTATAATATAATAAATGGTTTGCAAAACTACAATTTACATAAAACAAGGTTTCAAGCTAGCCTCTCCAACTTTTAGTATAATAAGAATATATAAGTTTAACGAAAAATGGAGACCATATCCCAAAACCCTAATTTTCCTGAAACCATAAAATACAGTTTAATCGGTTTAGATATCAAAATAACTGATGTAAGACAAATCCCCTTACCTGGCTTACAAGAAAGCCCCTTGAAAATCCCAAAATCCACGCCTTACGGCGTTTGCAATTCAAAATCCTGAAACCACAATTTCCCCAAATAAATCAACACAACCTCTAGATCAACAACCATTAATCATTTCCTAAGCCTTCCTATAGTTCACAACAACCATAAAGCCTTAAAAACCTACTTACCCTAATTTTGGAGTAACGCCCAAAATACTCAAATCAAAGATCTGCTCCTCTAGACTTGTAGAGAATCTCCCCTAGATCCTTGTAGTAACTTCTGTTTGTCGAATCTATCAATAAGCGGTGAGAAATCGTAGAGAGAGAGAACGTGGGTGCAGGTTAGAGAGAGAGAGAGAGAGAGAAATCAAGTTTCTTAATGAAGAAGCAACCAAAATATCCTATTTATAGACCCCTTGACCCAGTCATATTCATCAACGAATGGTGCCTTCGTCGACGAGCCACACAAGGCCGTTCGTCAACGAAGGAAGGACCTTGTCGGCGAACCCTATGCTTTTTCCAAACGTTTTGGATCTCTTTGTTGACGAAACTTTGAATTTCGGCGATGAATCTCATAAGGGCCTTCGTCAACGAGAACATGGAGTTCGTCGACGAAGCTTGCTGAAAATCCCCTGTTTCCTTTCTTATTTAATTTCCTTATTTTCTTGGTTTGGGTCTCTACAATCTCCCCTTCTTATAAAAATTTTGTCCTCAAAATTTGCTAACTAATGTCAACTACCTCTTTATCTCACAATCCATCCTTACCAAAGAGTTGGTGGCCACCCACATGGCAGCCCTATTCCAAATTTATTATCTACCTTCCCTTATGGCAGAGGAATACTGTGGTTACATACACTGTCTCAGGAGATTACAATATCCATACAAAACTCTCTCGAAGACCAAACTATAAACAAACCTATGCTAGAACACTACACATATGAACTAACTCTTACTTACTGCTCTACTCACCTGTTTAGCTTTAAGCATCTCTGAAGAGATGAGGATACTTCTGATGTATCTCTGACTCTAGTTCCCATGAAGCTTCATCCACTGCGTGATCATGCCATAACACCTTTACTAACAGAATTCTCTTCGTATACAGCTCCTGCTCCTTGCGATTTAGGATATGTACTGGTGTCTTCTCATATGCTAACGTGTCCCCGAGTTCCAAAGACTTGTAACTGATTACATACGAAGGATCTATAATATACCTCCTAAGCATGGATATGTGGAACACGTCGTGAATCCTAGACAATGCGGGAGGTAATGCTATCCTGTAGGCCACCAATCTGACTCTCTCCAAAATCTCAAACGGTTTGACATACCTAGGGCTCAACTTGCCCCTCCTACCAAACCTCATCACTCCCTTCATCGAAGCAATCCTAAAAAATATGGCATCACCTATCTCGAACTCTAGCTCCAATCGGCGAGTATCTGCATAACTCTTCTACCAACTCTCAGCTGTCTTTATTCTCTCCTTGATAACCTAGACCTTCTCAGCGGCCTGTTGGACAAACTCCGGCCCTAAAATCTACCACTCACTGGCCACGTCCTAATACAATGGAGATTGGAATCTCTGACCATACAGTGCTTCGAACGATGTTTATCTCGATGCTGGCCTGATAACCGTTGTTGTAGGCAAACTTAACTAATGGCAGATATCTTATCCAACTGCCACCGAAATCCAATACAGATGCCCGTAACATATCCTCTAAGATCTGGATGGTCCTCTCTAACAAACCATATGTCTACAGGTGAAACATTGTACTAAATGTGAGTTAAGATCCCAATGCTTCTTGAAGACTCTTCCAGAATCGGGAAGTAAACCGTGGGTCCCTATTTGAGACAATCGACACTAACACCCCGTGTAATCTGACAATCTCCTGAACATATAGCTCTGCCAGCTTATCCATGAAATAACTGACTTTAATCGGGATGAAATGGGTTGTCTTCGTCAATCGGTCAACCACAATCCAAATTGCATTCAACCCATGAAGTGCTGATAGAAAACCCATGACAAAGTCCATGGAAATGTATTTCCACTTCCATTTAGGGATAAGAAGTGGTTGCAACGGTCTTACTGACCTCTGGTGCTCAGCCTTCACCTACTGGCATGTTAGACACTGCTTTACGAAACGGGCAATCTCTCTTTTCATATTAGACCACCAAGATTCCTGCAAATCCCTGTACATCTTTATACTTCCTGGATGTACAGTGTAGAGTGAACGATGTGCCTCCTCTAGAATGACCTGCTTGATCTTAACATCATTCAGTACACAAATCCTGGTATGGAATCACAACATCTCATCATCTGAGATGTTGAAATTCGGTTTCAACCCATCCTGCACTCCCTCCATAACTTCTACCAGCTTTGGATTTTCGTTTGAGTCGTTCTGATCCTTTCCCGTAAGGTCATCTATACCACCAAGCTAGTAATGAAAGCCTGATGATTTCCTTCCACTACCTCCATGCCTAACTTTTCTAGGTCCATACCAATCTGATGCTAAACACCCACTGCTGAGACTGATGCATCCACTGACTTCTAACTCAGAGTATTAGCTACCGCATTAGCTTTTCCTGGGTGGTAACCAATGGTAGAATCGTAGTCCTTTATCAGCTCTAACCATCACCTCTGCCTCATGTTCAACTCCTTCTAGGTGAGAAAGTACTTAATAATTTTATGATCGGTGAAAATATCGCACCTTTCACCGTACATGTAGTGCCTTCAGATCTTCAATGCATACACTACCGCTGCTAATTTCATATCGTGTATTGAGTAGTTTTTCTCATACTCCTTGAGTTGATGAGAAGCACAAGCAATTACCTTTCCCTGTGAGTCTTGTTAATGGACCTGATAGTCTAGAGAACCTTGCTACCAACTATCGATAGTATCCTGCAAGATCCAGAAAACTCCTGACCTCCTGAACATTCTTCGGTCTCGTCCAGTCCACTACCGCTTCTATTTTACTTGGGTCCACTGATACCCCTTCCCTGGACACTACATGCCCCAGGAATGCCACTTGTTCTAACCAGAACTCGAACCTCTTAAACTTTGCAAAAAGCTTCTTCTCCCTGAGTACCTGAAGTCAACCTCAAATGAATTGCATGCTCCTCGGGACTTCTTAAATAAACTAGGATGTTGTCAATGAAAATGACCATGAATTGGTCCAGATACTCGTAGAGCATCTTGTTCATCAAGTCCATAAACGCTGCAAGAGCTGTAACGACCCAAAAATTATACTTTTTTTTTTTTACCTATTTACTCTTATACCCCTGAATTAACTGCTATAACCTCCCAAGCCCTAAGTAGCACTGACGAAACCCTGCTCATGTTACATACCTAAGCAGTGGAAAACATAAAAACATACATCCATATTTACAATACCAGAATCCAGTTTTTCCCCAAAACAAAATTACATAGTTACACATCATCCCAATATCATATATCCCAAAACTCCTAGTTACTACCCAAAAATATAACCATCTATTAAAACTTACCCTACAAATAGGGTAGTGTATTCACCCTCTCTAACTGCAAGCCTGATCCACTCGCCTAACTGGATCACCTGAAAAAAAATATTAAATTACTAGGATGAGACAACGCTCGGTAAGAGGAAATATGCTATTATTAGTGTGTGGCAACTAAGCCTACAAACATATTATATTGACAAATAATTGAAACAAAATTTAGCTGGCAAAACATCTCATATAGCTTAAAAATACAATTAACATCTATGAGTATGATTTATTCATAATTTTGGTTATATAGACTATTTGGTGCTGTTTTGTAAATCTATATACATAAAAGTAGTTGTGATAATACCCTGGATGTAACACCCCAACCCTGAAGGGTCTGGGATATTTACTTTTTACCATGATTTACCGCGGAAGTAAATAAACTTGAATATTATTGAACCAGAGTGCTAATTAACCGTATTACAATAATTTATTTTTCAAAAAAATAAAAATTACACAATAGATAATCATCTGTCATCATACTAATATTTCTAATAAATCCTTATTTTTTTCTATCCCACTCGCATGCTTGCTATGCCTGATTTCCAATATGCCCTTCAGAGTCATCTGAAATGTAAAATATGATTAGGGTGAGACGACGCTCAGTAAGTAAATAAGATTATTATTAGTGTGTGGCCAAAATGAGCTTTTAAAAATTTCGTAAAATAATATTTAATACTATAACTTCAAAACTGCTTCTAAAATAAATGTAGATCTAAAAATTTCTACATAAAACTTTTACCATCAATTATAACAGTAAAATTTAATAACCATATACTGTGATCGCTAAATTAAACTTTTAACTTTAAAACTATAAAAATATTTAACTATATACATACATATACTTTTCCTTATATGTTTCCTTTAAATTGTCATTTAGGCACAAGAATAACCTTTTTCATATAAACTTATACTTTTCCTTCAAATCATTAATAACTTTGTACGCGTAATTAAATATGTATAAACATATATTGTAAAAACCACCCTTAGGCCTGTTAGCTGTAAGTTATGTTTACCCCCATGACTGGGTTGTGCGGTCTGAAGACTGGACTTAGCTGGCTGGCCGACCAAACTAAATCAACGTACGTAAACATTAAGTGAGATGTTCCTTATTAAGTTCTGATCCGGAACCAGGTGCGCACTCAGAAGAAATTTACTAACATAAATAACCACTTTGTAAACAGTGTGGGTGCACTCTGATCCATTTAAACTTTAAGCTGCGGTACCGAACATCTGTAACTTTGAACTTCCTTTGCCATAAGGGGTTTTAAAATCATCTTATTATAATTTATGCAATTTAAAATAATATCATGAAAATCTCATCTTTACTTATATATGCAACGTAAAAGTAAACTCATGCTACACATTTTTTGTGTAAAAATATTTATTTAATTTTTTTTTATAGAAAGAAAAGAAATGCTGAAAAATTACCTGAGTAGATTAGAACATTTCTTAACCCAAAAATAAATGCAAGTATATTAAAGATAGAACTGGTATAATTAAATATGCTTAAATAAATAAACTCATGTAAATTTTACGGAACTAACTAACATAATTGAAATTTACTTACAAATAAATTCGGGTATAAATTTTAAATAAAAATCCTAACATAATCCAATTTACTTACTTCTTCTTTTACCTTGCGCTACGAACACAATGACTATTTCTCATAAATGAGATCGGAAAGAGTGGGTGAGTGAGAACTTTCTCAAAAATTTTTTCTCTACTACTAATTCCTTCACTCTTTAATCATTTTCTTCCTTTGAAAATTTTTGTGAAAAATGAAGGTTGAAAGCTTCCTATTTATAGGAAAATTTTGGGAAAGAAATGGAATTTGTAAAAGTGTGGAGAGGGGTGAAATTATAATTTTTTTTTTTAAATTAAAGAATGGGCAAGGGATGGGCTAGGTATGGGTTGAGTATGGGATGGAGATGGAGGCCATATGGGAGTGTTTGCCACCACCCCCATTTAATTAATTACTTAATTAATTAATTAATTTTTTAATTATTTTTTTAAAATCATTATTATTATTATTATTATTATTATTATTATTATTATTTTTATTTTTAAGTCATGTTTTAATATTTTTTTTTTAATGGATTAAATTTGAATTTCGAAAACTCATGTAGGCCCCACCCGGTCTTGTAGGCCCCACACAACTTCGAGACCTAAGTGGATCTTACGTAACTCCAATAGTCCTCACACGATTTTATTAAGCCGACACAACTTCGAGACTCATGTGGGCCCCACATGGTCTTATGGGCCCCGCATAGGATACTTATATTATTATTATTTTATCATATATTTCTACAAATTATATCAGTCAAAACATTATTTTATGTACTTATTTATGTATACAAATAGTGTCTACCCTGTTTTATCCTATGAAATTCCATTTTGACCAGGCCAACCTCCAAGGAGCAACTGAGCCGCAATGGTCTCTAAGCACTCACTTAGAAAATGTTTTTCTTAGGCATCAAACATGGAATCAAGGATCCTAACAGAGAAACACTTTCATTTTGATACTAACTAAATGACCATTATTATAATTCTATGTTTTTTTTTTTTTGGGTTATTACATCCTCCCCTCCTTATAAAAATTTCGTCCTCGAAATTTACTAAAATTAAAATGAGTACCTTGTATAATGTTGTGCTTTTACCCGATCCTGCTATCGTCGAAAAGATGTGGGTATTTCTGGCGTATTTCTGCTTCTAGTTCCCATGATGCTTCCTCAATGTCATGGTTGTGTCAGAGTACTTTTACCAATGAAATCTTCTTCATGCGTAACTCCTGATCCTTCTTGTCTAAAATCTGGATTGGTACTTCTTCATATGATAAAGTGTCACTAACTTCTAACAACTCATAACTTATCACATGAGTTTATGGTCGAAAGTGTCGATCCCCATATAACGCTTCATACGGTGCTATCTCTATGCTAGACTGATAACTGTTGTTATAGGCGAACTCAACTAACGGCAGATACTGAATCCAACTTCATTTGAAATCAAGTACACAAGCTCTTAACATATCCTCCAATATCTGAATGGTTCTCTCCGAATGTCCATTAGTTTGAGGATGAAATGCTATGCTGAAAGTAAGTTGTGATCCTAAGGCTCTTTGCAAACTCTTCCAGAATTGTGATGTGAATCATGGATCTCGATCTGATAAGATAGACACGGGCACGCCATGTAGTCTAACTATCTCTTGAACATATAACTCTGCAAGCTTGGTCATAGAGTAGTTAACTTTGATTGGAATAAAGTGAGCGGTCTTCGTTAGACGATCAACAACCACCCAGATGGCGTTCTGTCCATGGAGTCCTGGAGGTAGCCCAATTACAAAATCCATGGAGATGTGCTCCCATTTCCACTCAAGAATGTGGAGTGGTTGCAATGGTCCTGCTGGTCTCTGGTGCTCAGCCTTTACTTGTTGACAAGTAAGACACTATTCCACAAATTGTGCAATCTCCCTCTTCATGTTATTCCATAAAAAAGACTCTCTCAAGTCCCAATACATCTTCGTGCTTCCCAGATGCACTATATAAAGAGATCGATGAGCTTCTTCCAAGATTGTTCTTTTGATATCTTTTTCATTGGGCACACACAATCTAGTTTGGAATCTCAAAACTCCATCGTCAGAGATGTTAAAGTCTCCCTTCAGTCCACTCTGTACCTTACCCATAATCTTCACTAGCTCTGCATCTTCCATCTGTGCAGCCTTAATCTTTTCCGGTAAGGTCTGTTGGATTACCAGATTAGCAATGAGAGCTTGATGATTTCCTTCCACTATTTTCACACCAATTCTTTCCAGGTCCATCATAATTTGATGTTGGGTCACCATTGCCGAGACTGACGCATTCATTGACTTTTGACTTAATGCATCTGCTACCACGTTGACTTTTCTCGGGTGATAGTTGATGGCGCAATCATAATCTTTGATTAATTCTAACCATCTTATATGTCTGATGTTTAATTCCTTTAGTGTGAAAAAGTATTTGAGACTTTTATGGTCTGTGAAAATCTCACACCTTTCACCATAGAGATAGTGTCTCCAGATCTTTAGTGCGAATACCACAGCTGCCAGTTCCAAATCATGTGTGGGATAATTCTTCTCGTACTCCTTGAGTTGTCAAGAAGCATATGCAATGACCTTCCCCTATTGCATTAATACACATCCGAGCCCTTTTCGAGATGCATCACTGTAGATCACAAAACCATCTTCTCCTGATGGAATTGTCAGCACCGGGGCAGTGATGAGTCGTTGCTTTAATTCTTGAAAGCTTTGCTCACATTCATCAGTCCATTCATATTTCACATTCTTTCTTATCAATCTCGTTAGAGGACCAGATATTTTAGAAAACCCTTCCACAAATCAACGATAATGTCCTGCCAGACCTAAGAAACTCCTGAGCTCATGAATATTCTTTGGTCTCGCCTAATCCACTGTTGCCTCTATTTTACTTGGGTCCACAGAAATACCATCCTAAGATATCACGTGCCCTAAGAATGCAACTCTTTCTAGCCAGAACTCACATTTCGTAAGTTTGGCATAAAGATTCTTTTCTCTTAGTACTTTGAGTACTAGCCTTAAATGATTCTCATGTTCCTGGGGGCTTTTTGAATAAATCAAAATATCATTAATGAAGACCACCACAAATTGATCTAGATATTCACGAAAGACCCTATTCATAAGGTCCATAAAGGCAGTAGGAGCATTGGTCAGTCCAAATGGCATGACTAAAAATTCATAGTGACCATATCTCGTTCGGAATGAACATCTTCTTATTTGATTTTCACTTGATGGTACCCTGATCGGAGGTCAATTTTAGAGAAGACTTGTGTTCCTTGGAGTTGATCAAACAAGACATCTATGCGAGGTATTGGGTACTTGTTCTTAATGGTCACTTTATTTATTTCCCGATAATCAATACACATTCTCATTGATCCATCTTTCTTTTTAACGAACAATACTGATGCTTCCATGGTAACACGCTGGGTCTGATGAATCCTTTGTCTAACAACTCTTGTAATTGTTTCTTCAGTTCTTTCAATTCTACCGGTGCCATTCTGTATGGAGCTTTAGATATTGCTGTCGTCCCTAGTAGTAGGTCGATAACAAACTCGATTTCATGGTCAGGAGGTAGCCCAGGTAAATCCTTAGGGAATACATCTGAGAATTCCCTTACTATTGGGATATCCTCGAGCTTCAATTCTTCCTTTGGTGCCTCCACCACGCATGCTAGGTACCCTTGACATCCATTCAAGAATAATCTCTTTGCCTGGATAGTTGACAATATTTGTGGTGAAGGGCATACACGAGTTCCATTGAACTTGTATTCTTGCTTTCCAGGAGGTCTAAACACCATCTCCTTATTATAGAAATTTATACTAGCATAACTAGAAGCTAGCCAATCCATCCCAAGAATTACGTCAAACCCTGCATATTAAATACTACCAAGTTAGCCGGTAGTATTCTTTCCTCAATACAAATTGGGTAACCTTTAAGTATTTTTCTACATACTACCGAGGTTCCCGTTGGTGTAACCACAGATAACTCAGTTTCTAACGGTTGAGTCTCTACCCCACATATTTTAACATAAGCTGAAGATATAAAGGAGTGTGTGGCTTCAGAATCAAATAATACTACTGCTTTCTTGGAGAATATGGGAATAATACCTATCACCACATCATTAGTATTTTTGGCATCTCTTGGAGTGAGGGCATAGACACGTGCCTGAGTGGGTTCTGTTGATTGTTGTTTCGAGGTGCCTGATTGCCTCCTCTTTGTTGATTTGGGCTGTAGTTGTTTTGTGGGCATTCTCGTTGCATGTGACCAGGTTTACCGCACCGATAACAGACCCCTAACCTGGCTCAACACTCTCCCCCATGTAATTTGTTGCATTTTGGACAAGGGGTGCTTTGTGCATTGTTTGGATTTCTTGTTGTTTGCCCTCACCCCACATTGCTGTTGTTGTTGTTGTTGTTGCTCATTTTCCAAGGTTCTTGATTTCTACCAGAGTGAAACCTTTGTGGCATGGGCCTCTTTCTCTGGTCGGATATCTCCGCACTCCTTTGTAGACTTTCTTCTGCCTTCGTTGCTTTGTTTATCAACTTGGAGAAGTATTCGAGCTCGAATATTGTTACCATTTTATAAATCCTTGAGTTCAAACCTTCTTCAAATTTTTGGGTCTTCTTTGATTCGTCTGGAACCAAATATGGTGCAAACCGGGATAATTCAATGAATTTTGTTGCATATTGTTGTACCTTCATATTTCCCTGTTTTAACTCCAAAAACTCCCTGACCTTCACATCTTTGGTGGTTTTGGGGAAAAATCGTTCAAATAATACTTCCTTAAAACGCTCCAATGTAAGGATGGTTGGATTTGGTCCTTCCTCTAGGAGTAACTTTTTCGAGTTCCACCAGCGTTTGGCCTCACCAGTCATTTTATAGGTAGCATATAGCACCTTCTGTTCGTCCGTACAATGAAGGACTCGTAGTATTTCTTCCATTGCTTGCATCCAATCTTCTGCAGCAATTGGATCGACTTTTCCCTCAAAAGTCGGAGGGCGCAATCAATTGAACTGTTCAATCGTACAACCTTCATGGGTTGGTGGATCATTCCGATCCTTGGAGTTCTGCATAAATTCCTTCATGACTTGTGCCACATCACGCAACACTGTAGTAGCATTGATGTCTTCTCCATTGCAAGTACTCGTATTATTCTCGTTTCCTTCAACACTCACGTTGTTGTTCCTTGGGTCCATTCTGAGGGAAAGGACTAGAGTTATTTTAAAATCATAATCTTATCTTTAAAATTTAATCAAAGTTATAGGCAAAAGAAAAACATCCTAATTTACCCGTTCTTACCCACATCATGGTTATGCCTATGCTCTGGTAAAATTATTTCTTAAAGTCTACAGAACCTATAACCTATTGCTCTGATACCAAATGTAACACCCCAACCCCGAAGGGTCTGGGATATTTACTTTTTACCATTAATTTACCGCGGAAGTAATTAAACTCAAATATTATTAAAACAGAGCGCTAATTAACCATATTATAATAATTTATTTTCAAAAAAATAAAAATTACACAATAGATAATCATCTGTCATCATACTAATATTTCTAATAAATCTTTTTTTTTTTTTATCCCAACCGCATGCTTGCTATGCTAGATTTCCAATATGCCCTTCAAAGTCATCTGAAATGTAAAATATGATTAGGGTGAGACGACGCTTAGTAAGTAAATAAGATTATTATTAGTGTGTGGCCAAAATGAGCTTTTAAAAATTTCGTAAAACAATATTTAATACTATAACTTCAAAACTGCTTCTAAAATAAATGTAAATCTAAAAATTTCTGTATAAAACTTTTACCATCAACTATAACAGTAAAATTTAATAACCATATACTGTGACCATTAAATTAAACTTTTAACTTTAAAATTATAAAAATATTTAACTATATACATACATATATTTTTTCTTATACGTTTCCTTTAAATCATCATTTAGGCACAAGAATGACCTTTTTCATATAAACTTATACTTTTCCTTCAAATCATTAATAACTCTGTACGCGTAATTATATATATATATATATATATATATATAAAAACATATATTGTAAAAATCACCCTTAGGCCTGTTAGCCGTAAGTTATGTTTACCCTCATGACTGGGTTGTGCGGTCCGAAGACTGGACTTAGCTGACTGGCCGACCAAACTAAATCAACGTACGTAAACATTAAGTGAGATTTTCCTTATTAAGTTCTGGTCCGGAACCAGGTGCGTATTCAGGAGAAATTCACTAACATAAATAACCACTCTGTAAACAGTGTGAGTGCACTCTGATCCATTTAAACTTTAAGTTGCGGTAACGAACATCTGTAACTTTGAACTTCCTTTGCCATAAGGGGTTTTAAAATCATCTTATTATAATTTATGCAATTTAAAATAATATCATGAAAATCTCATCTTTACTCATATATGCAACATAAAAGTAAACTCATGCCACACAATTTTTGTGTAAAAATATTTATTTAATTTTTTTTTATAGAAAGAAAAGAAATGCTGAAAAATTACCCGACTAGATTAGAACATTTCGTAACCCAAAAATAAATGCAAGTATATTAAAGATAGAACTGGTATAATTATATATGTGTAAAAAAATAAACTCATGGAAATTTTACGAAACTAACTAACATAATTGAAATTTACTTACAAATAAACTCGAGTATAAATTTTAAATAAAAATCCTAACATAATCAAATTTACTTATTTTTTCTTTTACCTTACGCTACGAACACAATGACTATTTCTCATAAATGAGATCGGAAAGAGTGGGTGAGTGAGAACTTACTCAAAAATTCTTTCTCCACCACTAATTCTTTCACTCACTAATCCTTCTCTTCTTTTGAATTTTTTTGTGAAAAATGAAGGTTGAGAGCTTCCTATTTATAGGAAAATTTTGGGAAAAAAATGAAATTTGTAAAAGTATGGGGAGAGAGGTGAAATTATAATTTTTTTTTTTTTAGAATTAAAGAATGGGCAAAAGATAGACTAGGTATGGGTTGAGTATGAGATGAGGATGGAGGCCATGTGAGAGTGTTTGCCACCACTCCTATTAAATTAATTTTTAATTAATTAATTACTTAATTAATTAATTATTTATTTATTTTTTAAATAATAATAATAATAATTGTTATTATTATTATTATCATTGTTATTATTTTTAAGCCATGTTTTAGTATATTTTTTTTTAAATGATTAAATTCGAATTTCAAAAACTTATGTGGGCCCCACCTGGTCTTGTAGGTCTCATACGACTTCAAGACCTAAGTGGGTCCTACGTAACTCCAATAGTCCTCACACAGTTTTATTAAGTCGACACAACTTCGAGACTCATGTGGGCCCCATACAGTCTTGTGGGCCCCGCATAGGATACCTATATTATTATTATTTTATCATATATTTGTACAAATTATATCAGTCAAAACATTACTTTATGTACTTATTTATGTATACAAACAATGTCTATCCTGTTTTATCCTATGAAATTCCATTTTGACCAGGCCGACCTCTAGGGAGCGACTAAGCCGTAATGGTCTCTGAGCACTCGTTTAGACAAGGTCTTTCTTAGGCATCAAACATGGAATTAAGGATCCTAACAGAGAAACACTTTCGTTTTGATACTAACTAAATGACCATTATTATAATTCTACATTTTTTTTTGGGTTATTACACTGGAAAACTGTATATCATGACTTAACCTTTATCCCTCCTCAGCCCGGCCCTGACACAAACTCCGTGGCTCGGTAGCTGGTAAACTGCACACCACCAATCCTCAGCTTGGTCCTAACACAAACTCCGTGGCACGATAGCTAAAAAACTGATCTAAAAATTGTAACGGTACCATGCTCTACTGATAATTGATCTAATTCATCAAGGTCTAATACTGTAAACATGTATTATCTTGCTATTTCATTATGATTTCAAAATAACCATAACACTATAAATCTGATCTGTAATACTGAAATATCTGACTGAAATAACTGTAATATCTAATTGAATAATTTATAATATCTAACTGAATAATCTGTAATGTTTGGGTGTTATGGTTTTGGAAATCATGGAATTCTATAAATGCTGCAAAAAATCTATCTATAAAATATCTGTAAAATATCTGTCTATAAATTATCTGTCCATATATATATACACATTGTAATTTATAATTTTGTAAAATCTGATAATACATATTTCTATGCATAAATTCTGATAAGTTATGGTATTCTGAAAAACTGTATAAACTCTATAGTGAACAAATATCTACTCAGGCCACACAACCAATAAAATACATGCTCTGAAATCCATAAAACTATATGATCAATATTCTACACCTTGTTAAAAAAATATCATATTTTACTGATAAAATTCCTGAATCTCCTAGCATAGCATATTTCTCTTACCTATCTGGTTGGGAGGCTCGCCTCCAACTCTACCCTCACGCCCTTGGTGTACCAATCTCAAAATCCTGCAATAATTTATACAAATTCCTTGGTGAATCACTGAATTTCTCCAGAAAATTATCCACTCATATTTCTTGAACCTGACTATTCACAATTTCTTAAACTTTAATATACCTGGGCTTTCGGAAAAAAAAAATATATCTGCTGGGCTTCTCAACCCATGCCTGCAGGGTCCCAAGAACACCCTAACCTTGAAAATATAACACCATAATTTTATTCCACAAAACACCAGTATATACCCTCACAACACAAAATTCAAGTTCAGATAAAATTGGTAATACTGGAAATACCTAAAAATCCACTTACCCTGATTTTGGGATGGTTCCCAAACTTCCAAAATCAAATTTATGCTCCAGCTAGGTTGTAGAGAATCTCCCTAGGATCACCATGGTGGCTTCTGATCATCAAACCAGGAAGAATCAGAGCCAAAATCATAGAGAGAATGCAGAGAATCCGAAATCTAGAGAGAGAAAGGAAAGGGAGACTGAAATTTTCGTCAAAAATCGTCGTTTTGCATATTTATAGGTGACTGGCCATGTGGCCTCGTCGATGAGGTCGATGAGCCACATCACCTCATCGACAAGTCCAAAAGGGAGTTTATCGATGAACACCCAACCCTCGTTGGCGAGTTTTAGGCCCCTAAATCAGCCCTCTCGATAAGTTCTCGTCGACGAGCCTAAGAAGGATGCTCATTGACGAGTGCTTAGCGTTCTTTGATGAGACCCTGTGAGTCCCCTTTTGAAATTTTCCTTTTTCTTTTTTTATTTTATTATTTAATTACTATAATTCTTCGGGTCTCTATAGGAGCCTTAGTCAATCCAAAAGGCATAACTAGAAATTCATAGTGGACATACTTAGTTCAGAATGCAGTCTTTGGTACGTCCTCCGATTTCACCTTCAGCTGATGATATCCGAATCGCAGATCGATCTTAGAGAAGACCCGTGTGCCCTGTAGCTAGTCAAACAGATCATCAATTCTAGGTAATGGGTATTTGTTCTTTAGTGTCACCTTGTTAATCTCTCTGTAGTCGATGCATATCCTCATCGACTCATCCTTCTTCTTCACAAATAGCACCGGTGCTCCCACAGGTGAAACACTCAGTCGAATGTAATCCTTATCTAGTAGCTCATGTAGCTACTCCTTCAATTCCCTCAGTTCTGCTGGAGCTATACGATACGGAGCTTTCGATATCGGAATCGTGCCTTAAGTCAACTCTATAGCAAACTCCACCTCATGGTCAGGAGGCAATCCCGACAAGTCCTCTGGAAAAACATCTTAGAACTCCCTTATTATGGGAATATCTTCCAGTTTACGTTCCTCCCTCGATGCCTCTTTTATGAATGCTAAATAACCCTGGCATCCTTCTTGAAGAAATCTCCTCATCTGCATGGCCGAAAGGATTCGTGGTGCAAAGCGCACACATGACCCAACAAATATAAACTCTGGCTCCCCAGAAGGTGTGAACACTACCTCCTTCCTATGGTAGTCTATACTCGCATAACTGGCCGCTAACCAATCCATACCTAGAATAAGATCAAAGTCATGCATATCAAATATAATCAAACTAGTAGGTATCATTCTCCCCTGAATCTCTACTCGACAATCTCGGATTACTTTGTTACACAATATCCCTACCCCTGTCGAGGTGACCACCTCTAAATCAACATCTAACGATTGTGGTTCTACCTTGCACAACTTAATGAATTCCCGAGAAATAAAGGAATGTGTTGCACCTGAATCAAATAATACAGTGGCGCTATTTAACAAAAAGAGAATAGTACTTGTCACCACGTCACCAGCGTTCTCAGCATCGCCAGGAGTTAAAGAATATACCCTGGTCTGAGTTATACCCCTTCGGTAGTTTCCATGTGGTGCCTGGCTACCGCCTCGATACTGCTGTTGAGGTGGTGGAACATTCAAAGGTGTGCGACACTCTTGTATTTTATGTCTGGGATGACTACACTAGTAGCAGTTACCTAGTCCGACCCTGCATTCTCCCGAATGCCACTTGCCACATCTAGGGCAAACAGGGTGTGTTGTGGTACCTTGAAATGCCCTAGTGCCCGTATCTTGATGTTAACCTCTGCCATGCCCATACTTCCTCCAGGAACCCTATCTCACACCTAAATATGAACTCGAAGGTGCTGACCTCTTCTTCGGAATCTGAACCTCTGTATCCTCCTATAGGCTCTCCTCTGCCATGGTGGCCTTATCCACCAGCATAGCAAAGTCCTGAATCTGTACTCTGTAGTATCGCAATCTGCTTCTGGATCTCTTTCTTCAGTCATCCCTCAAACTTCCAAGCTTTCCTCACCTCATCTGATACCATAAACGGAGCAAAGCGAGACAACTCCATAAATCTAGTGGCGTACTGCTGCACCGTCAGCTGTCCCTGATTTAGGACCATAAACTCCTTCATCTTCGCATTCCTGATCGTGGCTGGAAAGTACTGCTCAAAGAACACCTCTCTGAAATGGTCCCATGTCATCGCCACTGGCACTAATCTCTGTGCCTCAAGCAGCTTCACCGATTCCCACTGTCTCTCAGCTTCCCCTGTTAATTTAAACATTGCATAGAGCACCTTTTGCTAATCTGTGCAACATAAAATAGTCAAGATCTTCTCGATCTCCCGAATCCAATTCTCTCCTCGGATCAAGTCTGTACTCCCTGCGAAGGCAGGAGGCTTCGGTCAGGTAAACTAATCAATAGAACCTCCCAATTCAGCCATGGGACGGTCCTGCCTCCTAGCATTCCGCATAACCTCCACCATAAACTGCTGAGCAAAGTCCCAAAATGCTATTATAGAGTCACTTTCACCCCCATAGGCAACTCCCTCACCGCTAGTGCCTCCAATATTGGCAGTATTATCCCTGAACTCCATCCTGAAGAGACAATTGAGAAAATTGTTTAGAATCTTAGTACCTTACGTATCTGCTACAATTACAATGCCATAAGACTTACTTTAATAACTTATCATCCCAAATGACGACATACTCTATTAGCTTAATACTCTAATTCTAACTCAAGTTCTGCCCCTCCACTCGAAAACAAAATCGTCAATGAATTATCGTGATTTTCTGAACCCGTTGACTGATCTAGAAAAAAACAGAAGTTCGCTAATGGATTTCTGTCTCCAAGCTTACGAAGCAAAATTCAACATTTCTATTCTACCCATTCCTATCTTCCTATACTATGGTATGACCTCCTAATCTCATATAACCAAGTCTACAAGACCTAACAACCTGGTTTGCTCTGATACCAACTGTAACGTCCCCCCTTTCGGGCATTGTCACTTTTCTTATAAGCCTTGTGCCCGTGGCAACAATGGGTACCTATCAGAGCAATCGCTGCGAGTGGAGGACATTAGCTGCCCCAAACTAGCAAACCCTCAGACGGAGAGTCCTACTTCGCCACAATCATTCATAGGCGAGAGTTCCCTGGGATTGGGAGACATTAGCTGTCCATTTGCTCTAATACCAACTGTAACGCCCTGACCCGCCACGTGGGCCTAGAGTGCTAGAAAATAAAACATAAAACAAAAATACCTCTGATACCATAAATAAGAGGGTCCGACCCCGAAGGGTTCATGGTTGCCCAATCTAGAAACAACATACAATAAAGCAGCGGAAAAAGGTCCATTCTCAAAATACGATACCAAAGTTCTAAGTCAATACTATTACATAAATACTTCCAATGTTTCTATAACAATCCCAAAAAGATAACCTGACCATAGTCCAATACTTACACGAGTACTTACAAAACTTAGAAAACACTACGCTCCAACACCCACTAGAACGCTAGGTTCGATTTCCTGCAGGACCTAAAACAAGATTTGTATATTGGGGCGAGACACTTCTCAGTAAGGTGGATCTTATTACATCAGTGCATGACTGCATGAGTTTATTCCAATAGAAAACAATAGTAGGTTTAACTGAAATGGACTACATAGTTAAAACATTCTCAATCCTGTAATAAAATAGATATGTATATAATTCCTGCAAAAAATAGTGTAGCTCATTACAAGCAAGAGTTCCCAAGGTTGGGGTAGGATAAAGGCCCACATACTATAAAATCCCTCAGCTCAGTACTCAAAGATGTAACTACGCCCATTTTATTTTTAAATCATGTGTATGCATATCGAACTCATCTTTGCCTAGGAACACCACATAAACACCATTTACTTCCCCCATGGTACAGGTTGTGCAGTCTGTAGACCCAATTTAGCTTTGGCAGCCCACCAGTCTAATCACTTCAATGTTACAAGTCCGCCTTGGTCATATCCCACCCTGGATCAAACACCAAAGCCAGTGACCAATCAACTTTTCAGATACCCGCCCTTACCAATAAGGCGTGGTTACACTATATCACCCATTAGCAATGATACCGTGCTCTCATAGTAACTAGTTCCTCAGGTGGTTCATACATCATATATACAATTTATAATGAAAGCACAGTAACTTGTTTTCATTCCATAAAGCATTTAGGTAATTCAAGTATTTTTCACAAACTCATTCATTTATCAGCATTAACAGGCATACACAACCCTCGATCTTAAACCGGTATCTGATTTTCCACATCCCTATAAACAATTTGGAACTCTAGTTCCCATATTTCATACCAAATATTCCACAAGTTTAGTTTATTCACAATTATCATCTCATGTCACACTCATTTGATTAAATATACTATAATATAATAAATGGTTTGTAAAACTACAATTTACATAAAACAGGGTTTCAAGCATCTCCAACTTTTAGTATAATAAGAATATATAAGTTTAATGAAAAATGGAGACCATATCCCAAAACCCTAATTTTCCCGAAACCATAAAATACAGTTGAATCGGTTCAGATTTCAAAATAACTTATGTAAGACAAATCCCCTTACCTAGCTTACAAGAAAGCCCCCTGAAAATCCCAAACTCCAAGCCCTACGACGTTTGCAGTTCAAAATTCTGAAACCACAATTTCCCCAAATAAATCAACACAACCTCTAGATCAGCAACCATTAATCATTTCCTAAGCCTTCCTATAGTTCACAACAACCATAAAGCCTTAAAAGCCTACTTACCCTGATTTTGGAGTAATGCCCAAAATGCTCAAGTCAAAGATCTACTCCGCTAGACTTGTCGAGAATCTCCCTTATATCCTCGTAGTAACTTCTGTTTGTCAAATCTGTCAACAAGCTGTGAGAAATTTGTTAGCTTTACTAGTGATTCCAAGAGAGGGGGGGGGGGTGAATTGGTATTTTAAAATTGATACCCTAGGTCAATATCTTAATAACAATATTTTCACAACCCTAAAGTCAATCTAGTGGAAATAAAATAAATCAATTGCAATATGTAGCAGAAATTAAATAGCACAATTTAATTAACCAAGCATGCACCAGAAAACAGTAAATAATAAGTGACACCAAGAAGTGTTACTGAGGTTCGGAAAATTGCCTACGTCCTTGCCTTGGCTAACAAGTATAAGGATTACCACTATAATGCTCACTTAAACGGGTGGAGCGCACCTAAACAACTAGGTCAACTAACACAGGGCTGACCTCAACCTTTACACAATTCTTACCGAGCTGGATTACCGCCCCCTCAGGCCACACCTGGAATACAATGGTATTTTCTCAATCAACTAGTACAGTGATTATGTTTTCATGTAAAACAGATATGTACCCAATATGTGCAATCACATATACATGAATAATATAGATATAGTGTAAGCTCAGTGATGCAAATAGTTGTGCTAACAACACTCAATATGGTATTATCAATAAAATGCTCAAGAGTGTTCAATACAAGCAATATCTTGGAATTTAAGCAAAGCACATTTCAATAGCAAATCAATATTTCAAAGATATCAATCAGATATTCAAACTAGTTCAAGAAGATTTTCTTTAATGAAATAAGCACACTACTAGTTTGAAAATATTTTGCTTGTTGAAAATATTTTTACACAACAAAAATCAAAGCTATGGAAGCTTTGTAACAATTATGCAAAGATCCCAAAGCTTGCTAGTCTATCCCAACAATGATTTATAATGTGAAATCAGTGGAATAAAACTATGCCAAACTCCCCAAAAATAATATCACAATTAAACAAGCAAATGAGAGTTTTTAGCAAAACCTAACAATCACAATCACACTAAATATGCTCTCACAATCTCAAAATGTATCAAGGGAATGGAAATTTGAAAATATTTGGACAAAGAGAGTATTTTCAAAAGAGAGGATTTTTTTGGCTAATGAAATTGCTAATCCTTACAAATGAGCCTATATTTATAGGCAAGGGTAAAATTATAACTGTTTGGGACTTGTTAGGAATTCTTAGAAAAGTTCCAAAGTGTTTAAATGTGATTAACTCAAAATAACTCGTATTTACCACTGTTAAAATATTTTTAACCTGGCGAGGTTCGGGTGGCTGAACTGTGGTTCAATCGCCCAAACAGACACAATTATAAAAGGTCTTTAAATTGGTCTAGCAGCCCGAGTTACAATTCGATAGCCCGAATCAAAGTTAGAAACATTTTTTCGGATTTTGGGTGCTCGGTCATAGTTTCGGTAGCTCAAACTCATGTGTTTGATCACCCAGGATTTAATTTGAACTAAATCGCTCTGTAGCTTGAGTTGGTGAAATGTCCTTTTCAGGTGGTTCGGGCGCCCGTGGATGGTATGCACAAATTTGTTCGGTCATCCGAGAGCCTAAGTCAACTGTTGACTTATCAATAGTTCAGGCGCCCGAGGAGTTTTGAACTCCTGGGGTTCGATCGCTCGAGCTCTCTCAAATTCCCTAAAAATATTCAATTAAGTGCATTTTTAACACTCCTATATTTTGTATGATATATGTACATGAGTGTTGGGACCTAGAGTCATACTAGGGTCTTACTGAGCTTACTATATATCCTATATGCATGATATGCAGATAATTAATACATTCCATATCCCTAGTTATTATTACAGACCCATATTACATTAATTGAATTTACAATATGAATTAAAATCTTCAGGGTCTTCATGTCTTGTTTCAAGTGTCATTCCCTGAGATGCTTATCTAAGCCTGCACAAACACTTGAAAACCATCAAATACCTAAGTATTTATCATTATCAAAACCGGGTGTGACCTATAAGGTCAACAATATCGTAGAGAGAGAGAGAGAGAGAGAGAGAGAGAGAGAGAGAGAGAGAGAGAGAGAAATCAAGTTTCTTAATGAAGAAACAACCAAAGTATCCTATTTATAGACCCCTTAACCCAGTTAAATTCGTCGACGAATGGCGCCTTCGTCGATAAGTCACACAAGACCATTCATCGACGAAGGAAAGACCTCGTTGACAAACCCTATGCTTGATAATTTTTTGAACATTCTGGATCTCTTCATCGACAAAGCTCTGAATTTTGGCGATGAATCTCAGAAGGGCCTTCGTCGACGAGAACATGGAGTTCGTCAACGAAGCCTACTGAAAATCCCCTATTTCCTTTCTTATTTAATTTCCTTATTTTCCTTGTTCTGGTCTCTACAAGCCCAGCCACTAACTAAAACCCTAACCTTAATCCTTAACCTAACTAGATTCAAACCAAGCCGCACCCCCCTGATTGGCTCATGGGAAAAATACAAGAAATCCTAAGAAAATTCAAGAAAAGAAAGAAAAGTGAAGAGAAGGAGAGAGAATAGATTAGGGAGGGCTTACCTTGTAGATCTGATCCGAGTTTAGGATAGGGTCATATAACAAATAGCTTGAAGCTCTCTGCCATTGAGCTTTCAAACTTGCAAAAAGGGAAAACAAAGAGGGGGTCAGATTAAGAGAGAATCGAAAAAACTAGAGAGAGATTTGAGAGATCATAGATGTAACGACCTGCTTATCTTATCATAAAATAAAACATAATAAATAAAATAGTCAAGCCGAAACCCATAGGTAACGAGGACACCTGTCATACACAGTAGAACCTAGGCAGCAGTAAATGTAAATCATCATTCTCATAACCACAAAATATATAATATCAGAGTTAACTATATTCCAAAACATTGTATTTATATACATCTTCCAAAAATACAAAAAATCACTAGGATCTCACACCAAAATCTCCTGATCCTAGTTCAAACTTACCCTCATAACGAGGTAGCACAACAGACTCAACAGTGGTCTCGATCCGCCGGTCTTTTTGGGTTTCCTGAAAATTATTTAAGTTTGGGGGTGAGACACTTCTCAGTAAGAGAAAATAAACTAAATACAGTTATGTGGCAACATGAATATTTTGTGTTATAATACATATATAGTACATTTCATAAGTTGAAACACATTCATCATAACATACTGAATAGTCGTATACTTTCATAGTTTCTAATAATTCATACTGATCATGAAATATCTGATATAATTGTAATACTGAAATTTACTAGGATGTATAACTAGCTGATGTCATGTATTACCTCCCATGACGGGTTGTGCAGCCTGAAGGCAGGACCCGACAATGGCTGGCCGACCATTGCCAAGTCAAAAATGTCTGTAAGTACGATGGGCCCGCCACATCCTAGTCCAAACTGCCAGGTGGACGTCTACAACTCTACACTGAAAGCTACATCGACTATCCATCTCCCACCCCTTTGTGGGGCGGTTAGCACAAATCTGAACATAGATATCTGATTTATATAGCTACTTTACTGTGCTCCTGAAATTGAACTAAACTAACATCCGGGTTCTGATAACATATAATACATGATAATATAGCATTTAACATAAAGGGATTGATAGCATTTTCTATAATTTCATAAATACGGCCTTGCACTGAACATTTCATAAATACGACCTTATTCCGAACATTTCATGAATACGGCCTTGCGCCGAAATCATATGTAAAACATGACCTTGCGCCAACTATCAATCACAGCCTTGCGCTGAATGTCTCATACATATCATTTTGAATAAATAAATCAATTATCATGTATTTCAAAATCATAATGTACTGTATTATTTTATAATTCCTAAAAATATGTTTTACTCGTAAAATTTGTCATAACATAATACTTATCATGTAAAATCATATTCATGCCACACAATGTTGAGTAAAATCATATATTTTATTCTAAAATCATATTTCCTGTATAACAACAGTATTTTCCCAAATATGCATTTTTTCCACAATATTCAAATATAATACATGTTTTCTTGAAAATTGATTTGCTGATAAATAATAATAATTTGTATGGAAATTAACTGCTTTAGTTTATTCCCTTACCTGACATTGAAAAGAA
Organism: Malania oleifera; assembly: GCF_029873635.1. NCBI lineage: Eukaryota > Viridiplantae > Streptophyta > Magnoliopsida > Santalales > Ximeniaceae > Malania > Malania oleifera. The sequence continues at coordinate 102,660,589 of NC_080422.1, read as the reverse complement.
ATTTCCTAAAACACACTTGTCCTGCACCCACAGGGTTCCCCGTTCAACACCCTGAAAACGACAACTCTTATAACTAAACTTCGGTATTTTTCTGTGAATAACATTTCCTATAACTACGGGAAGACCAAATTTGGCATAAAAAGCCTTACCTTAAATCAGAGATGAATTTCAACTCTATTCCACTGACGATCCACTCCGGCAGACTTGGAAAGAACTTCCCCAAGAGCGTCGTGGTGTCCTCAGATCGTCGATCCGGTGAACGACGGAGTCGAAATCGAAGAGAGAGGAGAGAGAAATCGTAGGGAGGAGAGAGAAAGTGAGGCTTTTTAAGTTTTCTATGTAAAAATCCAAGTTTTGCGCTATTTATACTATGGGATTCGTCGATGAGCCACGTCACCTCGTCGACGAGGTAAAGAGGCAATTTATCGATGAACTCTTCCCTTCGTTGACGAAATTCATAGTGGCCTAAATCCCCCTCTCGGTATCTTCTCGTCAATGAGGCACACCTTCGTCGACGAGCCCATACTGTCACGTCGTCGACGAACGCTTCGCCTGCTGCCTCCTTCTGTTGCTGTTTCCATTTTCCCTTTTTCTTTATTATTTAAATACCATTATTCTTCGGGTCATTACATTCTCTCCTCCTTATAAAATTTCGTCCTCGAAATTTACTATTCATATAATTCATCATCCCTTAAAGGCAAAACGATCTACTTATTTTATTACTTACCCTCACTTATGGCGGAGGAATACCGTGGTTGCATTTCAAGTCCTGAGAAATTACATATAGCAAAAGAAAATTTCTCCCAAAACTAAAATACTACTTACTAACTAAATTATTACATATAACTGCAAAAGAAATACTACACATTTACTTACATTTCCTAATTACATTTGAACTTCTTGGAACAATTGTGGGTATTTTTGTCTGATCTGTTCTTCGAGCTCCTAAGAAGCCATTTCTATTGCATGATTCCTCCATAGAACTTTTACCAAAAGAATTTTCTTGTTACGTAACTCTTGTTCTCTTCTATCCACTATCTGCACTAATACCTCCTCATAGGCTAGCGAATCACTAAACTCTAATTCACCATAACTGACAATATGAGAAGGGTCCGAGACGTATTTTCTCAGTATAAAAACATGGAACACGTCGTGCATCCTAGATAACGCAGGTGGTAAAGCTAACTTGTAGGCAACCGGTCTCACTTTCTCTAGAATCTCAAACAGACCAATAAACCTAGGGTTAAATTTATCCTTTCTTCCAAATCTCATAACCCCTTTTAACGGAACTATCTTCAGAAATACATGTTCACCAATATCAAATTCTAATTTCCTGCGGCAATTATCGATATAACTCTTTTGTCGGCTCTGAGTTGCACTGATTCTATCCCTAATGAGCTGAACCTTATTGTATGCCTGCTGCACAAGTTTTGGCAGTGGATTTATATAAATTTCAATATAATCTTACATTACATATTATCCAAATACAATAAAAATCCAAATGCAAGACCTCTGTAAACATAGAGTTAATTAATGATTTGCTCTAAAATTCATTTTTTTTAACACTAGATCATCCCAATGGCAGCATAAATACAAAAATATGCTGTATTATTTCACAAAATTTTTCTGAGAATTACTTTAAAATGATCAATATGTTCACAAAAAATGTTATTGCCCTACAAAAGAAAAGGGCAAAAAAAAAAAAAAAAGAAAGAAAAACGAACGACGTCGTTTCCCTGTGATCGTTAGGGCTTTAAAAAGGTTTTAAGTTTGTGGCGTCTCCCGTGGCCTGTGCAGCATTGCTAATTCATCACGCCGATAAAAAAGGGGGTTCTGAAGAGTTGGAAGGGAGGCGATTATGGAGGAGGATCGGAGCTATGGGATCGACCTGGGCAACCTCTTGGCTTTCGACCCTCATCACCACTTCCCTTCTACCCCCTCTTCCAGGTTTGTGTTTCTGCGTTCTGCTTCTCCCACGCACTTTTTTTTTTTTTTTAATTTTTTCCTCACTTATTTGATTATGAGGGTTTGTGAGTTTCGAGGGTTTAACTGGAGTGAAGTCTTTGGCTTGTAGGATCATGAGTTTTGGTATTTTAGTTTCATGCCTTTATTTGTTTCTTTTCATTGCCTATTCTGTATTGCAATACACGCGACGCATAAACCCTGGCATTTAGAACTCTAACTCCATGTTTCCAAATCAGCGAGCAACCCCCTGATTTAAATTTTAGCAAAAATCTCTCCAGCATTATAAGCAGGACAATTATATCACATTCTATGTAGTAAGATTTATGTTGAACTGTTAATCTGTTAAGATTGATATCTGATGGAGGTTAGTCCAGGTATTGGTCACACCTTTGAAATGACATGACAGTGCTTTGTTGTCTATGTATTCAATACGGGTTAGGCAGAGATAAATGGAATACAAATGATATGGGGACAGAGGGTGATTGAGCCTCTAGTTGCAGTTGAGAATTGTATTGCCATTTGATGACTTTAGTTTATTATAATAGAGCTAATCATTTACTGGATGATGGTTTCCAGCTTCCTATAAGAGATATTAGGACAAGAGAATTTCTGGTATCAGGTGATGAGATGCTGGGCATTGAATTGGTGCCTTGGTGAGGTTGGTACTGGGAATGTATTTCCAAGTTTTACTAAGCCTATTGGCTGCTATCAATGCAGTCATCGCAGTATATTTGACTTACTAGCCAGCCATTTTTATATGATTTTGTAGAGTGGAGCTAATACTAAAATGATAATGACACTGGGCTTCTATAGAATTCATTAAATTTCAATGGTTACATAATTCGTCGAAACTTACTGTATATATGCTTAATTATATTCTTAGGAAAGAGCTAGTGGGGGAATGTCTACGAGAGGGGACCAAGCTAGTCCAAGCAATTGCAGATGCTCTTTTTAACTTACCTTCCACTGAGGACCTAGATGGCCCTCTTGTCAAATTGCCTTCACCAACGACAAGGTTGCCCAGAGAGAAGCATGTAAGCCTTCCTTTGCTTGTTTTTTTTCGTGTCCTGCATTTATATGTTTATTTCTGCTGTACTTGACTCTTGATTAAGTCACTAGTTCTTTTTCTGTTGTTCTGCTTTACTACTCCTCTATGCAAGAAAGGAAGATTCTTCATAGGATTCATCAAACTGCCTTCCTTTTATTTGGATTTCAGCATGGAAACTTCTTGTTTGAACTTTGCATTTTGTTTTACTTATGGCTGATTGACATATGCATTTAAAAAGCATAGGAAAGTACGAGAATCATTTTCTGATTGTGTTTAATCGTGCCTTTTGCACTGATCCAATTTTATCACATGTTTTGGCCTCTTCTATAGTTCTATCTCAAACCATAATCATTATTGTTTGATTTAACTAATTATTACTTAATCCTTAGTGTTAGTGTCTCTCACTGCATACATTTTTCTCAAGCATGAGTGCTGTTTTTCTTCTTAAATGTAAGTTGAACAAAGCCATATGGGTAATGAACTCCTTAATAATGGATTTGACTAGTAGAGGGTGCACTTGTCAACTTTATTGTGGTGGTGACCAACCTTGCCAACCTTGTTATTGATATTAGTTTTGACTAGGGGTGTAATTGGTTTGGTTTGGTCAATTCTTTGCAGAATCCCACACCTAAACAGATTATTTGGTTCCTAATATTTATGTACCGAAATGAATGATGGTCTAAAACCGAATGAGACTGAAATATTTGGTTCCGTTCTGTTTGTGTTGTTTGGTTTGGTCTTACTAGGCCTTGATTATGACAACTAAAATTTAGACTGGACTTTGTTAAATTATACCAATTTAATTAGAAAATTTGCCCAATGGAATTTTTTGTTGGAAATACAGGTGTATATGCCTTCTAAAAAATGAATTGTTGAATTGAATTTTTAGGGATGTCTTCAAGAAAAGGAAAAATTCTACCAGTTACGTTCTTTAGAGATTTCAAAATTAGTAATTGAATTTGCCTTGTCAGTTCGGTTCGTATGTTTTCCTAAAACACAAATTGAAATTGAACTGAAACATTTGGTTTACTGGTTTCTGAACTGAACATAACCGACTGGCGTAAAAAACTTATTGGTTTTGATTTGGTTTGGTGCGGTTTGGTCAGTTTCATCGGTTTCAGTTGGTTTCGTTCCGCCCCTAGTTTTGATGATCTTGGTGCTTCCTAAGTTCCCATGCTATTGTAATGCCACCATTGCTCAAATTTTAATTAAGAGTCTGTTTTCCTTGCATTCATGCAGAAAAAGATAGTTATGATGGTCAATTTCTCTAGGAGATGCATGGAAAGTTGTTTCAAGATGAGTGAAGAGGGGAAAAATTTAATGTTTTAAAATATATGATGGAAGATTGTTGGGGTTGTTTTCCAGCATGACTTTAAGTGAGTTTTACTAAAGCTCTGATTTCTGGTCATGTGATACCATTAGATGAAATTAATTAGAAATTGCTTTTGTTATTTTCCCATTCATCTTTCCTGTTATAGGTATTTTTCTCCGTTATTTATTTTTATGTTAATTGCTAATACGAAACTTTTTTTTTTCCTCCAGCTTCCGAAGCCCAAACCTCCTACAAAATGGGAATTGTTTGCCAAAAAGAGAGGTTAGTTATATCAATTATTTTTGGTATATAGGCATTGACAATTTATTGTAAAAGAAATTTCTCTGTATAGCTCTAAATTTTAATTTTAAAAAATTTGTGCCTTTAGGTATTCCTTCCATTACTATCTAGTCTTACAATTTCTTGTCCAATCCCAACTTCCTCATTACATTTTCTTACATTTGTTAAATTTCTTTGTTATGTCTGTAGGTATAACAAAACGCAAAAAAGACAAGATCACTTACGATGAACAAACTGATGCTTGGAAGCGTCGCCATGGCTATGATCGTGTAAATGATGACAAATATGTTCCCATCATTGAGGCCAAGATGAGTGATGGTAAGTGATTGAGCTGGGTGTTATTGATCTTCGTTATCCTCATTAAAATTCCACTTTGTATCTCAGTTTTGGTGTTTTTTTAGAACCTGGAGAGGACCCATTTGCCAAGAGAATAGGAGATAAGAAGAAGCGAGTAGAAAAGCAAGAGAAGAATCGATTGCAGAATCTGAAACAAGCTGCAAAAGTTGGTGCCTTGCCAAGGTTTGCCCTTTCACCATTTTTTACCTCAAAACATAGATTTTTCAGCAAAGCCTTTAATTTGATATACCGTATTTTTTTCTGATTTACTTTTGACAGCCACAAACTCATTCGGCAAATTCTCTTTGTGGTTTTAGCTAATTCAAAGTTCCATCAGTTCACTGTTGTTATATATTTAATCATCTCTATAACTTAGAACTTCCTTTGAAGGTTCCTTAGAGACCATTTGGTATCACTGTCACAAATTAGAGAAATGAAAATAAAAATCAGAAATAGAAACTAAAACCTAGAAACTAGTAACTTGTTTGGTTACCATTTATAAAATTAATACAAACTTAAAACTTAATTTAAAAAAATGCTCATTTTCATCTTAGATCAAATAATATAATTAAAATATGATTAAAATAATAAAATTACAAATGATACACATTTAAAAAAATTACTATAATAAAAATAAAATTTATTATTTATTTTACTTAATTGTTCTACTTTCAAAATTTAATTCACAATAAAAATTTTATTGGACATGACAATTGAAAAATAGTAAAAGTATTTTTTAATTGACTTTATTATTATTTTTTGAAATTTATGTATGTTTTTATTTTAATTATATTTAAATTCTTATGATCATTTAATTTTGATTTTAATTTAAAAGTGTGTAAAATGAATAATTTTAATCCACAAAAATTATTTCTGGATATTAAAATTTTGGGTAATAGGTTGCCAAAACAATTGAAAACCATAAAATTTGCTTTAATTTTTTGGCAAACAGCTGAAAACCAGCAATAAATATAGAAAATTGACAACATAAACAAATGTATATTTATAATCTGTTTCTTCACTGTGGAGAAACAGAAATAGAAAACAGAAAACTGCAATGATACCAAGTAGACCCCTTAGATGCTGATGGTGGTCTCTACTTTGTTCATTTTCGTGAGAAAGTTATACATTTCTTATTTGCAAGGCGTGCATAGATTATTAGACAATCCTTTTGAGATGTGTACCTGAATTTTAGGGAGTGCCTTACTTTTAGGTTACTACTTACTACAATTATTTATGCATTACACAACCTGATCACACACTGTCAATTTTATCACATAAAATAATAATTTAACAGTTTGATAGTAATAGATGAATGCTGCATTGCATGCATGATATGTTCCATATCTAAATGAACGACAGATGGCAGCATATGCTTTTATAATTCCATATTTAGTGAGCAAGTGCTAAACAATGAAAAAAAACCTCGCAACGGTTTCCAAATTTCTGAATACAGACAGTCCATTCTTGCCTCACATGAAATTTGACCAGTTGATTTAGTGATCAATTGAGAAACATTTTTCTTATATATTTATTTAGTATTTTTCCCCATTTTCTTTTAATCCATTTGGAAAAATCGCTACTGATAAATCAGCTGGTCTGATTGTTTTTGGCAAGGGGATGCCCCTTCAAGCCCCAAAATCCATGATTGTATATACTATCTTGTATAAATTTATTTTTGGAAAATTGGAAAACAAGTTGTATTTTTGTTTTTATTTTGAATTGTACAAATAAAAATTAAAAACTTTCTTTCTACAACTAAACAAACTCTTTATTTTGTATCTTTTGATATGAATATTGAAAAATTAAAAAATAACTTGAAATTTTTATGATTCTTTGCAAAACAAAAAAAAGGAAAATGGAAAATGTTTTCTGCAACTAAACAGGCTCTTAGGTCTCACACTTAATTTTCAAATATTATAAAATGCAGTGTCATGAAACACATAATATTACCTGCTTGTATCTAATCATGTGTTACACGTGATAAAAAAATGACCAGTAAATAAAAAGCACAAGCATGTTGCGATAGTTTTTTGTATCTGGTATCCATGACTAGAAGTGACTTTTGATCCTACAAGAAGCTGCTTTTCCATCCTGCAATATACAAAGAAAGGTGACCGATACAAAGAAGTGGTTGTTAAACAGCATTTTGTTTTTTGTATCTTGTTTGTGTCACTGTTGCAAGCTGATTTTGTTATTCCTGAAATGGCCCCTCCAAAATGGCTTAAAATCATGTTATGAACTACTTCTGGCTATCCATGCTATATATGTAGCTGTTGTGGGAGTAATAAACCTAGCTATGGTAACAACATTATTACATTTCTAATTAAATATTTCTCATAATCTTGTCCTATTCATCTGTTTGCTCCAGTCATTTAAGCCTCAATTTAATTCATATATATATATATATATATATATATATATATATATGAATTTATTTTCCAGTACCTGCAACAGGGCATGGTGCACGTCACTTCCTTGTTACTTGTACACACAGAACTAATGAGTTTCTTCTGTAGCCATGTTCAACTGGCTGCTACAGCCTTACCCATTACAGGAACTCAAGTTGCACCCAAGAAAGTTGGCAAAGATGATCTACAAAATGTAGCTACAATGGCTGCAACTGCAACAGCTAGTGGTGGAAAATTTGACAAGAAGTTGTCTGGAGAAAAGCCCGAAAAACACAAGGGAAAATATTGCAAGGTTTGTAAACATAGCCCACCTTGCCCACATGAATTGTTTGATGCAATTGCTTCTAATCACACCCCAGGCATTATGAATGTCATCTTATTTTTCCTTTATTTGTGTTCAGTTCCTGCCAGTGGTGGAAGGAAAAGGAATGGGCTCACAAGAGAGGCAGCAAACTGAAAAAGTTTTGAATAAGCTGATTTCCAAGAATTCCCATGAGATGCTCAATGTTCATAAGGTATCTCCCTTCCATTCTGTAATTCATCTATTCCTCATGGATAAGGTTGAAGCTTTGCTAAGCTTTCTGGTCAAGTGAAACTGTGTCTTATCATCTGAACATGTTGGGCTTGGGCAACAGGCTGCTACAGTGCACAAAGTGAGGGAAGAGAAGAAACGTGGGAATCAACAAGGGAAGCCTTCGTCGAGCTCGAGCAAATTGAAGCCCAAGAAGAAACTCCACAAGAAATCATCCAAGGGGTCCTCGAAGAAAGGAAAGTCACAATGAATGTTTTTGTACTCCAATTTTGTCTAGTGGAAAGAGTACTATCTTTTCATTCTAATGTTCTATTTATCAGTACAGAAGTTTTTATATTAATGCTCTCTCTCTCTCTCTCTCTCTCTCTCTCACACACACACACACACACACAGGTACTCTGTTGAATCCTGGCCCCTTCAGCACCCTTGAGGCGCCTCCATTACGTGCCTCCATTGCTAGACCATACCGTAACGGTCTTGGCAGCTTGATTGTTGAATTTGCTGCGGTGTAGAATTGGACAACAATTCAATCTCAGGTTGAACAGTGCAACATTGAATGAAGTTTTACACAAAGGCTTTGTTTGGAAAAAGGGGTTCTAATAATGAAGAAGTGGACATTTGATTACAAATTAAGAAAAATCAGAGATTAATTGTACAGAAAATATTCTGGTTTTTGTGTCACTTCCTTGAGACTTAATATGAAAAACATTACCATTTATTTTTTTATTTTAAAAATTTTTAATTATATTAGAATAATTTTTAAATATTATTCAATATATAAAAAATGTAAAAGTAATTTTTTCTTATTTTCCTTTGCTTTATTAAAACAAAATTCTTAATGTGGACCCATAATATTCTGAATTAAAGGTTCTCTGTTTGTACTATATAACGTTAGTTTCTTTTCAAAACCTGTGTAGTAAATTCATGTGAACATATGTGGTGACAAACTTGAGCTCTCCAAATTCCCAACTCTTTATCACATTGCTGTGTGGCACAAAACAGTTCTCTGCCTAATGCCTAATGCCTAATGCTACTGCGCAGAACAAAATTGACGACCCTGTTTTTGTCAGGTGCTAGTGGTGGTCCAAAAAAAAAATATCCAAATTCTCCATTCCTTGTGGCTTTGTTTGCCCCACCCCCAAATAAATAACCTAACAAAAGAACAAAAACCCTTATCCTCTGTGGCAACGAAAACCCTGCAATACCTTGAACTAAGGTCACTGCAGACATGCATGGAATAGATAACTTAAAGCATTTTATAGAAATTGAGGAAGAGAATGTTGCATTTCTTTTCTTCTTTTTTTTTTTTCTTTTGAATGAAGAAAATGTTGATTTCATATGTGCAATGGTATTTCCTTTTAGGAAAAGATTTACTTAATCCATTCAAAGCAAAGCGGAAGTATTAAAAGTTATAAGACCCATCTAGTTGTGATTATTTATTTTATTTTATTTTTATTTTTTAAAGAATGACAAAAAAAGTGTTAGTTAAATTTTAGTTTTACCATATTTATATGCCAAAAATGAGAAATAATAAAAAGTTTCGATGCAATTTCCTTGTGAAAATGGTTTTACTTTTAATTTTACATTTTTTCAAATAATTTTAAAAATGCCACAATTTTCTAAATTTATATAGAACAATTGAAAAATATCTTTTATTCAACTCTAAATTTCTAATTTTTAACTTTGTGCTTGAGTAAGGAATTTCAATTTTAAAGTTGGATTTGTGTGGACTATTATAAAATATAATATAAAATTGTATTGAATTTCTTACAAATATACAAATCCAAATCTAAGTTTTAGTTTCAAAATTTATGATCTCAAATACAAATATATAAATTTTTGAAAAATTTTCAAATAAATTATCTTTTTTGTAATTATTTTGAAATTTAAAAATAAATTTTTTGCACAAATGAACAAGTCATTATTTTCCGTCGTTTTAATATGAATATTGAAGGACTAAAAATTAAGTTAGAATTATACAATTTTTTTTAAATATAAAAAAAATATTTTTCACAACGAAACAAGTCCATACCACTCTTAAAATTTTATTTCTTTTATGATTAACCTGTGTCTCCTTAAATTTAAGTGGTAAATGTATAAGAAAATTATATGTTCATGTCAAAAATTTATGTCATTTAGAAAGTTCTTGACTTGGAATCTTTTTAAAAAAAAAAAAAATGCAATATTTCTATATTTTCACCAAATGGGAAGAAAAATTTTACAAATTTTAAATCTAACCCAATTAGATGTCAAAAAAAGAAGAAGGGGGAAACAAACTAAGATCACCACAAATGCAGCTGGTGAGAAGGCCATTAATTGGGTCAATTACAAAATTCACTCTTGAGGGGGCAGCCTTTGCCTTTTGGTAAACTAAACTAAACAAGAGCAACTCTAAATAAGAGTTACTTTTCTTTTTTTTTATATTTTAGATATTTAAAATTCATCAAAATAATGGATCCATCTCTTTATTCTTCTATACTTAAATGTTGAGATATTATTTTAAACAAAAAATCTAATTCTTAATTCAAATCCTAATTATTTAACTAGGATAGCGTTTTGAGTTACCAAGCCATCCTTTGAGGACACAAAACAAGAGCTTATTGAGGAATACACCCTTCTTTCTCTGCTCAGAGAGAGAGAGAGAGAGAGAGGAAAGGAAGAACTACACTCACTGGATTTTTTTTTCCCTCCGACCAAATCACCTGGTACCATCTAGCCCTGGTAGTTGATGTCCTTCTTGTTGAATGTATCATATACTTTATTCTGGGTTAGCCATACTCACAAGTTTGTTTGCTTCTTTTTGACATAAAAATTAGACTTTTTGCTCAAGTTGTTGACACCCAACTGGTTAGTTGCGTTTTTGGAGTGCCCATTTGCTCAAACTCCATTTTCTATGATTCTACGACAGCCAAAATTTTTCTGGGTGTGTTGAAAACCTGAAGAAAGTCTTCAGTTTCAAGCTTCAGATACATGGGAGGGGGAGAAATGCAAAGTGCTATGCCTGCTGACGATAATGGAGGTGGGCTGTTCTCTGATTCTGAGTTAGGTTTTCAATGGAGCCCTCAAGAAAGTTGTTTTCATCCCGGAGGATTATTTGCAAGTGTAGGGCAGATGGGAAGGGGATTTGGCATTTCATCCAATTCTTTAAGCCCAAAAGGCAACAGTGTGAAGCTTCCATATCCAAACCTGTACACAAAATATGTGTCAATGCGAGATTCTGGGTTTCAGATTGTAGGGATGCCAGAACTGGTAATGGGTGAGGTTAGGGAGGTTGAAGAAGAGGGGTTGGGGAAGAAGAAGAAAAATAAGAACAGGGCTGGTGGTGGTGGTCTTAAATTGAAAATTAGGATTGCTAATCCATCATTAGGGAGGTTGATAAGCGGTGCGGTTGCTGGAGCAGTATCAAGAACAGCGGTTGCTCCGTTGGAGACAGTTCGGACACATTTGATGGTTGGGAGCTGTGGACACTCCACATCTGAAGTGTTCAAAACTGTGATGAAGATTGATGGATGGAAGGGTTTATTCAGGGGTAATTTGGTTAATGTCATTCGGGTTGCACCAAGCAAGGCTATAGAGGTGAGTAGTTAAGAAACTTGCGTTTCTATCTGGATATCCATATGCATATATTGTATGATTTCTTATCAATGAGACATTCTGGCAGATCATGATATTGGTTTTGTTTGATGCGAAAATTTGAATGAGTTTGCTGGTTACGTAATTCAGTACCTGTTTCATTTAGAATATTAGATATAGTTCTAGGTACCACTTAATGGTTTGCGCGAGTCCTAATTGCTGTATGGATTAGCTAAAATTTTGTATTACTTTCTTAGTTTCTTTTCTTGGTTTGTTATCACTTATCAGTGCTTCCTGCAGGGAGCACTTAATCTTGAAATGGTTAGTTCACAGGAAGCACTTAATCTTTAAATGGTTAGTTCATGAACGTAACTTGCTTGTTTTGTCATGAATGCAGAATCACTTCATTTTGAGGGTTTTTTTTTTTAAGAGGATTTCTACTTTTGGTGTTTTTCTTTGCTTTTGTATGTGTGTGCATGTGTGTTTCAATTGCCTCTGACCCTCTTGGAGCTCTTGTAGTCCTCCCAACTCACCAAGCCAAAATTTAGCTTGTCAACTTTGGTGTTGGAATGAAGTGAGGTTAATGGGGCCAAAACTTTTGGGATTTAGATTCCCAATGAATTTGCACTTGTCTACTCTTTTGAATGTTCAAATTGTGTTAAGAGTTTCCAACTGTTCAAGTATTCAACTTGAAATTGATAGTCATCTCTGTACAATTAGGGATGGTGATAGGCCTGATTAACTTGGAACCTGCTGCCTTGCGCCACATCTATTTAAAATAAAGACCTAAGAACAACGAAAAGAAGCCACATAAATGGTTAAAAATTTCTTGAAAAACTCGATGCCTGTAATGCAAGATGAGATTACTACGACAGCATCATTTTTCTCAAGTGGTAAAAGACAGTACTCAATCACACAGTATGTGCCCCTCCTCAATCTCTTGAGGGAAGGGCTGAGGGAGCCCAGCCACTTTAGAAGAGGCTTGACATCCCCTGCAAAAGTACTTGTGAAGATTGCATCCATGTGCGTGGTGTTGTAAATTGATCGGATATAGGAAGCACAACGGAATAAGTAAAACGCAACAACTAATCAAAAACAACTAGTGTATGAGAAACAACAACAACAACAACACGAGAATTTACGTGGTTCGGTAATGCCTACATCTACGAGAGTAATCGACACAAGAATTTCACTAAGAAATTTTTGGATACACAATACACTTATCAAAATGATCTCTCTTGTCTCACAATACACTAAGACAAGAATATATAGACTTTCCTTCGGAGATTTCCCCCCAAAAACCAACCAACTTAACGTTCAAATTCAAATTTTGAATTTCAGTTTCGTTGTCAAAACAAAACCGTCGACGGTTTTCCTGAGATTTCCTGAAACCGTCGACGGTTTGAGATACCGAGAGCATGTTTCTAGCCGCACTATGTTCTTCTCCTTATATAAGTTAATCATTTCAAGAAATGAGCCACCAATCACAACAATCTCCACCTTAGAGAATTTCTGCCCCTTAGTAGAATCACGAAAAACATAGCCCGATGCTCCACCTTGACCTTAGAACGTTAAGTTGGGTCTGTCTCCCTTCTAACACTTGGAGATATGAAGTAAGTCCAAGCAACACCGCTTGAACTTACCAATGGCAGCTTCAGCTTCTACCATAAACCCCGACACAGTTGTAGACGCAACACTCGAAGACTTCACCCTAAGCTTCCAATAAGATCTTCTCACAACAGTGAACACAAAGCTGTTGCAAGTCTTGTATCACCAAAACCTTATGCATAGTCTTCAACAAAACTAACAATTGACGGTCCATTCTGTTGTCTGCTGAAACATCCCATTGCACAATCATGGAGGACCTTTGACATATCTCGGACATCACAACCCGTCCTTGGGTACCGAGTGGTAGACATTCCATATTGATTCTCCACATAACCCCCTTGAGACGGCAAACAAAGTCTCCCTACGGTTCCGTCCTCAAAGCCACCCGGAGATAACATCAATCTCCCTGTAGCTTTATCCAATCAAATCAGCAAACCAAGACTCATCCTGACCGTACCCAACACATTCATGTCAAAACCTTTCAACAGAGTTCCTAACTGATTAACCTTAGTTAAAGCATTTACAGTCAATAACATGTCATTCACACACAACAGATACATCACTTCATGTATCACTATCACCCTCTTCCCCAACTGGAAGCCTCATCAATTTATACCTGAGTGGTGGTCTAATAGTGCACATAGACTCACCGTGACTCTGCTAGTCTGCTAAGTTGAAACTCCATACAATATGACCAATGTCATTTTTGCCCTGAGTCTGTTCCTCCACTTGCATCACATGCCCATTCATACTATGATACTATTGACCCGAGATAGAACTCCCCGCATTTCTGCCCGAAATCCCTAACTCTACCTGAATAAAATGATTGCTGCTGTCGCAGTTTTCTGGCATTTATTTCTCTTTCTTTACCTGAATACGCTGCCCCATGACTTTATTACCAAAAGTCATGTCCTTGATCACCCATTTGTTTGCCACAGGATCACCCAGCTTGTACTCACCTTTCCCTAGAAAGATGTACTGTCCAGACATAACACCAAACTTAGATCCTCCATTACTCAAATAGTGGACCAGTGGACATCCACTCACAATTGAGTAGTCTACCGCAAGACCTGCCCACAATTCACTTACAACTTTCTCATCTAACGATGCCTTTAGCGATCGGTCACACAAGAACGCGCCATACTCACTGATTTCACCAAGAAGTACCCTGCAAGCCTTACATATGACTCACCCTGCTCACAAAATTTCTTGAATGAAACCAGCGTACTCAGACCCAATGTTTGATGTGAGGATTTCTTTTCTGGTCTGATACTCCATCTCAACCACAAGTTTATCCTGGTAAACACATCAACATCAAGCTTGTGTCACATGAGATAAACCAAGACCTTCCGTGATACACTCACGAAAAACATGTCTATCCTTTGATGCTATCATCATCGGTCCCCCAACATAATACATGTAGCCACCCATATTCTTCAACTGCATATGTCACAAGGTATCTTATTCAAATTCAACAGCTGCAGCTCCACCTACAACCCTAACTAGTGTTTTGAAAGGCATTTTTTAGGCGCGCATCGGTGCGTTTTGAGACAAAAACGCCTCAAGGCGTATGTGTAAAGGCGTAAATCCAAGAAAGCGTTCGCCTCAGCCAACAAAGCGTATGCCTAAGCCAAAAAACCACGCTTTTTTATGCTTTATAAGCAGGGCGTACGCCTTTCGGTCTCCCACAAGCTTCTTCTCCTCTACTCTGTTGCCGAAGCCTGACAAAGCCTTCGCTCTCTCTTCGAATCCTGGACGAAGCTCGGCGAACCCTTTGCTCTCTCCTTCAAAGCCTGGACGAAGCTCCACGGAGCCAACGAAGCTTGGCGAACCCTCTGCTCTCTCTTTCGAAGCCTGGACGAAGCTCCACGAAACCGACGAAGCTTGGAGAACCCTCTGCTCTCTCTTTCGAAGCCTAGATGAAGCTCGACGAAGCCTCTGCTCTCTCGAAGCCTCTCTCACTCTCTCAGCCTCTGCTCTCTCTCTCTCTTGAAGCATGTGGTCTCTCTCTTTCGAAGTCTCACGTGTCTGAGTTCTTTTTTTTTGTTTCATATTTTAATTGTTTAAATTAAATCTTGCTGCTGAAATGTCTGAAGCTGATTCAAGTGGCAAAAAAAAGATTTTGCTTGGAAATAGTTAATACATAAAATATTTTCTCCATTATTCTAACATTTTTCTCATTTTAATACTATATATATAATTTTTTATTTATTAATTATTTTAAAAATTACAGTCCCAAAAGGCTTACG
Source organism: Malania oleifera (assembly GCF_029873635.1). Classification (NCBI taxonomy): domain Eukaryota; kingdom Viridiplantae; phylum Streptophyta; class Magnoliopsida; order Santalales; family Ximeniaceae; genus Malania; species Malania oleifera. Next base: position 102,645,255 of record NC_080422.1, on the reverse strand, counting down.
CCTCACCTCGCGGAGGGTAAAACACCTCGCCTTACGCCTTCGCCTTTTAAAACATTGACCGTAATACCCTGCAGTACATAGATATTTTCCGCTATCTTTCTCCTTTCATCACTATCGAGTTGCCTTCACACATTTTCATTTTTCCTTTTTCAAACTTGTAACAAAATCCATTACAGTCTAAAGTACCCAACAAAATAACATTCTTTCCTAGACCCTCTATATGCCTTACATCATGTATAGTTCTTACAATATCATCATATATTTTTATTTTGACATCTCCAATATCAAATATTTTGCATGAAATATTATTTCCCATCAAAACACAACCAGTATTGACTAACCTGTAGGTGTCAAACCATTTTCTATTTGTTGTCAGATGATAAGAGCATTTGGTATGTAGAATCCTAGAGTCATCTGTGAGGCACTCCGAACCCGATGAAACACATAACATATCTCCATTACTGCATTCTGAATCTCTTTCTACTACATTTGCAGATTTTGACAAACCTTGCTGATTTTCAAAATTCCCTTTCTTCCACTCCAGACATTCCGATCTAATGTGCCCAATTTCACTACACTTAAAGCATTTCACGTCCTTCTTCTTCTCGGATTGCAGCCGAGATTTGCTTTGGAACTTACATCTCCCATGTTCTTGGTTACTTTTCACAACAAGTCCTTCACTATGTGAAGTTTCATCTCTAATTATTTTTCTTTGATGAAAACCAAGCAATGCACTTGTTACCTCTTCCAAATTCAGACTATCCTTGCCTCATGTAAGAGTGATAACCAAGTTCTCATAAGTTTGAGACGTAGGTAGGGAATTTAATAACATCAACACTTTATCTTACTCTTTAAACTTTACATCAACTCGCATCAAATCACTCACAATTTGATTCAAAGTGTTGATATGCTGGTTCAAATCTGAACCTTCAACCATCTTAAGCCAATACAACATTTGCTTTAGAAAAAGTTTGTTTGATAAGGACTTAGACATATACCGGCTTTTTAATTTATGCCAAATTGCTACTGAAGAATCCTCCTCCATAACATGATAAAGAACTTCATTGGCCAAACATAAGCGTATTGTAGAAACGGCATTTGCTTGCAATTCTTCACATGTTACATCATCCATACCAACCGGTTGAACACCATGTAGAGCCTTCACCATCCCTTGTTATACAAGTATATCCTTTACTCTCTTCTGCCACAAACCAAAATTTCTGGTTCCATCAAATTTGACGATGTCAAATCTTGCAAAAGATGATCCCGATGCCATGACAACAATCACTCTGATACCAATTTGTTGTAAATTGATCGGATATAGGAAACACAGCGGAATAAGTAAAACGCAACAAGCAATCAAACGCAACTAGTATATGAGAAACAACAAGAACAACAACACGAGAATTTATGTGGTTCGGCAATGCCTACATCCACGGGAGCAATCGGCACAAGAATTTCACTAAGAAATTTTTGGGTACACAATACACTTATCAAAATGATCTCTCTTATCTCACAATACACTTAGACAAGAATATAGAGACTTTCCTTCGGAGGTTTCCCCCCAAAAACCAACCAACTTAAGGTTCAAAAATTTTGAATTTCAGTCTCGCTGCCTAGAAACAAAACCGTCGACGGTTTTTCTGAGATTTCTTGAAATCGTCAACGGTTTGAGATACCGAGAGCATGTTTCTATACTACACTATGTTCTTCTCCTGGTGTAAGTTAATCATTTCGAGAAATGAGCCACCAATCACAACATGTGGTCAATGTTAGGCTGCCATGGACCCATGAGTAAAATACCACGTTATAGGTTTTGTCCCTCTGCATCCTCTTGTGGCATGACGCCATACATACCTTTGGCTATCCACAAATCCTCTCCTTCTCTCTCATAGTGTCACATTTAGAGATCATTATATTGCCATAGACCACGAAGGGGTATTTTGTTAGGATGAAAAACTATTCATCAATTGGAATAGTTGATTGCCAAAAATTACATTGATATTATTGCTTGAAGATGAAGGTAGGCCTTGGATCAATGGTAAGGCCACTTCTTTGTGACTGATTGGTCACAACTTTGAGTGTAGGGAAACAGTCTTTTTGCATAAAGGCAGAGGTAAGACTGCGTATACTATGACGATCCTCCCCCTATACCCTTGCAAAGTAGGGAGCCTTGTAGCCTGGGGACGATATATTGCTTGAAAATGCAACAATCATACAACGATACAGTGTGATCCTATGTATGTCTACTACAACATTTAATCATATCAGTAGAGTAAATATATCCTTGCAATATATGACTAATTTGCCAGCCTTTATGCTTGAAAACAATGGAATCCCTTCCTTGACATTCAACACATCAAGCTCTCTGTTCATGTTTGAGTTTACTCTCTTATATTTGCTAATGAAATACTTGTATAGTTATTTGCTTATGAAACAGTTAAGAAGCACTTGACACCTAAAGTTGGAGAACAACCAAAACTCCCAATTCCTGCCTCACCAATTGCAGGAGCTGTTGCTGGAGTTAGCTCTACACTATGCACATATCCCCTTGAGTTACTTAAAACTCGACTAACTATCCAGGTAAAATAAAAAATCATTGAAGTTTTGACAAATTGATCTATTAAAAAGCACCAACTTCTTTCGATATAAGGTTATTATCTCATACTCAAGGTTTCATCTAACTGCAGAGGGGCGTGTACAAAAACCTCTTGGATGCTTTCCTGAAAATCATACAAGAGGAGGGGCCTGCAGAACTATATCGAGGCCTCACCCCAAGTCTAATTGGAGTTGTCCCATATGCTGCTACGAATTATTTTGCTTATGATACATTAAGGAAAGGATACAAGAAGGGTTTTAAGCAAGAGGAAATTGGGAACTTAATGACCCTCCTAATTGGATCTGCAGCCGGTGCAATTTCTTGTAGTGCAACTTTTCCACTGGAGGTGGCTCGGAAACACATGCAGGCCGGGGCTCTCAATGGGAGGCAGTACAAGAGCATGCTCCATGCGCTCGCTAGCATACTTGAAAAGGAAGGCCTTGCTGGTTTGTACAGAGGACTGGGTCCAAGCTGCCTGAAGTTGGTCCCCGCTGCTGGCATTTCATTCATGTGCTATGAGGCATGCAAAAGAATACTGATCGAGAAAGAGGATGATCCATAGCAAATATTAGAAACTTTATTATTGTTGACTCCTTTTTTATATTTTTTTGGGGGGAAGGGGAGGGGGGGGAGGTGATGAGACAAAAAGGACTTTATTCTAAGCTGTTATTTATGGAAGCTGAAAAAGAGAAGAGTGATATTTGATTAATGCATTGGCTGCCTTGTCATCACTTTTTGTTTTTTATTTGATTCAAGAATTCATTTGTCAAGATGAGGGCATGAATTTGGAGTACAAGTCTCTTAGTTTTTGTTATTACATGTTTTTGCTTGAACCATAAAGGGAGACAGCTGCACAGGATTGATTTGGTGTGGATTGCAGAAGCATGGGCGATCCATTGACATGGTTTGGCAGGCTATCGAATTAAAATTTTCTTTTAAAGTTCCATTCTATGATAAGAATGACAATAGTCCAAGCTCTGTGATTTTTGCACAAGAAATGGGAATTCAGTGAGGGGTCTGTTTGGATGGAACGAGAACTTAATTTTCTCTTACCAATGAAGAAACAATCACCCGAACTTGGTGGAAAATGCCAAGGAATGGGCAGAAAATGGCATGCATCGGCCAACATTGATGAACCAAGTAGAGGATTGTGCGTGGGCGCGTTTTTGTCTTTATTTATATTTTATATTTTGGGATATCCTTGAATTCCTTGTTTTCAGCGAGGAATCAGTACAAAAAGAGAAACGTAAAGATTTTAGGGTGCACAAAATTATCAAAAGAAAATCCCATTAGAATATATGGCAGCAAGGCCTTTGGAGAATATGTCTAACTTCCCCATGGAATTTTTTTTTTTTAAATAAAAAAAAAAATAGGTAGGCATGAAACGTGACCAAAAAGAATTACACTCATCAAATGGAAGTGATTCTGCTTTTTCTTTCTTGCTTTTTCTTTTTCAGGGTTCCTCTCAATCTTTGTGCATGTTTATGTGGTAGGATTTGGTTCCCAGCTGTAAGCATCCACAAGCTTGAACAGCATAAAAAGAATACGCAAACGTACATTCCCAAGCATTTGGATTTCTTGCCTCAACCATTGCTCTAGTTTATTCCTGCACGTTCAAGCTGACATTTGCCCTGTGCGTGATGTGAAAATTGGAAAGACCAAGTCATGGACAGTCTTCCCATTCAGATATATTACCTTTTTCTTTTCTCCACACTTTGCCTTGCTAACAAGCAATTTTGAATCAAACGTGAGGTACTATTTTTCGAGATGGGATCAAGCCCATAAAACATATGAAGGTTTGCTTTGTACTTGGATGAAGAATTGGTAAACCAAACAATTTTATACCAAGTTTTGTTCACTTAAAATCCAACTTGACTACTTTAATGAAACATCAGACACTCCCACCTGCATTCACAAAAAAATGCCCCGAGTCTTTTTACCACATCTACCTGTCTGGCTCATTCAGATTGTTTTGAAACTATTCGAGTTGTAACACTTGAAACAAGGAAGGCTTGGTATAAACCCAGCCAAACCCACCAAGTTTTATTAAGCAGATGGCACCAATCTACCAATATCAGGTTGGGAATCCTCAACAAAGGAATAAGAGCTGCTTCAAAACAGGTTTTCTTTCTATCTTTCTTTTTTTTTTGTTTGGGTCTCCTGTAAAATCCCAATCACAGCCAAGGATCTCTATAAGAGTTACCTGAAAGCAAGAACATGGTATGGCCAAAGACGGAGTTTTTTACAACTAGAAACCGGAAAACTATAATGTGGAAACAGAATCTCATCGCCAGGTAAACATCATTGTTATAAAGTCAGATCAAGCTCAATCCTACATCTATAACAAAAGTCAGATCAAGCTCAATCCTACATCTATTACATGCATTCCTTAGGATGAGGGTGGTCTTCCCTTCTCAAGATGCATAATTTTAACTTCATTCAAATCAGACACGGCATTGAGTTTCAATCAAATGGCTCAGAGCAACACAGAGGAAATGTTTGCCTTTTGCAGCCTGAACTTTGGTGGCCCTGGACCCAGAATCAATCCCAAGGTGCACACACCCACACATAACAGTTACCCTTTAATGCCTGAAAAGACAAATACACTATCAAGAACTTCATGCCAAATGACCACCAGCTTTTTTTAGCACTAATATAATGAGCACAAAACAATTTATCAGCTATCACTGCATATTTCATACCATCAAGATGGCATCAAAACATTTTCAGAAACCTAGAAGCTACAAAACAAAAAAAGAATTTTTTGAATAGCAGGCAGAGTTGATTTCTACACTCCTAACAAGATATTTCCACAACTATGAAACTCAATCAAGACCAGGTCCCGCAAATGTCTAGAATCAAACAAATTGACCGATTAAGAGCATGCACCAGCATCTAAAACATACGATTAACCCAAACCAAACTCATAGAAACAACCGCACTTTTAAGTTTGCTCTTCACCATCTGCAATGTCCCTCTCCTCTGCAGCAGCTGCCATCAATTCGTCAAAGTTTTCAGTCTTTCCCAGCACTATCTCAATCTGAAAAAAGAAAGAAAAATGCCCGGTGTCATTTAACCTTTGAAGTTGTGATTAAAAGTAGAACTACAATTACAATCACTACGAAAGATTGGATTTGGAAACATTACAAAACATCAATGACCCAACTAGCTGGGGAAATAGCTATAATAACATAAATTAAATAAAAATAAAAATCCCTTAACAAGTGGACAACTACATCCTCAATACCACCCAAATATTGTATCACAATTCTTGGAGACATCTACAATTTGAAATGATAAAGATCCAGCAGGATCCATTTGATGCAGATTGGAAAGCATAAGAGGGGGCTTCACGCTGAAAGGTCCCAATATAAATGTGCGCAACACATACAGCACAGCATGGTCTATGCTATAGCCAACAGTAATTGTGTAGTTGTGTAGAGAAACTCACCTTCGCTTTTTGGATAGGTCGTCCTCTTGATTCATCCTTCATATCAACAGTAGATGTCATGATTTCTGCAGAATGTGAAAATCGAACTTCAGAAAACTCGAGATGACTGCTTGCTCAAATGAACCATATACTATTATGTGTGTTTACACACACACACACACAAATTCTTACTCTTCTCAACAGCCAATCCATTGTTCTTCAAAATTTCTGCAATGGTGACAACTGTTGCAATGGCTGCAAGAATCACACCAAAAATAAATCAACGACTAGGAAATCAATTAAGTCTAGAGAGTTCTAATCAGACTGGACTAGGTCTTGTTTCCACAGAATGGGTAGCAAGGAAATAATAACTGCATCAACAACCATATAACGATGCCTGACTTACAATTTATGCCAACCAAAACTGGCACATAATCCAGTTCAAATGAATAAAAGCATAGTTGCACACTTAAATCACTACATTTATCAATGATGGTATTGTAATTGAGATAAAAAAAAAATGGCCCAGACACCTGGCAAAAATGAAAGCCAAGCCTGCATAATATCCAACACCCACACACACAGAAATTATACAAACTTGAAGCTGGCTCCTATTCTCTCACTTGAATTCCATGATTACAACATTACATGTCTCTCAGCATGCCCTAACCCACAAAATGAATCTCCTAGACCTGAATAGTATTACAAACTATTGACTATTTGACAGAAGAATATTATAATCTTCTATCAACCAACATCACAAACTTCATTTAAGTTGTGTTTGGTCAAGGGTCAGCAATTGGTCAGTAGGTAGGATTAATTGGTTAATTTCCAAATTAGCCAAAACTTTCAGTTAAATATTTTCATCAAAGAGATGAGAAAAAAAAAAAAAGATTTCTTTTACTGATGACAAGGCCCATAGGCAGGATGGTTTTAATGTGAAGTTTTACAATTCTTTTACTGATGACAAGGCCCATAGGCAGGATGGTTTTAATGTGAAGTTTTACAAAAACTTGCTGGAATATCATAGAGCATGATCAGGTGGCTGCAATTCTCTCTTTTCTCTAAAGCTCAAAATTGTTAAGGCAAGTCAACTCTACTCCGCTGGTTCTCATTCCCAAAACTCAGATACCTTCTGCCCCAGCTGACCATAGTCCTATTGCTTGCCGTAGCATTCTCTGTTAATGCATCACAAAAATCTTGGCTGGTAGGCTGCAGAGTTGCCCAAGTTACTTCATAAGTACAAACCAGACTGCTTTTGCAAAAGGTAGGTTTATTCAGGACAATTTGTTGCTTGCTCAAGAGTTGCTTCATAATTACCATCTTAGCAAAGTAACTCCAATGCTTGCTTGGAAGGTTGATTTAAGGAAAGCTTTATACTCAATAAACTGGGATCTTATGGGTAAAATTCTCAACACCATTGGTACTCCTTGTCAATTGGATTATGTAATGTATCTAAACCCCTCATTTCTCAATCTCAATTAATAGTTATTGAAGATTATTTCAAAGTCTAAGGAAGGGAGACACCACTTATGTTTTTGTTATGGCGAGGGTGCTTTTAACTAAAATTTTAGAAGGGCAGTCTCTCAAGGGGAACTCAGATACCATCCTCTTATGAGACAAAATTGGTCTCACTAACCTCTATTTTCTGATGATTTCTTAATTTTCTTGCATGCAAGCACTCTGCTGCTAATAGAATTCATAATTCCTTGAGACTTCTATTTTTCTATCTGTTCTTCAAGTTACCTTCAAAGTCCTCTTTTTCATGGCTGGTACTCAAGATAGTGTAAAGCAGGACATTTCTCAAACTTCAGTGTTTTCTCGAAGCTCTTTACCAGTAAGATATCTTGGGCTTCCTTTGGTTTCAAAAATAGATCGGCAACTAAGAATGCAATTTGCTGGTAGATAAATATCATCTAGAATTCATTGTTCGATACATAACTATTATTCTTATTCTGGGGGCTTCAGCTCAATAAATCCGTTTTAATGAGCATCCAAAGCTATTGTGGTTCTATATTTAATCTTCCTACTGCTGTTATTGCTAGTCTGGAGAAATTTTTTTCCACCCTTTACCTGGAAAGAAAGGGAATGACACTAACACTTCTTGGAGCAAAGTCAGTTGGAATTAGGTCTGTAAGCCCTTTTTTTTTAACGTGCTCTGGATATTAAAAACTTATGCGATTGTGCTCGCTGTTAAGCTTTTGCGGAATATTTGTATTTTGTGGGTTAAGTGGGTTCTAGCTGTTAAGCTTAAAGATCAGAGCATTTGGGCCATTAAACCCCAACCATCCAGCACCTGCATTTGGCAAAGAATCCTGAAGATTAGAAATATTGTTTTTATGACTTCACCAAGGATGTTGTTGGTGATGGTAGATAAATCTTTTCGTTCTATGATAACTTGCATCCTCATATTCCCCTTGTGAGAAAGTTTGGGATATCAGTAGCCAATGATTTTGCTCTTTCAATTCATGCTAGTCTCATCTATCATCAAGGATGGGAGTAGGATCTTCCTAAGAAGGCAACTGTCCAGGATTTGTCCTTACCAGAACTGTTCTGGATTTTATTCCGAATGTTACTAGAACAAATTCTGTTCTCTGGCTGTTATCCTCTTTGGGTCTCGAACTCTGACTGGAATCACATCCAAACCAAAAATCCTATTGTTTCTTGAGCCTCTGCAATTTGGTTTAAGGACAACATTCCAAGACATGCTTTTATTGCCTGATTGCCATATGGAACAGATTTGCATACTCTTGACAGGTTGTTGGATAGCAGTAAGGTCAGCTCTGCTATCTGCGTTCTTTGCTATCAAGGGATTGAAAGCAGGATTCATCTCTTCTCTGATGCAGCTCCATAAGTGTAGTTTTAATAATGCCTTCCAAAGATTTAACGTCCTATGGTCTACTGGCCTCCGGGAGGAGTCTATTATCAGAATTCCCAGCTTGAACAATAGCAAGTTGGATACCATTTGCAAGTTTGTTTGATCTGCTATGATTTACCACATCTGGAGAACTAGAAAACTGGTTTGTGTTTTGAAATGTTATAATTGATCCTGATTCTATGTTGCAAGTTGTTATGGTTGATGTTAAATGTCAGATTTCAGGCATTAGCAAGCTACTAAGCTAGCCAGTTATGCTAGATTCTTCTTTTTTTTTTTTTGTTCTTCCCCTGTATTTCCCCCCCTTGCACTCATATACAATCTCCTTACCTTCTTTAAAAAAAAAAAAAAAAAATAGATAAACAAATTTTATTAATTTAAAGAGAAAATCATATAAATAAATAAAAAAAATTTGTGAACTTCTTGGGGAAAGTGCATATTCACCGTGAAAATCTTAGGGTGTTATCATTTTGGGTCCTCATGTTCAATTTTTGTTAATATACTGTCATTCATGCTATCAATTTGGTCCTTCACATTCTAGTTCTAGCAATTTGTACCCTAACATGTGTCCTTATTATCAATCCCCCCACCTCAAAATCATATCAATTATCTTAAAAACCAATGAGGCCATTTTACAGAACTTTCCATTTCTTGCTTAGAATTCTTGTGGTAAAGAAATTTTAAGCAAATGAATAAAATAAAAATGAAAATTAATATGACACCATCTGCTCAGAAATTGGATCAAAACAACATTTGTTTAGAAATTTTTATTTTTATTTTATGGTTTTTGGCACAAGAAAAATAAGAAGTAAAAATTAAAATAATTTTACACAACATTTTAATTGCAATTATTTATTTATTTATTTACTTATAGATTTTCATCACAAAAATCAATTATTCCTATGTACACAAATAAAAATTTTAAAAATCATTCACATAGTTGTGTGTCTAGTGGTTGCTTGATGAATGGCGAGTTATCCTGGTCCTGATTTTTATTTTGTTTATTTATTTCCAATTTTATTTAACACAATTTCTAAACAAGAAATAAAAAATTAATAGCATCATTATTATTGTAACTAATTAATGAATCAAGATAATGATTTTGAATGAGAGAGGAAAATCGACAACAGTCACAAACATTCAGGTGCAAATTGCTAAAAATAGAACATAGGGGACTAAACTGACAACAAGTTTCATTGGAAAAGTTAAAATGCAAAATGTTCAGGGTCCAATATGCACCTTCAATGAATTTTTATTAGTCAACTCAATAATCAAAAACTGAAGATTCAAAAAAATATTCCAGAAAACTGAACCAAGCTAACCAATTTTCTCCAATTACATTAATTAATTTAAAGATAAAAGATAACACGAGGGAGCATATGAACAATGAAAAAATGAAACTGGTCATAGCATAGTGGTCATAGTGAAACATGTATCCTCTAAAACTACATTGATCCATCATGCAAACAAGTTGGAGGCAATAAAGTAGAACATAATAGTGCAGTGTAGTAAAAAAAGACAATAATATGAGCAGAAGCATGTATATTTACAAAGCGCATACCAACAAATGTAAGTCAAGCCAATGCAACTTCTCTTCTTGTTCATTTTTTTTATGGGCTAAGTCTCATAGCAGCTAATAGTAATACAACAAAATGTAATGCTAAGACAGCATTGTGTGCACTTCAGCAAGTTCAACTATTGCTCTTGGACCAAATTTCAATGAAAAATGTAATTATATAAAATTAATGAGTACAAGTCCTTATTTGTATTATTTAAAAGTATAAGGACAATAATAGATTTACCTTAATAGTATTGGGACTATCTTATGATTTCACCAGGCAAATAAGTAAAACAAATTACATTCCCACAGCCAACAGTGTTAGGGCCACAGCATGTTCACCATATAACTCTTACACTCCAATATATGGCAATATGGCCACCAAACACACAAAAATGTTACTGAAAGAAATGCATAATTCATGAACCGTGATATATGTGGTATCTCGACGCATACACCAAGCAATAGGGGAGCACAAATGACATACAATACCATAACAGCATAATGTCAGATGGTCATAACTTAGCAAAAGGACCGCAAGAAAGTGGGAATGAAAAGCTTGACAAAATGAAATGACAAATTATGTGGCTGTAGACTAGCCATAGCAAACCACAATCAAGCTAGTCTTACCACCATAAATGGACAATGGTTTTAATACATATCTCCATGTCACTCTACAATCAGCTAAAAATAAAATATTTTAGCATAGGCAAGATCGAGCTTAAAAATGAGCAATTGTTCCAATCCAGTGTTGAATAATTATTCAGAAATAACAGATACAAAATAATTATAAAATATTTTTTAAAAAATAAATAAATAAATAAATAACGAGTACAGCTATTGAAGAAACTGAAGTGTTTTAGGGGTTAGAGATGTGAAACAATACCCATTCCAAGGGCAGAAAGCTCCACCTCGTTGTGCTGCTGCATATACCTCTGCAAAGTCAATAAAACAATTAACGAACTAAAACCCTAACGTATAGTTTGATCAGAATTTTTCAAAAGCACTACCCCACACCCCACTTCAAAAACTTCCAACTTTTGCTTTCAAAGCAACAAAAATACTTCGAAATTTCCAAATAAGCAAGAGATGCCTAATCCTCAGAAAAATATCAAAACCCCAGATCCCAAGTAGATGAACCCTAGAGAGAGAGAAAGAGAGAGAGAGGCAGAGGTGAAACCCTAGGAAACGAAGATGAAGAGGAGAGGAGTAGTGGCAATACCTTGGCCAGATTAACGTAGAAGAACAAGGGCTTCTTAGTGTTGGAGACCTGAATACGGTTCTTCTTGTGGGAATCGGCGATGTTGAGGTTGTTCACTCCCTCTGTGATATCTTCCATTGCTGAGAACAAAGATCGAGTCCCACCAGATCCTAAACCCTAACCCTCTCTCTCTCTCTCTCTCTCTCTCTCTCTCTCTCTCTCTCTGAGTCGGGGGATGAAGATGAAAGAGAATAATCCGGGGAGAGAAGCAGAGCACAGAAGAACGTAGAGAGAGAGAGAGAGATGCTGCAGACGGCTTATTTTGACCTCAGCAAGGCAACGGCAGCGGCAACAGCAGCGTCCTAGTAGATAATTAAAATTAACAAAAATAAATAAATAAAAAAAGCTTTCCGGCCCCAATTCAAATCCGTTTGAGCCTTTGAAGTCTTGCTGGGTTGAGATCCGGTTATGCTCTTGGGTCGGGGCATTGGACTTTAGTCAAGTCGGGTCATTGGAGCGTAGAATAATCCACTTAGATATAAAAAATTAAGACTCGGAATTCGATCGAGCTTATATTAACTATACTTGAACTCAAGCTTTATTATGTTCGATTCCTTTGAGTTGATATCGAATTCAAGCTCGAGTCACTCTCTTTTTTATTTAAAACATTTTTAAAAATATGATGAATAAGGACAATCCAAACCCACCATGCACAACACCAAAATGCCTTGACATAAAGATGACAACTTTCTTAATGTGTTCCGTCTGATTAATCAAGGAAGTTTCCATTTTTATACTTAGAATATTTTTTTTTTTTTACTTCTTTATATTACACAGTTACACTTCTTTAACAATACAAACATTTCATTGAACTCTGTTTTTAAGTTGCTTTTTAGAGCACCAAATGCTCTTTGTCAATAAAAAAAAATTCTAATTAAATTGATGTCATGATAATATCGCACATATACCCAATAATCTTTTTAGAGAGGGTGTTACAATTAATAAATTGCGACGCACTTGTTAGCCTAGACTTGACCCTCTCCATATAAAAAATCTCTCTCTCTCTCTCTCTCTCTGGGTGCATGCGTGTGTATGATTGCTCCTTTCTACTAGTACTTTTGTCTCTCGATTTGTCAATTTTGACTATTGTGTCTTGCTAGGTGCAATAATGGTGGTTTTGCATGATTATATAGGCATATAAACGTTTTCAATAATTGTGATGTGTTGTGCTTAAAATGGTTTCTTTATTATTATTATTATTATTATTAATTGAAAACTCATGCTAAATTTGAGTTACATTACAAAAGATAGCTCATCTTTCATCTCATACCTCTTTTCATTCTCTCTGTACGATCATGTGTTTCTAAATGTGGTAATCATGCATGGAATGGTTTTAGGTGAGGATGGAAATGTGGCTTAAATTGGACTGTCAGAAATACAACTCTATGATTTTCTCTAAATCCATTGACTATCCATTTCACTGTAATTAACTTTGTTTTTTTTAGATAACATATAAATTTAATGTTGTTTATTATACTTATAATTTGTAAGTGCAATTTTATTATTAAAAAATTAACTTTCTTTGTTATACTTATAATTTCTAGTCATCTATTAAATGTAAGGCTTCTTCTTGCACAAAGATAAGTCAATTAAGGCTTTTTACTAAGAAAATGTTTTTATTATTAGAAGCATTAAAAAATATCAATGCCTAATTTTTTTAATTAATTAAAATTGAATATATATATATATATATATATATATGACTAATTATTTTAAGGAGTTTAATTAATAGAAGATGTATATTGAGCCTGAAATGAAGGGGTTTTAGGTTTAAATGTCTAAATATTTATATATATGGCTAATTATTTTAAGGAGGTCAATTAATAGAAGGTGTATATTGAGCCTGAAATGAAGGGGTTTTAGGTGTTAATGTCTAAACAGGGCTTAACTCAAGAAATATGGTTGGTTGACCCATGAGTCAAATCCATAGAAAAGGACACATGTGAAATGTGGAATTCTTAGGGTAACATCTAACCCTAATCACTGTTTATAAATACTTCTTATGGCCTCTCAAAAGGAAAAAAAAAAAAAAAGAGAAGAAAAAGACGGATAGAACTTGGTTTAGAGAAAGGAAGAGATAAGCGCAAAATCAATAACCAACCTTCATTCTTTAGCTACCATGGCAATCAAAGAATACTTAAATTTTGGTCATTATCAAGTGATCAATTTTTTCTTCCAAACATCTGTTACTCTTGATTAGGCTCATGTTCATGAATATTGGATACTCATCCACCTTCCAATTAATAAATTTTCAACTTCATCAAATTTACGTATATTGTTAAATTGATGCGAGATCATGTAAACTAAACTTTCGTAGATCATGAAATTGATCGTCCTGAAGATCCATTATCAACTTATTAGGCAACAACCTCGAGCTCTCAAATTGATGAATCTCATTAAACAAAACCAAAGATTAAACAAATTCACCTTTTGTAAATTGTCAAATTGATCCTTCGAATCCATCCTCCACTTCGTCAAATTAGTAGATCTTGTCAAATTAATCAACAATCAAGCAAATCCAACATTTGTAGATTGTCAAATTGACCCTTTGGTAGATCCACCATTGCATTTGGGAGCACGCTCCCTCAAACCTTGAAACAACGATCCAATTTCAAGAAGACTGAATCATAGAACATTTTACTTCATTGTAAAATACATAGAGACTGTAACCTTTCTTTCGTTTAATATATAATTAAAATTTATTTCAACTTTTTTTTTCTTAATTTTCAAGACACATATTTTGACATTACGATTATATTGATAAAAAGAAAGATATATAATTTAGTAGGTTTAAGAATCACTTCTAGAGTAACATTAGTTGCATTTGCTAGCAAACTATTGTGGGAAGTAGAAAGTAAACAATGCCAAATCTTTACTTCTTTAATTAATGTGTTCCAATTTTAATTAGGAAGCGTGCACACTTATTACCTTCTTGATTTTCAAATGCTTACTGTATGATTCGTCTGGTAGACAAAAAATGGAACACAATGGAATGAAGTTGGTTTTACAATTTTATAGATTTTCTCATACAATTTTTTATTCCATTCCACTTTCAATATATTCCATTTCGTCGTACCAAATATGAAATAAATTTACCTTTATACTATTCATGTAATGTTTATCGTACTCACGATGTATAACTTGACTATGATCAATATTTAATAAGTACTTGAATGTAAAAAAATATATCAAAATCCATTTGAAAGTGTCACTTTGCTTGGAGATTTTTTAAATAGACTCAAAAAACTTATATTTTGTGGGCATGCCAAAGGATATGCCTTCACCTGCAATCCAAGTTTTGCATAAAGTAGGAATAAGCCACTTTGAATTTCATATGTTCAAATTAGGTTATTTTATCATTGTGGAACTTCTTGTCATAATTTGTAAACCCTAACTTCAATGCATCATGTTAGCACAAAAAGAAAAGAACAGTGAAAGAAAGCAATCAAATCTTCATGTTAGTTAGAAAATTTATGTACTATTAAATAAAAATAGTAAAACAATTATGCATTGCATTGTACAAAGAAATCTACACCCGGTTCATCAATTCACGGACTTGTTGGGTTGGGTTTCCTCATAAGTGAGGATGATCCAAACTTGCCCAATATGGGCCCATGTGTGGAGAGGCCCATTTGGGAGAATAGGGTTAAACCCTATCTTTTATTGCTACAAAGTGTGGTGAACAATCAGAAAATAAGAAAGAAAAATAAAGGAGAGTTGCAGCCGCCATAGAGAGAGAGAGAGCTGTCCAGACTTCATCAACTGCTCCGATCAACAAACATTCGTGATTAGATTGAGCTGAAAATTACAAGGATGTTCATGACACGTGAAACTTTATTGTGAACAGTGGATATTGGATTTTGAGCATTCGGTGTTGGTTTTCAGCCCATGAACAGTAACCTTGGTTTTTTTGCCGACACATAGAGAGAAAGTTGTCCAGTCTTGATCAACTGTTTGGATCAATGAGTATTTTGGTCTAATTAAGCTGAAATTTTATGGGGATCTTCATGACACATGAATCTTCATTGTGAACGGTAGAGATTGGATTCTGAGCATTCTTTGTTATTTTTTCACCCCGTGAACAGTAGCTTCTGTTTTGGTGAGATCTTTCTTTAATTCTTGTAAAAGTTGATTTATGTCAAGGTATTCTATTTCTTGAAAATAGTTGCTGATTGTATGCCTCTAATTGATATTAGAAAAGACTCATGTATTCTCGTAATTGTTGATAGTAGAATTATTTGAATGGACTACGGTTCTATGGTTTTTCCTTCTCACATCAAGAAAGTTTTCCACGTAAAAATCGTGTATCTTGTGCTTGTGGTGTTTGGATATATATTTTCTGCATATATATTGTTCTATTTTATAGTTCCCTGTAGATTCACACAAAGAGGGAGTTTGAGTATTATTGTTTCTCCCAACATGATATTTATCATGATATTATGTAGGGGTGGCAAAACAAGTCAAGACCCAAAGTGTTACTCATTACCCTCCCATTTAGACCGGGTTGGGATTTGAGAGGGGACGACCCATTTATAAATGAGTCAATCTGAACTCAATTCGTTTAATAAATGGGTTAAATGGGTTTGGGTCAGGTACTCGTTGGGTCCCTTATTTACATTTAAAAATAATAACATTTTATAATTTTTTTATTTTTTTTTACTTTTGGGCTTTTAGATAAATAATATTTTATAGTTGCAAGCTATATAACTAGATTTGTTGGAAATTTGAAGAGGACAAAATGATACATAACATGAGTGATAGGTTATACTTGTATTGGTGTTGTTTTTTAAATTTTAAATCATATTTTTTCAAAAGAAAGTTAAAGAGATGTATTGTTTTTAAAATTTTAATTTTTTTGTTAATACATTAATAAATAAAATAAATGACTAAATGATGTTGTTTGTTTTTTTTTTTTTTTAATAACTAAAATTTGCTGAAATGTTAGAGGAAAAAAATTAAATAAATAAATTATATTTTTAAACGGGTGCTTAATGAGTATCCATTTATGACTCATTTAATAAGCAGGCAGATTTAGGTTTATAGGTGATTTACCCATTAATAAACAAATCAACCCAAATCTGACTCTGTTTAACCCTCACCCGTTTATGATCGATCCAAACCCGGCTCGTGAATTTGTTTTTCCACCCCTAATACTATGCACACCCCATACACATGCTTGCTTGTACTCTTAATCCAGAAGAAGGGGAGTTTTGATTTGAAACAAATATAAATAGAACTCCTCACATACTCATTATGCAAGAACTTGATCTAAAAGAAATGGGGTGATGTGTGATTGGGGCCTTAAGAGACTTTTAAATTGTGAATGCTAATAGAGACCCACTTTGGGGGTGGATTGTGTATCCCATTCGAAGAACTCTCTCAGCTTGACGACTCTACTTTAAAGGAGTGCAAGTACCAATTGAAGATGATCCTACTCATCACCGCTAATATCCTCGAAGCTTTTCTTATTCAAGTGTATTTTAAACATGATGATCAAAACTTTGTCCAAGCCTTATCAAGCCTAATAAAAACCTTCAAGCTTTTAAATTTAATTAGTTAATGTACTCCAATTATATCTTGTCTTAATTTTTCACAAATGATAAATTATCTTGTCTTAAATGCTTGGTGTGTGTGAGTGACAAGTTACACGTTTTTCTAATTTTATTACAAGCACATATTGATTTTGATCGTAACAAAATAAATAACAAATCTTCCATTTTATTTTATTTTTTTTTTAAATTCGACATTTTAACATAAAATTTCTAACTTTGAAAAAATGGTCATTTTATGTCACATTCAATAATTGTGAAAGCAACCAGTACAATGAAGTTCATTTGATGAGTGGCAAGCTTCATTAGATAGGCTACAATGAAAGTATTAGAAACAACTATGAGAAGTTCTAAGGTTGTACCATGTCTCACCAAACACTACTCTTCATCTTGATGAATTCATTATCATATTTAGCTGATGTAACAACACAACTTGTCCTTGGAACACTTTTTCTCAAAAATAAATGTATATAAAGAAGTTATAGATAAGTGAGAAATGTAAAAAGTTTTGTCACTTGAAAAAGGTTTTTATAATTTACCATATACGATATATACAGCAACAACAACAACAACAAATCCAACCTTACATCTCTGTAGATGGGATCAGTTGTATAAATTACTTTCATCAATTTATAAGATTGTGAACAGTTTCTTTTAACATGTAATATATATATATATATATATTGTTTTCAGTCGTATGTCTGATGAATGATTAGTGAGAAAAAGACTCCAACAAACCCTTGCATAAGACGGGCCATTCATTGTGCATCTATTCTTAAGAATAGAACTTTTATGACAAGAAATTAAAAAGTTACAAAAGAATATATGTCATCATTACAAAGCTAATGACAATCCAAAATTTGATTATTTCAAAATTAAACTACAGAAGCATTCCATTCTTTGTTGGATAGAAAGTTTTTACATATCAACTATTTGCTTTTTTGAATTACTATACCATGCACGAGCAACCATTAATCTGCACCATGACACGCCATAGACAATCCTACTTGTCAAATAATCAAACTATGAACTCAAAAGACTAAGCAAAAGCATTCACACCCATTACAGGATTGCTTCATTAGGATCGTGTATCATGACCCATCACCGAGGTGGTAGCATATTATTAGGGGCTCATCTTTCTCTTCTCTAAGGTTAGGAGTTCAAATTAGACGAAAATTAAAAAAGAAAAAATTGCTCGCAAAAAATAACTAACATTAAAATGTCAAGGGGCATGGGGACCACCTGGCGCCTCAGCGAGGCTGTGATGGCAGGCCCAATCTTCTAGCCAAACAGCTATGGCTCAAATTGGATAAATTGAGATGTACAAGATCAAGATTATAACTGCCTAACTACAAAGCAACATCATAACTGTCTCTGAACTAACAACAGCTTCTGTTATTGCAACTGAAAACAAAACAAAAATTGTTACCAACTATGAAACTGACCTACTGCAAAACAATGGCATTTCCATACCAATCATTGAAATCCGTTTACAGCAGGAAACACATTTCATTATTCAAAATCTTGCTTGAGAAAGGTTTACATCAACTATTTCTCGATCACTTGAACAGTAATTCATTTTTTCTACCAAAAAAACATAGTTATTTCCGCACAAGTTCATATTATTGTTTATTCAGAACAAGAAATGTACAAAAGGATTATTACACCAATTTTTCAAGCAATGTATCTACTCCGAGACAGCTACCTACTTCAGCATGTGAACTTTGGATACTTTAACATGACATTGTTTTTAGAGCAATTTAACTTGCCGTATTGTGTAACCTTCAAAAAATTGACCTTGAGCTCAACCAGTTTCCAGCTCGGCCACAATGAAGACCAATCAGTCACATGCAGTAGCAGCATTATCCAGCCAGCAGACGCTGCTCTTCCTCCTCTAGTCTTTTTAACCATTTGAATCCAAGATCACATCCTGCCTTTGCAGCAATCTGAAATTGTTCTCTTGCCATCTCTACTGGATCCAGCAAAGGACTTCCAGCATTCTTTCTGGTCTTGGCAGAGGAGCCCCTATTGGAATTGAATCTCACTATAGAATCAGGGACTTGAGCACCTGACACGTTCTTCAACACATTAAAGCGGGAAATAAAAGGCTAAAAGGGGTGGGAAAAAATGAAGCAAGGATTGGTCTTGGTTTTAAACATTGGTTCAACCATCAACCATAATTATCTGGTGGTCCATGTGAATATCAAAAAGAATTTTCATTCAGTTAACGTGCACAAGTTACTAGTGAAAACAAGACAGATAGGAAATAATAGTGCCTTTTTTATGATACTGGATTACGGAAAATTTTAATTTCTCTCAGGTTGAAGCCTATTGTAATTAGTGAACCAATTACTCCTAGAAAACAAGTGCATTAGGCCATTAACTGAAAATAATTGGATCTCTACTTCACAAACTCTAATGCACATTACATAGAAATATGTTTCAATAAGTACAACATTTAGTATATAGTTATCATTGAACTCCCATTTTAAAAGGAGGAAAAAAGAGGAGCATAATAAGATGGGTGTAACTCACCTTGAAGAAGAAGAGATCCATATGCTATAGCTGCACCAGCATGTCCCTGCATATATGTGGAAAAAGTATAAGATATGTTTGTTAATAATAGCCTGAGCTGAATGTAAAGTGTCAGAGTTTTATACACGCACACACATTCTTAGATTGTCAGAGCATTGAGGGTACACTACATAAAGTGGGACAGACAGGCAGGGGGCGCTCCACATGCCCAATATAAGCCCCTTCAACATTTAGCCCTTCATTTTGCTTTTCATCAAGTGCCTTGCATCCCAACCCCAGCAGTTCTTTTTTTAACCTTCTGGAATGACCGCTATAATATTTGTACCTTCGTTCCACCTGGATTTACTTTCTGGCTCTGTCACTGGCCATGCAAGTAGATACAACCTTGAACTGTCTTCTGTGGGCATAGAACCTTCTGAGGGGATTGCAGGGTGGGAGAACAGTGTAAAATCTACCAGGATAAGTTCAATAATGTACACCATTTGGGGCAAGTCAATGAACCTAATTGTACTTGAACATTTCTATGATTAAAAAAATAGTGTCCAAAAAAGAAAATGACATTGCCAGTAAGCATCTGTTTTTTGAGAAAACATAAAAACAAGCTGGCTGAAGAAGAACTTGGCAGTTCATCTTGCAGAACCAATCCAACTGTTGATTGCTAGAGGAAGATGGTACAGGCCCAACAGAGAAAAGGGGCTTGTGAGAGGTGAGGATGACAAGTTTTTGTTGGATTCATGTGGAATATTGGGCTTTGTACAAAATATAAGGCCAAGCTTTGGACATCATGCACTTATTCTATCCCTGGGGCAGGGTGGGAGAGGATTTGTCATTGAATCAGATTTTATGACCACCTTAAGATGATGAAAGGTGTTTCCGACCAAATAAAATTTTGTTCACTTCTTGTGATGTTGCTCAAAATTCGAGGGACCAGACCTAGCATGCTCACAATGAGTAATCATTATGCCAACTAACATCGTCAATAATGTCATAAACCTCTTCAAGTCAAATAGATTCATTGTCCTTGATGAACCCACCAAGGTTGCATTTCCTTTTACTAGCTAAGATGGTCAGGTTCACAGCCTTGGGAAGCTCTGATTCGCAGCAACTTTCAACATCCCTGGGAATGTCTGTTCCCATGTTTGTTTTGGAATTGGAATCTGAATTAACAGGAATCTCACATTCCCAGGGGATAAAAGACTCCACAATATATGGGAAATCCCATTCCCATGCTCCTGTAAGTTTCATGGAAATCCCATTCCCATGAGAATCTTATTTTCTTAAACTATTTTCGCTGGGTGCATGTTAATGATCCCATAATATAATATTATTACATGATATAATTATATTTACAATTAAAAATTAATAATAACAAAAATATAAATCAAGAAAAAATTTTGAAAATAAATAATATTATTATATAGTAAAATTAATATAACATGAAAGGGAGCTTAGGCACAATGATAAGGTTGTTGCCGTGTGACTTGGAGACCACGGATTCGAGGCGTAGAAACAGCCTCTTGCAAAAATGTAAGGTAAGACTGTGTACTATAGACACATTGTGGACTGCCCCTTCCCCGGACCCTGCATACGTGGCAGCTTTATGCACCTGGCTGTCCATTTTTCTTTTTTTTTTTAGTAATATTAATATAACATAACAGGTGAAATCCTGAAACTACATTGCCCCTCATTATTTTGGTTAATTGGATTATTTATTTTAGATCATGGGTTTAATTTGGTAAACATTCTTAATAGGTTTTTGGGCTAAAAATGTGATTATTCTTCATATATTGTTCATACAAAAGTTAAGGGTACAATAATAACTTTTTGAAATGCATTACCCTGAAACACTGACATGGGCATCCTATTTACATTTCTATGAGTCTTATGACAAGAACCAAACAAAAATATTTCCAAGGCATCCCATTCCTAGAAATCATTTTCTCAAAAATATCATTCCTTCAAAATATTTTTTTTTTTTCATGTTGAAAACCAAATGCCCACTAAGTCAATATTTTAACTGTTTCCCTAAATAAATCACAGTGCATCACATTACACAAAGCATACAGCATACTTCAACAGGAAATAATTAATAGGTGTGAAACAGAGTACCATGGATTATATTTCCAATAGTGTTTTAACATGAAGCAGAACAACTAAATTCTAATTTATCATGGATGTGATAAATGGTTTATTAATGGAACTTAAGTGTAATGGATTTCAAAAAAGATGAATAATAAAAAGCAAGACAAAAATTAAAAACAAGTAATTTGGCTACTAATAGCAACAGTTGCATTAATGTTCAGGTTACATTTGGTTCATAGAATGCTTGTTCCTAGGAAGATATTAGTTATAATAGGTTATTAAATTTTTTTTTTTATCAGTATAATAGGTTAGTACAATTAGTTATACGAAAATTTCTGTTGTTGCAAATAACAAGGATACACATGGAACAACTATTCCCAAATTTTCACCATGGCAATAGAAATATCTTTCTTATTACATGTTGGATGAAATAATAAAGAATAGCTATTACCTCTATTTCCAAATTTCTCATTATATTCCATCTTATTCCAAGGAATAGCTTTTCCACTAACCAAACATAATATAAACTGATATGAGAGTGAGGCAGAGGCTTTGTCCTGGACTCAAATTACGGTTTACATAAGAAGCTCTTTAAATAACTTATGACTCATCTAGCAGCACTCACACGCATGCACTAAGAGCCACCTCGTTCCAGGCAATCAAGCAACGACTAAGGGGGTGTTCAGTACCACTTCTCTTTTTTTGTTCGCCATTTTTGGTGCAATATAATGAAGGTGAAAACACATTTTCCTATGTTGTTGATTTTACCTATTTTTATTGTTACTTTTCAGCTATTGCGGCAAAAACAGAAAGCTGTCGTATTGTATGTGCCAATTGCCATTTAGTGAATAAACCCGTCGATATTTTTTATAGTTTACAGTTTCCGTGCTATTCCCACAATTTTTTTATATCCAAGATTCACATTTGTATGTTAAATCATTCCATGAACAATTTTAAATAAAAAATTAAAATAAAATGACTGCGAATTAAAATATGCATAAATTTTCTAAATTTTTTGTTTTAAAAAAAAAGTCATTCAAAAAAAAATTCTTTTATCGCTTTTCAACTGTCAAATACAATAGAATTGTTCTTGG
Organism: Malania oleifera; assembly: GCF_029873635.1. NCBI lineage: Eukaryota > Viridiplantae > Streptophyta > Magnoliopsida > Santalales > Ximeniaceae > Malania > Malania oleifera. Next base: position 102,622,272 of record NC_080422.1, on the reverse strand, counting down.
AGCACAAAAGTAGTAATTTTAAAAATAGCTTGCTGATATCATTAACACAGAAGAGATCGCCTAGAGACAGATATCTAGGGCTCTTCTCCCACCGAATAGCAAATGTTCACTGCAGGTTCAACCCCTTATCAACAGAGAGAGAGAGAGAGAGAGAGAGAGAGAGAGGGGGGGGAGAGAGAGCATTAGCAGATTCTAAAAGGATCTTTATACTGATCCAGAGAGCTGGCAACCTATAGTTAACAGCATCACCTTCAACACCATGAATTCTTCCACAGTGCAGAAGCTTGAAAGAACCTTTAATGAGTAGGAGGTTTTTCAGGCTAGTAAAAAAGTAATGGAGATAAAGCTCCAGGCCCTGATGGCTTTACTTTGGTTTATTTTCAGGCAAACTGGGGACTCCTCAAGCAGGATGTTATCAGCATTTTACCAACTTTTACTGTACAGGCAGATTCTTGAGTAGTTTGAACTCCCCCTTTTAAACCTTGGTCCTCAAGAAAATTGGGGCTTGCAACAGTATGAACTTTTGCCCCATCAGTCTTATGAGTAGTATCTATAAGATTCTATCCAAAGTCTTTTCCAAGAGTCTTAAAAAAGTAATTCCAGAGGGGTCATTTGCCAACACCAACAAGCTTCTGTAGTAGGAAGGCAAATCATGGATTCAACCCATATTGCTAAAGAAATTGTGGACATAGAGAGAAAGGAAAGAAAGAATGGGACGGTCTGCAAATGGAAAAGGCCTTTGATCTGGTGAATTGGGATTTCCTACTTCATATTCTCCAAAGAATGGCTTTGGGGAGTTGTGGTGTAGGTGGATCCATCAATGCATCTCAATCCCTTCCTTATTTGTACTGCTTAATGGCTGCCCATCATATGTTTTTTCATCTACCAGATCTCTGAGGCAGGGGATCCCCTCTCTATCTTGTTGTTAATGGAAGTTTTAAGCCTTTTCTTGATAAAAGCCTCTAAAGCAGGTCTCCTCAAAGGTCCTGGCATTGGAAAGAATAAGAGGGAGATGTGAGTCTCCTACCACCTGTTTGTGACTGATACCATTATTTTCAGCAAAACCATTATTTTCAGCAAAAATGAAACACCATAGAGCCTTCCTATCGCAACTCACTGACTTTTATGATTGCTTATACAAAGTCCACTACAGTAACTATCCAACTGGAGTAGCCACACCTTTGAATATTCTAGCGTTCCTTCCCAACCAAAAACACCAAATAATAGCCACAACAATGAAACACCATAGAGCCTTCCTATCCTTTCCTTTGCCAAAACCCCTAAAGATAATGGTATAAAAGGCCTTGTGGATCGAGAGGCTCAATTTTCATCAAATATACCAAATAATTTATTCCAAATAGCCAATGTGAAAGGGCAATGAAGAAAGAGATGTGCACAAATGTCTTCACTCCTCATACAAATGCAGACAACCTTCCAAAAAAGGGACTACCCCTTGTTAACAGGAGCTAGTTGTGTTTAGAGAGTGCAGAAATAGTTAATTACATCCTCTTGCACTGCTCCTGGACCAAAACCTTGTGCGACTTGGCCATAACCTTAATCAAACATCAGTATGTTATTGCTAGAATAGTGGAAGGAGAGTTATGGACATGGAAAGGAATCCATGTTAGTAAGGACTAATAGGAGGAAGAAAGCCCTGTCGCTCATTCCTCTTGCCATCTTTTGGTTTGTGTAGAGGAAAAGGAATAAGAGAGATTTTAAAGGAATGGCAATGCCCTTACATGTTTTTAAAGACCACTTGATTACTACTGTCACTAGATGGCATGGTGCTTTGTCCTAGTCAACTCATGTAATTCTTGATTTTTTTTTTATATGTTCCAGTGCAGGTAAGTGCCTGTTGTTTGCATATGGACGGCATCCAATTGATGCCTTTTGATGAAATTTTCTTTGCTGATTAAGAAAAAGTGAGTTTAAAAGATAAGTTTTTTTTATAGCAAAAGAAGATTTCACTAATAGGAAGAGAATTTAAATGAGGGAGCATGAGATATCTCCCAAAAAAGGATTCAAAAATTCCAGAAAAAGCAACTAATAAATACCAAAAAATAAAAGATCAACATGCCAATAAGTTCCTCCCATCTCTATGTAATTCATGGAAACTAATTCCTCTTTAAAAACCAAAGCCAGCAAACCAGAGTGAGGCCAAATACTAAATTTTATCCCAAACCATCACACAATTTAATATCTTCCCATTGGATATCCTTGAATTTCGCTCCAACCATAACCCCTATAAAACTTCAAGTATTCCACAATTCCATAGGGCTGCCTTGTCCTTTCTCCTACCAAACCATGTGAAAGAAATAGCTAACAATTCACCAACCGAAGAAGGGCATACCCAGCTCTCTCCAGAAATACCAAAAATCATATTCCAAATCCTCCAAGAAAATTCACAGTGCAAAAGAAGATGAGAAACCATCTCAGAATTTTTGAAACAGAGCACGCATACATCGGGAGAGAGAACCCTCAAAGGTCTCCGAATTTGCAGCAAGCTAGTATTAATTTTATTGAGCACAACCAACCAAGTGAAAGCCGTAATTTTTGGAGGAGCCTTGGCCTTCCAAATGAAACAATAGAGTGGGAAATAAGAATTGGAGTGAGTCAAGAATTCAAAAAAAATACAAAAAAACACTCCCGACTGATCCAAAGACCAAGATCAAACATCCCTCCCGAAGAAAGATCTCCCATTCAATAAAAATAACAAAGAATACAACTCCACCAACTCCCTACCATTAGAAGGTTCTCTAAAATGGAGATTCCAAGAAACCAATGGGCTATTCAAATCCCCAACAAAGAAAGATATAGATCTATTTTTCTTGTAGCTTAGTCAAAATAGACAAGGGAATGAAGTGGATAAGGATACACACTACCCAGCCAAAGTTCTTTCCAAAAACAGACCTATGAACCCCTCCCCATCTCAAGATTAGTGTGAGGGATGAAAGAAGGATAAATATGAGAAATGAACCTCCACAGACTCCCCAAAGAACATCTTTTTATATTTTTTGTTATAATATATCTTTTATATTCTTTTTCATTTTCATTACTCTAATGAATTTTTTTATTGTAATTTGATTTAAGGACAAAAATGAATACGTACTCAAGTAGGTTTTAAGTTTATTACAGTTTTGAAAATATTAACGGAGCAAGTTGCTCATCTTCAGTTTTTAGTTCCTGCTACTGCATTAAGTTTTTCATTTCTGATTTTTTTCCCACAAATTTCATTATTTATCAAACAGCCCCTACGATATTTTACTATTCTGGCTGATACAGGCCTCTCTCAAGCAATAAATAACTGCATTCAATTAAGCAGTAAGATGAATTTTACCTTCTCTGATGCCCTATGGAAACACCATATTGCTGAGGCAACATCTTTCTTCACACAATCCCCTGTCAGATATACAGCACCCAGAAGGTAGAGTGCACCTGGATGCAGCTAGAACACAACAAGTTCCGATAAGATTATGATACATTCAGAACTCAAGAAGACATTGCAAATCAATTTGTCTTGAGAAAATATACCTGGTCTACAGCCTTCTCCAAATAATAGAATGCCTGTTGATCAGACTGAACATGTTCATTCTATCCATAAACCAAGTTAAAGAACATCAAAACCATGTGATGGTAATCCGGAAAGCATTTAAATTTAATAAAGACCATCTAAAAAAGTAGTTCTTTATGTGTGATGTTTGTGGGCAGCCACATTAAATAGGGATTGTGAAAAAATGAGAAGTCTCCAGCAGGCCATGCTCATGGAAAATTGAAAATAACCTCTCTTTTTTCCCCAATTGGCAAAAAGGATAAAAGATTCATTGGTATGGAGATTCTGAGAAAAGAATCTTTAAAAATACGAAAGCAGTACCTATGTGTGGAACAGTGGAAGTCCACCCTGCCCCCTCCCCAAGTAAAAAAAACAAAAAACAAAAAAAAATGGAAGTACAAATTTCAACATCCAAAATACTAGAATTAAATTACCCTTTTTCCAGCCGAGTTCTGATCCATCTCTCCTTCAAACGACAACCACTATTGTATCCAAAAGATTATAATTAAACAAGCCTTTTCCCCAAAAGTAAACCAAAAAATTGCAAGTGTTCGATACTGGGTTAGTTCTTTAGCTGAGAGCTCTAATTCTTTTCAAAAATTGAAGATATCGGACATTACGATTTTGAAAGAGTTTCAAATTCAGCATCAGGAAGTTTGTGCAAGGCCTGAAAAAATTATCTCGTGGGTTAAACCCCCAGCAGGGTGCATAAAACATAATTGTGATGGGAGCTGTAGGGGTCATCCGGGTACTTCAGGAGGTGGAGGAATCATTCGGGACTGTCATGGCATGGTGAAAGCAGCTTTTTTCAAGCTATTTTGGCAATGGTACGAACAATAGTGCGGAATTAAAAGCAATCCTGGAAGGAATTCGTTTATGCAAACGACTTCATTATTTTAATGTGATTATTGCAAGTGACTCGAGAATTGTTGTTTATTGGTTTCAGAAAGGTAGATGTACCTTTTGGGATTTTTGGAAAGACCTCGTGGCGGGACTAGAAGGAGTGAACTTCATGGTGATCCATCAATATAGGGAAGGCAATAGTGCGGCTGATTTTCTCGCTAGAGAATGAGAAATGGGAAACAATATCATCTACGAAGAACATCTTTTACCACGTTCTCTGAAAGGTATTCTTTGGATGGACAGGTTGGGTCTCACTTCCCTTCATCATTAGTTCATCCTTTTGATTTTTGTTTGGTTGGTTTAGATTTTTTTATTTTAGTTTTTTTTTTTTATGTTTGTTTTTTGCTAGGCCTGTTTAGATTTGTTTCTTATTTAACTTGGTTTGGATTTGTAGTCCTGTTTTGGTTGGTTGTTGGTATTGTTTTTGGGAGGCCTTTAATGTCTATTTTATCTATAATCTCCCAATGCTTATCTTGTAACCAGGATAGTCCTCTGTCAAAAGTAAAGGTATATCAATAAATAATTGGAAGTGTCGCCCTCCTTTCTAATAAAAAAAAAAAGTTTTTCCTTCACTCTTCTTGCAAAGAGACCTTGCCAAGTAAGAAGTTACCCTCTCACAGGCTAAGAGCAATCCACCCAATTGCCAAAAGGCAATACAACACTCCCAAAGGTGCAACAATGTGCCGGAGCCTAGCTTATTCTTTACAAATTATCAATAGTCAAAATGTATTCTCAAGTTTCCCAAGAGGACATGGCAACCTTCTTTGGAGCTTTGTTTCCAAGGAAATTTCCCATATCCAAATTCCTCTTGGACATCACCTCATAAAACAACTTTATTGAAAAGCAATTATTGTCGGACAAATTCCATCTTACTTGACTATTTCCTTATTCCCTTACTGATTCCATAAAGCTTTTGATAAAAGCACAAAACCTCAACACCAACCCCCCACCCAAAAACACAATATACAATACATAAACACACACACACACATATATATATACGAAAACAATCTGCAAAAAAGCCTCTTATGAGTTGGCCAAAGTAAATAAATTAGAGAATCAGGAAATGAGAAGAGCCTCGTCACACCAAATGTCATGTGTAAATAGAAAAGACAACCAATTCCGTACCTCACATGATAAGGATTTTTTTCCCTTTAGCAATAAAAACCAAAAACGCAGTCCATACATCACACCTATTTTAGCTTCCCACCCATTTTTATCTTCTATGCAGCTTGCAACAGTAAGACACCTCTAAAGAGCTCCCCTATTCACCTTTAAATTACGTGATGCTTACATTATTAATGCGAGACTAGCACTAAAATTTTCAAATTTCCGAATTTACAATTTGCCTTTGATTTTTATTATCTTCTCTTGAGATTTCTGCATACACACAATTTGTTGTGGATAACCCTGTTTAAACAAATAAAGCAAGATTCTAAAGCTAAAAGTTGTAAACAAGAGCTTCTAAAGCATGTTGCTGGAACTGGTAACCATATAACCAAATCAAGTGCCATAAAACAAAGAGTACCAAAGATAAAAAAATTTCTAACAAGAATAACATGAAAAAAAAAATCATAAAAAAAGATAAACTCCAGAGGTAATAAGTAGATGAATTTTTGCAATGATGGAGCATGTTGTATGCCATTCAAAAGAAGACTGCCATGTTCAGCATGGTGACAAGGCACTCAAAATGTGCTTCCACAAGTTAATTCCGCAATACATCCTTAGTATGCATAAAAACACAAATTACCAAAATACAGATCATTGATACAACAGCATCCAACACCTGGTAAAGGTTTAAAAATCAAGCACAATATTGTATCACATTATGAATGCACTCAAACAATAATTCTGTTTACTTCTAGGCAACTTGAAGTTACTAACCTATGACCATAAACAAGGAGAGCATATACCAAGACCGTGCACCAGTGCTTCAAAAATTTTTTAATCTAAAAACAGAATAAAACAGTTGTCAACATAAGTCCAGAAACTTTTCAGTCTTGAAAGATACATTTTTATGCCATTGAAAGTAGATGACAACAGAACAATCCTTGAAATTCTAACTCTGCTGGTTTTTCACACACAAAATCTACCACCTCAGGAAGGTCAGGGGAAAAACCTAATAATGTAGGATTGTTCATATAAAACTGCATAGAAAAGGTCAGCAATTAATACTAAGCATATAGATGTTTTTAAGCTCTGCACTAGTGAGCAAGAGTGATTTAATTGACAATCTATATACTATAAATATTCCATTCCCATCCTATTCCATTCTACAAACAAAACGTAACATTAGATTCAAACAATCTAAGAACCCTTGCTATAGGAGGACGTTGTGTTGGATTTAGCAGAATGGAAAGAACAGGATATGCTGTTGTCCTGTGCAGACTATGCTTTTAAAGCTTCTCAAGTTACACTAGAAATTTCAATAATATAAACTGAAGGGTGAGAATAATGAAAACTTGCTGGTGGCTCCTTATATAAATCCATCAAGACAGAACTTAACACCTCCAAAATGCAAACTACCTAACATGTATAGGTATCAAGGCAAGCATAAGGAGCCTAACCTCAACTCTTAAACGACAACCCAATTCATATTGTGCATCTGGATCACCCATCTCTGCAGCTTCGACTAACAAAGCAGCTCCTCTAATGGAATGGAAAAGGCAACCAGCAACAATCACAGGTGGAGAAAAACATAAAAAGGTATATAGGTGAATTTCAAAAAAAAAACTATAAAGGCAAGCAACCATTACTATTATTAAAAATTCACATGTTTAGCAGGTAAGAGGCTTAGCAGGTTAAGGAACACCAAAATTCTAAATCAAATTCCACGCTTAAAAGCTTCCAAATGTCAGATGAAGGATCTAAGAGCATCTGGAAAATTCAATCTAAAGATGAACAAATGAAAATTCCAGTATTTTTCTAATTTTTAAAAAATGAACTAAATAAAACTGTTATTTTATGCTTAAATAACATTTGAAATATCAGTGAGGTAATAATGTCTAGAATGCAAACAATTGCAGGGACAGCAAAAAAAAAAAAATATAGTCAAGAATCATGTAAAAGGAGAGATAAGTTCCCTTACATAGCTTTACATGCCCCTGGTACATGGTATTTCATATGTAATCTGGCCAACCAGTATCTGGCATGGGTGTTCGTGTTGTCTGCCTCCAAAGCCAACTCAAAATTCTCTTTTGCAGTCTGACATTAAACACCCTCACAAGGAGTGTAGGGGGTTCGTTAGATCAAATCAAATTTTCCCGAGATAAAAGTTACTAAATCACAAATCCACTTAAATTCCTTTGCCAGCAAATAAATTCTAAAATGAATCAAGGTAAATCAATTGTTAATTCTACAACTAAAGTTGTTTATCATACCCCCATTACTTATATTGGTACACAATTCTCCATCATCATCATCATCAACTGACCTAGCTATCAGTGTCAAGAAGTACAAAAACAATGAAACACCACCAAGATCTCAAAATTAATTAAAGGACCACATACAATATTTTCACCAAAAATAACAATAATAAGAGGTACCCTTCAGCTGTATAACGTATGCATAAATAAATTGACCAACGTATGCATAATCATATGCACACAAATGAATTCACATAGGAAAAAAATGCATACTGAAAGTTAGCAAACTGCTTGAACGACATGATGATTCAACATTTTTTGGATAGAAAAAGAAACCCATAACAGCAAAGCGAGAAAATTACAAAGAATAGAAGATAAGATATCTTCCTAAAAACAAACGGAAAAAAAAAAAAAAAAACCCCAAAAGGGTGAACCCAAAAGGAAGCAAAAAAACAACAAATGTAACCCATAATAAATCTAGGGAGTTTTTTTGCCATTAAAACTCCTTGCATTCTTTTCAATCTGCAAAGTCCAAAAAAACAACAAGCAAAAAAAAAAAACCAAATATATAGAACAAAATAAAAACATATCTCCAGAAGACCATCTCTTTCTTACTCCTTATAAAACCCCTATACCGTACAGCAGCGCCATTGCCTCATCAAAAACTAATAAGGGGTCGGCCCAAAGCTGCTTAGCAAACATTAATGTTGGAAAAAAGGAATACATACAGGCATATAGGCATATAGCCATAAATGGACACAAAATAGCATCACAAGAAAGCTAGAATACATGATTAAGAAATGGACATTTCCATAAGTTAACAAATTAATCATACCCTAAGAAGAGGGATAAGACGGCGATCGTTGAGTTCAGTGTAGTCTATGACTCTATCCACCTCCTTCACAGCACTCCACCCTTTTGCAATGTATTCCATAGCCTTCTTATTTCTACTGTGAAGTTCTCTCTGTAAATCAAACCCTCAAAAAAATGTAAATTAAAAAAGTTCAGATATGGGAATTTTGGGAAGGTCGAAAACTTGCCTTCGGAATGAAGTTCCAACGATGTAGGGCATAATGTTTCAGAGCAGCCTTCGCAAGGAATAATCTAAACATCTTCTTCTTCTATTATTTCTGCTGTAAGGAATCAAAACAAGAGGCATTCATGAGTTTAAAAAAATAATAATAATAAACTGAAAAAACTGGGTGAGGAGGAAAGAGATGCTTGATTAAGGGCTCAGCCCAAGTCCAGCCCCCATGAGGATCATATTTTGTGTTCTAATTGGGTTAGGGATTCAGCCCACCTACACTTCCAACGCACTAGCAATGAAGTTAATGGTGGAGGGTTTTTGGGCTGGAACCATTTATGAAGAAGTGTTTTTTTCTAAAAATGAGCTAAAATTAATAAATGCTGAAAATAAGTGCTAAATGAATAAATGCTGAAAGTCATAAGTGTTGTTTGGTTGTATTGAAAAATAAGTACCGACTATAAGTGTTGATTAAATAAGTGGTGTTTGGATATTCACTTTTATTATAAGTATTGTGCCAATTTATTATAATAATGTAGTTATTATATCCCAAAATATAATTAATATATTATAACATATAACATTATAACAAAATAATTTATAATTCTAAAACTACTTAATAATATTATTATTAAATAAGTTAACAATTTAATCAATATAAAATATATATTAGAATCATTATTATCATATAAATAACACTATGGAGAGTTTTCAATATGATTTGTATATTATAATACAAAATAAAATAATATATATAATTATCAATACATGTTACTAATACCATTATAAATTAAATTTATTTTTTAATTTATTTTTTTATAATTAATATAATTCATCATTGCAATAACAAATTCAGAATATAACATATTTATAATTAAAAATAATATATTAAATATTATAGTTTATATAATATTTTTTTAAGTAATTAGAAAAACCTAACACTGAAGAAAGGGTTTTAGGAGTTCTTGAAATGATGCAAATCAAAACCTCCTCTACCCTCTTCCTCCAATTAAAGAAAATCACATGCCTATAAAAGAAAATCCTGCATTCCCTAATATACAACATGCCAATCAAAAGTCAAATCTAATTTACAAATCAAACCCCATTTCCCTTTTACAAATGAAACATTCATTATTCATGTATTCAAGTTCCTGAAGGTAGGGGCAAACATGGTTCCATCAACTAAAACATGACCCCTGAAACCATTAACCAAACCAAAAGTTCAATTCACCAAAAATTGCGACTCAAGACCCAACCATTTTAAATGGCTAACCAATATTCAATCAACCAAATTTTATACTAATATGCCCAAAATAAATCAGCCAATAAAAGCAAGTCAACACCTAGCCCTCACCCCCCAAGTCAAACCTTTTAGAGAGAGTAATCAACTCAAAACCAATAAAAAGGAGGAGAGATCCACGCCAGCGGCTTAAATAGTCGAAGTGATGTGCGCAGACACTTTATGACCCAAGAGCAATTCACGCCCCCGCGCAATAAAGACGTATCAACCCAAGGGTCAACTCCAACCCCTATAAGAAGGGAGGCGGGGAAGAGTCCAAGGTAAGTCATTCGACACTCATTCTTACTGTTGCATTCTGCCTCTCTAGAGTCTTCCCCTTACTTAGGCATCGGAGTGATCCCCCGGAGTACATCCCGGGTCCTCCAAGCCTTTTTGTTTTCATCCTTTGCAGGTCATTGGAGATCTGGAAGCAGTCTCATTGATCATCACTAACTTTATCCCGCAACAGTTGGCGCCGTCTGTGGAAACTGCTTCAAAGAGGTACTTATCTTGCTCTCGACCTCCGACATTCAAAAAAATGCCAACTACACACGGCTCTAGCTCTGGCCCTGCCGGAAAAGAGTCACCCCAATCCATTCGCTCCACACCTACAGAACCTTCAGGAGTCGCCAAAGAAGAATTCCTTACCTTTCAGAAGAAAATGGAGGATATGTTCAACCTACTCTTACACCAAAAGAGTCAGGAAGGTCTTGTCTCCTATCAACAACAGGTGAATCCCGATCCACCCAAGAAAGCAGATAAACCAAAGGAGAGCGAGGATAAAACCTTCCTTACCAAGAAGGTAGAAGACGCAAATAGCGTAAATATCAACCAACAAAGATCCTCAGAGTTGGAGGAAAGGATCAAGAAAATAGATCAAATAGAAAAAATGATGAAAGAAGGCAAGACCAACCTCTTTTATGGAGAAACGTCTCTAAGGTCCTCGAAGTCGCCGTTCACCAGAGAAGTGATGGAGGTCCCACTGCCGAGCAAATTCAAAATGCCCACTTTTGAGAGGTACGAGGGTCTCTCCGATCCAATTGATCACTTGGATACCTTCAGGGTGTTGATGCAGCTGCAAGGCACTCCTGGTGCCATTATATGCTGAGCTTTTACAGCAACCCTTAAAGGTAGTGTCAAAGATTGGTACCGAACCCTGCGACTTGGATCAATTGGCTCCTTCTCGGAGATGGAACAGCTGTTCACCAGCCACTTCCTCAGCAATCGGAGGATCGTCAAAACTACAGCCCACCTAATGAGCATGGTCCAGGGAGAGAAGGAGATGCTAAAAAAATTCATGCATCGCTTCAACACCGCGACCCTGGAGATCCGCAACCTAGACATGAGGGTGGCTTTGGCAGCTCTGACCACTGCCCTTCAGTCCGGAAGCTTCCTGTACTCTTTGGGGAAGAAGCCGCTGGCTTATATGGGAGAATTGATGGCCCGAGCGCAGAAGTACATCAACTTAGAAGAAATGATGGACACCAGGGGAAATCGCATCGAGCTGAAAAGGAAGGGTAATAGTCATGAGATGGGAGAATCCTCTAGATCCACGAAGAGACAAGAGACTAGTACGCTGCTCACCAGCCCTAAGATAAGAGGGCAGTCCAGCAAGTTCTCCACCTATACACCCCTAAATGTATCGTGTTTTGAAATACTAATGCAGATAAGGAAGAAGAACTATGTCTCGTGGCCAGAACTTATGCGAACTTATTTACATAAACGAAACATGTCCAAGTTTTGTCAATTCCACAGGGATCATAGGCATGACACAGAGGAATGTATTCAGCTGAAGAAGGAGATTAAAGCTTTGATGAAAAGGGGATACCTGTCAAGATTTATAAAGAAAGAAGATCCACAAAGAGAACCTCGCGAGCAGAGGAGACCCAACAGGAACGAGAAGGAAGAACAGGTCATAGGGGAAATCACGGTGATCTTTGGAGGATCCGCTAGTGGAGAAGATAGCGGAGGTGGACGCAAAAGATATGTTAAACAAGTACTCTCAACAGAGAAAGGGAAACCAAGTAGCAAAAGGAATAGTCAAGATGATGATATCATCTTTGACAACGGAACGAAGAAGTAGTATAATAACCACACGATGACGCACTAGTATTGTAACAACCCGAAGAATAATGGTATTTAAATAATAAAAAGGGAGAGAAATGGAAACAGTAACAGAAGGAGGCAGTCGACTTCATCGACGAAATTGCATTTTGAATATAATAACCCAGAGGATTTTCTCATTGCCTCATCGATGAGCATAGGGGATTCGTCGACGAGGGCACAAAAGGATCTTGTCGACAAGGGCAAGTTTCGTTGACAAGAAGATACCGAGAGAATTTTTGGAAGTCTGAAATTCGTCGACGAGGGTGCAAGTTCGTCGACAAACTTTCTACAGGACTCATCAAAGAGATGGCGTGACTCGTCGACAAAGGTTGCAGTATAATTAGTGCTAAACTCATTTTCTTGCGCAGAAATCACACCAAAACCCTATTCTCTCTCTCTCCCACGACTCCACCTCCATCTCTCTTCGATTTCGGCCCCGTCGTCCACTGGATTGACGATCTGAGGCCACCACGACGCTCCTAGGGAAGTTTTCTCAAAGTCTATTGAAGCAGATCATCGGTGGGACGAAGTTGGAATTCATCCCAGATTTATGGTAAGGTCTTTTAATCGAAATTAGGTTTTTTGGCAGTTGTAGGAAATGACATAAACGTAGAAATAGTAATGTTTTGTTCTGAGATTTATGATTTTCAGGGTGTTGAGTGGAGAACCCTACGGGTGTAGGACCCACTAAAGTAAGGGGATTTTAGCAGAAATCAGGTAAGGGAAATATGCCATGCTAGATAATTTTAAAATGATTTTTAGTATGAAATGTATATTTTTACCAGATTAATATTCATAGCAGAACTTTATACAGTTTATCAATTATGAATAATATGTTTTAAATTACTGTGTGACTTGAGAATATAGATATTGTACAGAAACATGCTTTATAGTATTTTTTAGAGTTATGTTTTACAGATTATATAGACAGAAGAAATATTTTATAGTAATTACAGAATACCATGATTATATAGTTGATACAGATACAATTTACAGTACCATGACATACAGTTTTACAGTTCATTTCTGAAATACAATTGATACAGATAGAGTTTATCACAACGTCATGGTTTATACAGTTATTACAAAATCATGATAAAACAGATAGTTGTATATAGAAATGTATTATAGTATCAGACCCTGATGGACCATTACAGATTACAGAGCACGGTACCGTTGCTACATATAGTATATAGAGTGTAACCACCTATTCAGATAATACGTGGTGTAAAGGTCGATCGTATAGAGCCCACGAGTGGACAGGCTCCCCATCAGATATGGATCGAGGAGGGCTGATTAGACCTATGGAGTATAGTGGTTTATCCTGGTCGGCCAGCTAGGATAAATCCCGCTTACGGGCCGCACAACCCTATTATGAGGGGTTAAATCATGACACACAATTATCCACAAATAAGTTTTCAGTTATTATTATGTTTATATAGATTTACAGAGACAGAAAATATATACAAATATATTAGAAGTATTTAGAGTAGAAACCTAAAGTACAGATATGTTAAGCAACAGGATAAAGGTGATGATTGTTATTACTAGTGTTGTATTTACAGATTCAGTGATACATGATTACATAGTAATAGATTTTCACAGTATTGTAACTCATTTGCCACACACTAGTAATAGCATATTTCGTCTTACTGAGCGTTGGCTCATCCCATTACTTTAACATTTTTTTCAGGAGATCCAGGTAGGCGAGCAGATCAGGCTCGCAGATAGAGGAGCCTCAGTATTGCCCTGACAGGAGAGTGAGTATTTTTGGGAGTATTTTTGTATAGCCCTAGCCAGTTGAAGATATTTTGGGAAACAGTCATATATATATATATATATATATATATATTTTGGGAAACATGTTAGCTCTCTGGTATTGTATATAATTATATATGGTTATATTTATTTGATTTCCATTTCTCGCTGCTTAGGGGTCACAAGCCTACTGGTGATATTTTGTGCAGAGAAGTTAGGGTTTGGGGACTTTTGCATGACAGTTCAAGGTGAACTGGTGAAGTAATTGAACCAACAATAAAGAAACTTTCCAAAAAAATAAAATAAAATAAAATACACATACAAAACATTAATTGTAAATTTTCACATTTTTAGTATTATTTTCATAATAATAATCTATCTAAATACTAAAAATTATTTGAAGAAATTAAAAAAAATTAAAATAAAATAGCTATACATTTTGTGCTAAATTAAAATTTTTAATCAACTTTAACCTACTGTTTTGATCTTGAAAAATGATCAAGGAAAGGAAATGAAAATGAAAATAAAGGAAAAGGAAAATGAAAAGGAAAAGGAGAGGAAAGGAAATGAAAGGAAAAACAAAGAAATCTAAAATATCAACATTGTTAGGTTGCTAAGGAAAATAAGAGGGAAAAATAAAAAGAATTCCTCAAAATATAATTTTTATTTGGTATTTAGAAAAAAATAAATTAAAATGATAATATTTACTGACATTATTTACATCAATTGTGAGTATTTTTTACAAAAAATCATTACTTAATTAAATCTTTGTCACATGCTAATAACAAAATGTATATTTTTTTTTATTAAATAGGAATTCCAGTCACTAACGAACCTTTTGGACCCCCTAGTGCGGCACCAAACCTACGGATCAGTGTCCTTTGCCCCCAGATCTCGCTGATCAAGGTAAAGTCCGGAATGCGGACATGACTTCTGTGTATCAGTTAGACGTTCGGCCAGCACGACCCCCGAGACACGTCAATTCAAATTAATAATATGTTGCAAACTGCAAACATATGACAAACTAAAAATAATTATTGAAATTTAGTTTTTATTGACAAAAATTAATATCATATAGGAGATTTTCTCTTTGGTGTCATCTTTCAAAAATGTTAGATTTATCCTTTATAACTATCAATGATTATTTCAAAATATTCATTTAAGTATTTATAATCATCCCAGACTAACCTTTATAATTATGTCAAATTAATCTTTATAACTATCCATAATTATTCCGAAATATCTTATAACTATGCTTTAAAATTTTAATTATTTATTATTTTTAATAATTAAAAAAAATAAAATAAAAAGTCATCATCAGGCATATAGCGCGTGCCAGGCTAGTGAAACCTGACGGGGAAGTTACAGATTCTGTAGAGTTAAAAGAGTCGTGCCAAACCAATCGAGCGTTGCTGGTTTTTTCAGCTTCTTCCTTCGCTTGTCGAGTTGGGGCAGGAAGACATCTGGTGCTCTGATGGGCGGGGAATAGTTAGTGATTCAAATACGAAAGAGTAGTTATTTTCTTATGAACGAAGAAATAGAAAAAATGGAAGATGGGTGTTCGTCTGTTAGTGTTGGGGAATTCATTAGGAAGGAAGTCAGGGATTGGGACGACGAAGCCACAGCGACTGCCCGTTTCAAGGCGTTTAGCGGGCAAAGATCAGACTGGGAGAGTAAATTTCTCTTCTGGAGAGATTTGATCATTAAGGTCGCTCGCCATCTCCGCATTTCATCATTTCTCGTTCCCAGGTTCTTCATTTTCACTCCTTCACACCCTTCCCCTCGTCCTTTCTCATTTTCCAGTTCTTTTCTTTTTCCTATGTCAAATATTCAGTTGTGATTTTCTCTTTCATGTATTCCCTCATCCTTTTAGGAGATCTATGGTTCCATCGAATTTGCCCACTTCGAGTTTGGAATGGGTTTTGTAGCTTGGTGAATTTATCAGCGACCATTCAGTTGCATGCTTTCACATTCTATTGGTATTAATTTATGTTGAAGAAATCCTAGTAATAGAAAATGTGTTCCTGCTGACTGGAAATCTTATCCTTGTGTTTCCTCACTGAATAGTGTGAGGCTAATGTTACCTTTAATATGAAAAAATATCATGACATTTGCATTGTGCAGCTTTAGTAATGGCATCCGAATTGTATATAAGAATGCAAGTTGTTGCTGATAAAATCTGGACCTAGGTTTTTGTTGAATGAATCATGACCTTGACCTTCGGGAAACAAACAAGGCTTAAGAGGACCTGGGGTGTATTCTGGGCAGATCAATCTAATGCCTAAGTCAGAAAAATGGAAAGGTATGTATTGAAAAGTAATAATATAAGATTGAATATTTTTTAGATACCTTACCTTTTTCCGGTGTGTCCCTTTTATAATAGTCTGGACTTTCCTTTCATTAATTCTCCCATTAAGGTGGAGTTATTAAGGAGTAATGGGTTTTATTGAATTTACGAGCCTTTATTAGGATTTAAGGAGTTACAAATGCATTATTTCCCCTTCAATTGTCTTTAAGCCAATCCTTAGTTCCCATTCTTAGCGACTTGGCTGAGCCACTCGAACCTCTTCTGCGGATTGTCCGAGCTGATTGTGGCCCAACCGATTGAGCCGTCCACAACTACTTGGCCAAGTTGCCTTAACCTCTTCTGAGCCGGTTATGATTTGTTCGAGTCGCCTTTGACTCTTTAGGCTAAGTTGTTTTGGTCCCCCTGCCAAGCTGATCGTGGCCCTTCTAATTTGTTTCGATTTTTAGACCAGTTTGCTTATAACTCCACCGAGCGGTGTCAACAACTTCTAATTGGCGTCGGCTTTGCCAAGCCGCTTTATGGTCTAGTCGCTCATGCAGTCTCTAAAGGTCTAGGAAGGTTTGAGTAGCCTTTGAAGGTCTAGAAATGTTGCCATAAGAAGAGAGCCTTTCGATAGTCTAACGATGGTTGGCGAGAGAGTCAATAGGTTGTACTCTGTCACTAGAGAAAGATGAACAAACCCTGATAGCCAAGGATGGCTCCATAGGGAGGGAGACACGAAAGTCTGGAGAATTTTAGGAATTCAAAAGGGCTTTTCGGTAGATTGAATAGAAATAGGGTTTAGTTGCTGTTGATAAGATTGGGTTTTGTTTCAATTTCAGGGTGATCGATGGGGAATCCCAATGATTGAGCAAAAGAACACAAAAAAAAGAAAATTGTCAGAGAATAGTCGACTTCAAATAAGTCAAATGGGGCTTGGCTTTATAATAAAGAGTTGAAAGAAGGATGGATGGCGAGGAAGATTTGACTTCAATAAGATAACAATAGGCTAGGGTTCACCTTCAAGAACAAGAGCAATGCTTCTACAAATTTATTGGTGTCAAAGAGAACTACACACGAGGAGGGGAGAAAGCATCGAGGAGATCTTCTCCATGCTTGAGCATCATGTTTCCCTCATTCAGGAGAAACTTGTGTAGAAGTTCAATACAACCGCTTATGTGAAGCTAGATTTCTAAAGCCTTGAGGAGGGGTGGAGGTGGAGGTGAAGGTGCCTGTGTTAAATTCATTTGTAACCAACTAGGAGCATATATTGTACATGATAAACTGTATCTGATAAATAAGGAAAATTTGTACATAGTTTATCTGCATTTGAAAAATCAAGTAAAATTGTTTTGTATAAGTTTAAATAAATCATATTTCAACATAACATATTGTGTCATACTAAATTTCTGTATACATACAAATCATCTGTTATATCTGTATATTACTGAAATCATACCCTGGATGGATAGCTAACTGATGTCATGTATTACCCCCACATGACCGGGTTGTACGACCTGTAGGCAGAACCTAGCAATGGTTGGCCTACCACGCTAAACCAAAATTCATTAGTCTATAGGTACTGCCCAACCTGGTTCGGACTGCCAAGGGGCACACTACTCTACTCTAGGCTCAATCGACTACCATTTCCCACACTCTATCCGAGACGTGTGGTAGCACTACCTGATATGAATAGTTACAGTACCGTGCTCTGAAACTAAACTAAGTCATCAGGGTTCTGTTATCATATAGTAAATTTCATAAATAACTGTAATATAATTGTTTCATGATTTTGTGTAAAATCTGACATAATAATATTTTTGAATAAACTATTATATATATAAATTTGTTCACAATATCTGAGCCGAATGAAATATCACGGCATTTAGGCCGGCTGTATAATCACGTCATCTGCGTCAGCTGAATAATCACGGTATCTACGTCAATTGAATAACCACGACATCTGCACTGGCTGAATAATTACTATATATATAAAAAATATCATAATTTATGTACTCTTTATAATCTTTCTAAAGAAACTGTTGTCAAATCATGCTTGTTCTATGAAATCATAAAATATTCTGACATGTTATTATTGCTGTAAAATATATACTCATACCACACGAGTAAGTGCTACTAAATATCATACTATCTGTCTAGGAAAAGCATATTTTGCTGAAAAATATTATTAGATATGTTTCTAGGGTTTTCTTAGTTCAAACATCAATATTCCCAAAAACCGCATTAAATAATATATATATATATATATATATATATATATATATATGAAACAAATATTGTATATTAAATGATAAATTTTCTAAAAATACCTGACTTAATCTATCCCCTTACCTGTTTCCTAATAAGCCTGTTGAAAAACCCTAAACCTCGCCCATGGCATTCAGAACTTCAAACCCAAAAATTGCATTATCCTTAGTTCAATCAACGCAACCCCAGTATATTTATCATCTAATACATTTCCTGGGTCCTCATATTCCAAATAATCATTTAAACCCTAAAATAACTCACTTACCCTGATTTTGGAGTGGTGCCCAAGGACTCCAAATCAACAATCTACTCCGATTAACTTACAGAAAATCACCCCTAGATCATCGTGATGGTTCCTAATCATTGAAATGGACTTAAACGGAATCAAAATCGAAGAGAGAAGGGGGAGAGGCTGAAAGTTAGAGAGAGAGAGAGAGAGAGAGAGAGAGAGAGAGAGAGAGAGAGAGAGAGAGAGAGAGAGAGAGTGAAGGAAATTTGTTTTTCTTGCTGAAAATCCGATTTGAGCCTTTATATAGATGGCTGTCCACGTGGCCTCATCGACGAGACACGTGTACTCGTCGACGAGTCATAGAAAGTTGTTCGTCGACGAAGATAATGGGTTCATCGACGAACCCTTAATGTCCTGAAATTCTCTGCTCTTGGTATCTCCTCATCGACGAGATACATGTACTCGTCAACGAGATCAAGAAGGATGTTCGTCGACGAAGCTAATGGGTTTGTCAACAAGTCCCTACTGATGCCCCTTTTAAAATTCATTTTTTCCTTCTTTTTCTTCCTCTTTCTTTTATTTTTCCTTTTCTTTTATTATTTTCATAAATTAAAATTTCCAAGTCTCTATAGTATTAGTGGAATCCTTCAGTGAGTTGCTCAAGGCGAGAACGTAGGCCGGGGTGGCCGAACCTCGTAAAAATCAAGTTTGCATCTCTCTTACCCTTAACTCTATTTAATTTCTACGTAAACTTATTTATGTGAATATTGTGAATGTTTTAAATATATTGTAGGTCTGCAAAGTAATTGGGTAAAATTGATTGATTGATGATTACGCACTTAAACTGCGTAATTAGGCGTTCTAATCCGAGTATTAGGGCTTATATTTTAAATTAAATACCTAATTACTCTCAATATTTTAATAAAATGCTCTATTTATAATTTATGAGTTTCATTGAACAATTTATGAATTTTTGGCAATTTTTTTGATCGCAGGAAAATTCCGGGACCCAAAACCGGCACTAGTTCGTAATTCGCGTATAACTTTCCCATCCAAACTCTGATCGAGATGATTCTAAATTATAACAAAAGCTTAGAAAGATCTCTACAACCTTCATGTTTTGAGTTTTAAGAGATAAGTATGTTTACTAGGTCGAAATCGGACTTGTTAGCTGGGGGATAGAAACCTAAAAATTAAGAAACTTAAAAAAGGCATCAGTTTGTAATTTGGGCATAAATTTTCCATCCGAGTTTTGATCGAGATGATTCAAATTTCTAGAGAAAGAGGAGATGATTATCTACAACTTCCATGTTTTGAGTTTTGAACGAAACGAGCTCTAGGAATTACGGAAAGAAAAAATGAAAAAGAAAAAAAAATGACGTGACCCAGCCATGCGGATGTGCGCTGGGCGCTGGGTGTGTGTGGGTTTTTTATATTTGTTGTTTAAAAGTCAAAGGAAGAAAAGAGGGTTTTAGGGGCTTTTTAGGGAAGATAAAAGGTAGGTTTTTTCTTCTTGTTATTGGGGAGGGGGTTAGGAGTGGGGTTTTTTCTAGAGTTTCGCCGCAACAAAGAACACAACAGCTTGGTGGAGCTCCTCACGGCCATCTTCTCTCTTCCTCTCTCTCTCTCTCTCTCTCTCTCTTTGAATTTAATATTTGTTAAGGGTTATTCTCATTGTTAAGTCTTTAGTTAACTTTTATTTAAAGTTAATGTTGCGATTAAATTCTAGTTTAAGTTGATTAGAGTGTAAATTTATTCCATTGTTGAAAAACTTTTTTTTTTATTAGATTAATTTATGCTTTACTCCCTCTTTTACTCTCCCTCTCTTGAATTTGAATACTTGTTTGAGTTATTGTTGAATCTTATTTGGGTTGTTTTTATTATTAAAGTTAGTTTGTTTTTCTTTTTAATTAAAGTCATTAAATCTAGTCTAAGTGATGCTTTGTGTTGAGTTTGCTTGCTGCATTTATTTAAAATTAGTGTTGGATTTAAATATTTGTTCAAGTAGTATCTTAGGTTAGTTTATTATTGAAGGACTCTTGTTTAGGTTAGCTTAGTTAATTTATTTGTTTAATTATATGTTAGTTATTATGCACGTTATGTTCTTGTTTTAGGTTTTTGTTTCAATTTTATCACAAAATTTCAAAACCCCCAAAAATTTTGAATCTGAACCATGTTCAATAATTTTTTTTGTTTTTGTTTTTGTTTTTTTTTTTTTTTTGCGCTAATTTAGAACTAATCTGCATTCCTTGTGGAGACAATCTAACCCAGTGCTACTTATTTTTCGAGTGAGTCAATTGACAAAAACACACATTAACTTGATTAATTGTAAAACATTGAGTTAGTTGTAAGTAGCATGCAAGTTTGAAATTAAAAGTTTTCAAAATTCGAACTTGAAGGACTTAATTTTTTTTAAATACCCATTTCACCCCCTCGTGGGATAACACCGCAATTCACACTATATGTAATATCAAAGAATCTTTTGAACCCTGAGCAATATCCAAAAATACTTTTCAAAGAACAAGCACAACAGATATTAGGGTTTTCAAGCTTGCTAAGAAATATATTTGTCAAAAGCAATATGCAAGCTTTTGAATCTTACAATAAGGATGCCAAGATTCACAAGCAAGGAGGAGTTCTTCCCAAATAATATTTATCAATAAAATATAATGGGAACAACTTTAGCTTACTCTCAAAAATCAAGATCAAACAATGCAAGTATGTGAGAGTAGTTAGCTTAAACACAATGTATGAATGCCCATAAGATTTGAGTGTTTATTCAAATCTCAAGTTGCAATAACTTTGCAAATGAAGATGAATAAAACACTCTTTCTAAAATATGCAATCAATAGAGTGTAACATCCTCAAAATTCTTATCATTTTTTTTTATATATATATGTATATTTACATCCATACTTAAGCAGCGGAACACAAATCACATCACCATATCTATATGTAAATACTATACAATACCAGAATCCAGTATACATCGACTATAGCCATACAAAACAAATCCCTTCAGCATCATCTACTCCAAAAATACAAAACTTTGTCAAAACTCACCCTATAACCAGGATAATCAAAATACTCTCTATTCGCGAACCTGATCTGCTCGCCCAGCTAGCTCACTTGAAAAAATGTTAAAGTCATGGGATGAGTCGATGCTCAATAAGTGGAAATATGCTATTACTAGTGTGTAACAACTAAGTTAAGAATACTGTTTAAATAACAACTAAGGTGTAATATAATAATAAATCTATAAAGCATATCCTTCTTTTCACAATTTAAAATATAATTGTGTCAACTGTGTTTTCTATTTTTCATACTGTTAATATCATACTATACTCATCATATACTGTAAAGTTATATACGTATACATAACTGTGCTTTATCTCTGGAACTTTGTATGTCATGATTTGACCCCTCATGACAGGGTTGTGCGGCCCATAGGCGGGACTTAATATGGTCGGCCCTCCAGATTAGTCATACTCTACCCTACCTCAGTCCGGCCAAACTGCATCCACTCCTAGGCTCGAGATTGACTGCTACGTCGTCAAACTGGCCCCCTCCACCCAATGAACTGGGGAGCTGCATACTCTCCGAGCACAGCTGACGGTACCCACACACTATCTGAGATATGTGGTTGCACTCTATCTACATCTAGCAACGGTACCGTGCTCTGTAATCTTTATCTGTATCTGTCTCTATTTTTTCCTCAAGGATTTGATACTATATATATATATATACTCTTTTACTGTTTTCATCATGTTTCCAAAATTACCATTGTCACGACCTGCTCATTTTTCACATATTATTATTATTATTTTTATAATATCATCATAAAATCAATACCACACATCTCACATTCTAGCTCAGCAGGTCACAATCTACCTATACCCGTGGGTACTAGGGATACATCAGAACATATAGCAGAAGCATACGTAGTAGAAAATGTATAATCATATACATACCATCATATCATACATCACAATGTACCAGAGTTACTACAATTACTGTATTTCCATATATACATACCAAAAATGAAATCTAGGGACAATTTCCCACAAAATCATACTATCTCTATCAAAAACTTACCCTTCAAGAAGGGCAGATAAACCACACTATGTCAGCGGGGCTTTTCCCGCTCTCCTATCTGGGACTCCTAAAAAATTTGTAAAGTTTAGGGGTGAGACACCTCTCAATAAGGGAAATAAACTAATACTAGTGTGTGGCAACATGAGTATTCTGTGTTCTACATATATCATATATAACATATTCAGTACTGTTTATCAAATCTAGAAAAACATATGTATATCAAAACATGGTAGAACATACTGCATTTCATAAGCATATCTCATCTCATATCATAATACTAATATCATAAAACAATCCTGGTAGGTTAGCTGGCTATTGTCATGTATTACCCCCACATAACTGGGTTGTGTGGCCCGAAGGCGGGACCTGACAATGGTTGGCTGACCACTGTCAAGTCAATAGTCTAGTCTGTAGGTCCGATGGGTTTACCCAGACTGGTCCGTACACCAGGGGTGATAACAGCACACTTCTTGAAAATAACCACATCGACCATCCAATCTCACACCATTCCGTATAGCGGCGTTAACACAGATTTCATGATCACGAAGACCATGGACACATAGCAACGGTATCGTGCAAGTGCTAGCCTAGATCAAGCCAACCAGGTTCTGATATCATATAATATATACTAAAACGGTGATACATAGATATCTCATATCATTTATTCTCACATCAATCACATCATTTTGTATATATACGTGTATCATAAAAATCATCGGCCTGTACGCTGGTATTATACATTTTATCATAGCCTAACCCGAACGCCGGCAAATTACATAGCAAAGCCCGTACGATTGCAAATCACATAGCTCAGCCCGTACGTCGACAAATCACATATCACAGCCCATACGCTGACAAATCTCATCCACATAGCATGACCCGTACGTCGGCAAACATATCCACATAGCACGGCTCGTACGCTAGCAAATCACATATATATAAAAAAAATATCTCGGCCCGTACGCTGGTTTTCCATCATAAAAATCCATGCCATCCACATTCCCAGAAAACAGTATTTCCCAACATTTTACTCATGCCACACAATAAATTTTCCACATATTCAACATACCATTATTTTCACAGTATTTTGCAAATATAGAACATATATATAAATATATTTATTTTTCCTGAAACCAGATGCTATATATATATACATGCATTTTCTCAAAACAATACTAGCTTAGTTTATCCCCTTACCTGATTCCTGAACAGCCCCTAAGAAACTCTTCCCTGCACCCGCAGGGTTTTCGACTCAATACCCTGAAAATGAAATTCACCAGAACTAAAGTTCAGTATTTTCGTGCTTACAACATTTTCTATAACTATCATTAAGTCAAATTAGGCTTAAAAGCCTTACCTCAACTTAGGGAGGATTCCCAACGTTCCCAATGAACACCCCTGGAAACGAAAACTCCCAGTATTAAACTTTAATATTTTAACGCGTACAACACTTCTCTCAACTATCACAAATCCAAAAATTGAATAAAAAGCCTTACCTTAGATTTGGAATGGAATCCAATTTTGTTTCCCTAACGATCCGGCCCGGTAGACTTGTGGAGAACTTTGCCAGGTAGCTTCGGATCGTTGATCCGACGACTGGTGGGGTCGAAAATGAAGAGAGAAGGGAGAGAGAGTCGTAGAGAGAGAGAGAGAGAGAGAGAGAGAGAGAGAGAGAGAGAGATTTCTTAAAAATGAAGAAATTCTAGGATTTTCCATATTTATAAACAGCGGAATTCGTCGACGAGCCCGTCCTTCGTCGACGAGCCCTTCACAAATTTCATCGACGAAATCCACCCCTTGTCGAAGAAATTCAGTCGACTCAAAAACCCCTCTCGGTATTTTCTCGACGACGAGCCCCTGTGTTCGTCGACGAATTCTCTTAATCCTTCGTCGACTCCTTCTGTTTTCGGTCTCGATTTCCCTCTCTTTATTATTTAAATACCATTCTAAATTCGGGTCGTTACAACCATAACGCTATCTTTCTGTACTGTAAATACTGTAATCTCTGTATACTGTATCTGTAGCATCTTGATGCTATTTATGTATATCTGTTTGTATACTTTGTCTATATACTCTGTATATTATGGTAATAGGAAACATGACATATCGGTAAAGGCTATATATACTGTTCTGTATAAAACTGTAATATATACTGATTTGAGTAAAGTTGTATACATGTATATGTATATGTATATATATACGTATATGCTTTATGAAACTATTTGTATAAAACTTGTATATGCATGTATATCTCTCTATATAATTTCTATGAATCTATAGCTATATCTGTATATTCTGTATAACTCCATATATTGGGAAAAACTACATAAACTGTATATATTGTCTATATCTGTGTCAGTATAGTATGATATATTATAAAAGCCATATAAGTTCTTTATCACATGAAAATCTACTCAGGCCACACAAGTATTTAAACTCAAATTCTATAAAAACTGCATAATAGATTGGTATATGTCACGCCTCGAACCCCGAAATGGGACCCAAGGGTGAAAATGTAATCTAACCTATCCCTGTATTAGATAAAATATCCAAAGATACAATATAATGGATGAGGGTCCGACCCCGTGGGTTTCCCAAGCACCCTAAAACATCCAAACACAATAATATACGCAGCAGAAAAAGGTCATTCTGTATATACATATGCAGTACCATACTAGAGTCTATACAAGAGTAGAACATATCTCTATCAAAACGTACAAACAGGTGCCCAAATATATCTCAAAATGGCAACCCACAAAAAATACAGTCCTAACACTTACCCAAGCGTTAAACGCAGTACACTGGCTACTACGCTCCCTACACCAGGACTCTAATTCCGATTACTCGAAGGACCTGTAAAAATGTACGTACAGCAGGGGTGAGACACCTCTTAGTAAGGAAGAACACATGTTATAACGGTGTGTGACATTTGAGTGCTATCATGATACAACATACACGCAATTAAATGCAATCCAATATTAATTCACACAGTGCATAGACCGACACATACACATGATCAGTAATCCTAGTGTCGTCACACCCTTCGGCCCGAAGTGAGCCCACGACATACGACGTTGGCCTGCGAACACGGCGCCACTGACACATGGCTAGTCCCCAACTCCCATGGCATCGTATCAAGGCTAATTGGTGGATCCACACCCTTTAGCCTGATTTTCCGGTATAGGCTCACGCCCTCAGATATAGAGCCGGACACTCTTGCCTACGTGGCAGGCGATAAACACACGCCCTTAGATATAGAGCCGAACACTCTTAGTACCTGGAAATATTCAGAACCCCGTTCCTACTAGCATTTCAACATTTCACACACACATGCATGCTCATATAACCAAACAAACCACACTCATTTGGTAATCTAAATTATGGTTTTCCAAACAAATACAGTTTAAACAAAGTTAAGGCATGACCATCCCAATAACACAGTATAAATCAACATATACATAGGTTTTCATCAAAATCAAGGATGCAGCCCGTCGCCCCGTTTTTCCCAAAACTATAATAATGAAAAACCCATAGTATTTCCCATTAGATCCCCCCAAATGAGTAGCCAAAACACACACACAAGACCGTTGACCACAGTTCCACCAAGTCTAATTTCAAAAATAACCAATATAAACATAGTTCCCCTTACCTTTTCCCTGAATAACAAATCCCGAACTCCAAGACCCCTAAACAGCAAATCGAGTTCCAAAACCTACAAATCACAGTACAGAATATACTCACAAAGCAGTTTTCTACAAAACTACCGGATCAGAAATGAAAATCGAGCCTTACCTTAATTTTTTGCCAAAACCCAAAAATCTCCGAAACGAGATTCCGATTCGTAGAAATTGTAGAGAATCCTTCCATGATCCTCGTGGTAACTTCCAATTTTCGATTCTAGCAACGATCGGCGAAGAAATCTAGAGAGAGAGAGAGAGTAGGGAGAGGTTTAGAGAGAGATATATATGTTTGAAGTTTCTTAGTGAGAAAGTAATGAAAATCTCTCTTCATAGCCCTTTGACCTGACCCAACTCGTCGATGAAATGGTGTTCTCGTCAACGAATCTTCCACTGCCTTCGTCGACAAATTGGTGGCCTTGTCGACGAGTCTCTGAATTTCGTCGACGAGAAGAACAAAGGTTTCGTCGACGAAATCTGGCTTTGTCAACAAAATATGCCAAATTCCCAATTTGCTCCTCTCGTATTTATTTAAACCCATTTATCACGGTTCGTGTTCTTACAATCTCCCTTCCTTACAAAAATTTCGTCCTTGAAATTTGTCATCTCTCATTCACAGGCTCATACATACAATCAAACACATATATACCACTCTAGAGAAAAACTGGTGACCACTACAACATAGCTGTGACGACTTGCTTATTTTCCCATTATTATTATTTTTAATAACATCAATATCACATATCTCATATTCAAGCTCAGCGGATTATAATCCACCTGGACCCGTGGGTACCAGGGATACATCAGAACAACCAACGGAAGCCTAGGCAGCAGGAAACATACAATCATATACATCTCAATACTATATATCACAATATACCAGAGTCACTACAATCACTGTATTTTGATATATACATCCCAAAAATCATATCTAGGGACATTTTCCACAAAATCTAATTGTATCTACAAAACTTACCCTTCAAAAAGAGCAAACAATAGCTCTAGATCAGCGGGCTTTTCCCGCTCTCCTATCTGGGGCTCCTGAAAAGTTTATAAAATTTAGGGGTGAGACACCTCTCAGTAAGGGAAATAAACTAATACCAGTGTGTGGCAACATGAGTATTCTGTGTTCTACATATATCATACATAACATACTCAGTAACTGTTTGCCAAATTTGGGAAAACATATATATCATCAAATCATGGTAGAACATACTACATTTTCATAAACATATTTCATCTCATATAATGATAATACAAAAACATCTCTGGTAGGTTAGCTGGCTGTTGTCATGTATTACCCCTACATAACTGGCTTGTGTGGCCCGAAGGCGAGACTTGACAATGGTTGGTCGACCACTGCCAAGTCAAACATACGGTCTGTAAGTCCAATGGATCTGCCTGACCTGGTCCGTACACTAGGGGCGATCACACACACTTCTTAAAAACCACATCGACCATCCAATCTTACACCACTCCATACAGCGGCATTAACACAAATATTATGATCACGAAGACCATGAACACATAGCAACGATACCGTGCAAGTGTTAGCCTAGACCAAGCCAATCAGGTTTTGATATCATATAGTTTATACTATGGATATCTCATATCATAAATTTTCACATCAATCATATCATTTTGCATATATATATATATATATACATATATGTGTGTGTGTGTGTATGTGTTAGAAAAATCATCGGCCCGTATGCCGGTATTTCATATTTTACCATAACTCGGCCCGTACGTCGGCAATTATAGCACGACCCGTACGTTGGCAATCACATTCATAGCCAGGCCCGTACGCCAGAAAATCACATCATAGCATAGCCCGTACGCTGGCAAATCACATCCATAGCACAACCCGTATGCTGGCAAATCATATCATAGTACAACCCATACGCTGACAAATCACACACATAGCACGGCTCATACGCCGGAAAAATACATAAAAATCACGGCCCGTATGCCGATTTTCCATTATGAAAATCCGTATCATTCGCACATTCTCAGAAAACAATATTTCATAACAATTTATACTCATGCCACACTAACAGATTTTCACATATTCAACATACCATCGTTTTCAATAGTATTTTTCCCAAATATATAAATCATATATAAATATATTATTTGTTGAAATCGAATGCTATATATACATATACTATAGCGACCCTAATTTTCTTAATATAAAATGTCACATAATAGATAAAATGGTCAATCCGAACCCGTGGGTAACAGGGACACCTGTTAATCATAGCGGAAGCTTAAGCAGTAGTAAAATAAAATCTCAATCATTCAACCATGAAACATAATACCAGAGTTATTTACATTCTCAAAATACTGTATTTATTTACAATCTTTCAAAAAGTCAAAAATGACACTAGGACCTTACAACAAAAATCTTTTAGTCCTAGTTCAACGCTTACCCTTATAGTAGGGAAGCTCCACTCACTCAACGGCGGCCTTGACTCGCCGGTTTCTCTAGGTTTCCTGAAAAATGTGTTAATGTTGGGGGTGAGACACTTCTCAGTAAGGAAAAATAAACTAAATACAGTTGTGTGACACATGAACATTTAATACAATCATACATATACAGTACAATTCATTTTTCCATACACATTCATCGTCGTAAAATAAATCATCATAAACTTTCATATTTACTCATAAATCATATCATAAATAATGCATTTGTTATACTGATATTACTGAAATTACTTAAAACTTATCCAGGATGAATAGTTAGCTAACGTCATGTATTACCCCCTATGACAGGTTGTGTAGTCCGAAGGCGGGACCCGACAATGGTTGACCGACCACTGCCAAATCAAATATGTCTGTAAGTACGATGGGCCCGCCACACCCTCGTCCGGACTGCCAGGTGGACGTCCACACTCTACTGAAAGCCACATCGACTATCCATCTCCTATCCCCTCGTGGGATGGTTAGCACTAATCTGACGTAGATATTTGATCTACACATATAGCTACGGTACCGAGCCCTGAACTGAACTAAACTAACATCCTGGTTGTAATAACATATAATACATGAACATACATAACATGATCATGGCCTCGTGTCGAAATCATAATTACATTGCCTTGCGTCAAAATCGTAAATACGGCCTCGTGTCGATAATATAAATACATGGCCTCGCACCAAAATCGTAAATACGGCCTCGTGCCGATAATATAAATACATGGCCTCGCGCCAATGACATAAATACGTTTTAAGT
The DNA here is from genome assembly GCF_029873635.1 of Malania oleifera. Taxonomy (NCBI): domain Eukaryota; kingdom Viridiplantae; phylum Streptophyta; class Magnoliopsida; order Santalales; family Ximeniaceae; genus Malania; species Malania oleifera. The sequence goes on along the minus strand of NC_080422.1, from coordinate 102,592,493 downwards.
ATTTACATTCTGAAAATAACTCATTTTTCACATATTCGTCAAACTTAGTATAACATAACTCGTCTTTTTAAAACACCTGGAAATATGCTTGCTCGTAAAATCAATCATATCTTGATTCACTTCACATAAAAATAATGTTCATGCCACACATATGCCATTTAAAGTTATGCTTCATATTCTAAAAATCATCATTTCTAGCATCTTGTACATACATATACATTTCCATCATAATAGCAGTATTTTCCAAACATACATTTCATATGTAACATACAAAGATAGCATAGGCTTTTATGAAAATAAATATGCTTATAATTAATAATAACATGCATGGAAAATAACTGGTTTAGTTTATTCCCTTACCTGGCTACTGAGAAAGCCCCCAAAATATCCTAGGCTAACCCTCGTATGACTTCCTGATCAATACCCTGAAACTCAAAACCCCTAATACTAAACATCAGTATTTTCATGCGTACATCAATTTCTATAACTACCATAAAGTCTAGTTTGGCTTAAAAAGCTTTACCTTAACACATGGATGATTTCCAACTTCGTTTTCCCAACTATCCGCTCCGGCAAACTCGTAGGGAACTTCGCCAGGAGCGTCGTGGTAGCCTCAGATCTTCGATCCGGGGCAAAACTAGCCCAAAATTGAAGAGAGAGAGTGAAAGGGCCGAAGAGAAAAGAGAGAGAGCGAAGAGGAAGCTTGCAAATGAATAAAAATCGGATTTTTCATATATATAGACAGCAGAATTCGTTGACGAGTTCTTCACAAATTTCGTTGACGAAATCCACTCCTCGTCGACGAAATTCAGTCAGCTCAAAAACCCCCTCTCGGCATTTTCTGGTCGACAAAGCCCTGTGTTCGTCGACGAAATCTTTGAAGCCTTCGTCGACGAAACCCTGTGTTCGTCGACGAAGCTTGGCAGCTTCCTTCTGTTCCTTTTTCCAATTTCACTTTCTCCTTTCTTTTATTATTCAAATTCCACTTTTAAAATTCGGGTCGTTACATATACATTTCCTTAAAAAGAACTAACTTAGTTTATCTCCTTACCTGATTCCTGAAAAGCCTATAAGAAAATCTACCCCGCTCCCGCAGGGTTCTCAACTCGACACCTTGGAAACAATATTTTTCAGAACTAATTTTCAGTATTTCTAAGCGTATAACACTTTTCTTAACTGTCAAAAAACCAAATATTAAGTAGAAAATCTTACCCTGGATTTGGGATGGTTTCCACCTTACTTTCACCAACGATCCACTCCGGCAGATTTGGAGACCGGCAAAGATTTGGCCCAAAATCGACGAGAGAGAGAGAGAGAGAGAGAGAGAGAGAGAACCAAAGGGGAGAGAGAGAGAGAGGAGAGAGATTTCTTACTTATGAAGTAAATTTTTGGATTTTTTTGTATATATATAGAACAAGCTTCGTCGACGAAACACATCATTCATTGACGAAATTCAGTCGACTCAAACTCTCTCTCGGTATTTCCTCTTCGACGAATCCCCTATGTTCATCGACGAATCCTCTTATGCCTTCGTTGACGAATCCCTTGTGTTCGTCGACGAATCCTCTTATGTTTTCGTCGACGAATCCTCTTATGTCTTCGTCGATGAATCCCCTGTGTTCGTCGACGAGACCCTGATAACTTTCCTTCGGTTTTTCCTTCCAAAATGCAATGTCGTCGACTGCCTCCTTCTTTTTCGGTTTCTATTCCCATTTCTTTTATTGTTTAAATACCATTTTAAATTCGGGTCGTTACAATAGCCCCATCATACACATACACATACATTCCCTCACTTATGGCAGAGGAATACCGTGGTTACATATACAACGGTCTCAGGAGTTCACAATATATACGCGCTCCTGACGACTAACCACCTATCCCTAACCACAGTAGGATCATGTACAAGTGCTCAAAACAACTGTGGATACTTTTGGCGTATTTCTGTTTCTAGTTCCCAAGAAGCTTCCTCAATCTCGTGGTCTCGCCACAATACCTTCACTAACAGTATCTCTTTGGTACGAAGCTTTTGAACTTTATGGTCCAGAACCTGAACAGGTATATCCTTATACACTAAAGTATCCCCAATTTTCAACTCATCATAACTAATAACATGCGAAGGATCCAACACGTACCTCCTCAACATGGATACATGAAACACATTGTGGACCCTCGAAAGGGCCGGAGGTAATGCAATCCTGTAGGTTACCAAACCCACTCGTTCAAGTACCTCGAATAGTCCAATATACCTCGTGCTCAACTTGCCATTCCTCCCAAATCTCATCACTCATTTCATTGGAGCAATACGCAGAAATACCTTACCTCCCACTTCAAACTCTAACTCACGGCGGCGAACATCCGCGTAACTCTTCTGCCGACTCTAAGCTGATCTAATCCTCTCCCGGATCAAATCCACATTCTCAGACGCCTGTTGCACGAGTTCAAGTCTTAACACTCGACGTTCACTAACCTTATCCCAATACAAAGGAGATAGACACCTCCGACCATACAAAGCCTCGAACGGTGTTATCCCGATACTAGATTGGAAGCTGTTATTATGAGAGAACTCTACAAGTGGCATAAACCGTATCCAGCTACCACCAAAGTCTAATACACACACTCGCAACATATCTTCTAATATCTATATCGTCATCTCCGACTGTCCATCAGTCTAGGGGTGGAATGTTGTACTGAAAGTAAGCTTCGTCCCCAATGCCTCCTACACGCTCACCCAGAATCGAGAAGTAAACCTCGGATCTCAATCTGATACAATGGACACCGGTACTTCGTGCATTATCATAACCTCATGCATATACAACTCTGCCAGCCTACTTAAAGGATAACTAACTTTCATCGATATGAAATGAGCAGATTTTGCCAATCTATCCACGATCACCCAAATAGCATTCTGCCCGTGAAGTATTGGCGGCAATCCGATCACAAAATCCATGGAAATATGCTCCCATTTCCACACCGAAATAGGCAAAGGCTGCAACGGCCCTGCCGACCTCTGATGCTCAGCTTTCACCTGTTGACACGTCAGACACTACTCCATGAACTGAGCAATCCGCCTCTTCATACCAGACCACCAGAAGGTCTCATGCGAGTCCCGATACATCTTTGTACTACCAGGATGTACCATATACAAAGAACGATGCGCCTCCTCTAGAATCGTCCTTTTGATCTCATCATCGTTCGGAACACACAGTCTGGTCCCAAACCTCAATACACCCCCTTCAGAGATGTTAAACCCTGTAGCTAGTCCCTGCTGTACCTTTTCCATCACCTCTGCCAACTCTACATCACTAGCCTGCGCGGCTTTTATACGCTCAAACAAAGTCGGCTGGATCACCAAGCTAGAAAAGAAAGCCTGATGATCACTAGTCACTAACTCCACGCCAAGGCTTCCCAGATCTCGTCTAATATAATGCTGAGCTACCACCGTGGATATAGCCGCAGGTTCCAACTTCCGACTCAACGCATCAGCCACCACATTAGCCTTCCCCGGGTGATAAGTGATCGTGCAATTGTAGTCCTTAATCAACTCTAGCCACTACCTCTTCCTCATGTTCAACTCCTTTTGTGTGAAGAAATACTTGAGGCTCTTATGGTCAGTGAAGATCTCACACTGCACCCCGTACAGATAGTGTCGCCAGATCTTCAGTGTATATACCATAGCAACCAATTCCAAATCATGCGTAGGGTAATTCCTTTCATATTCCTTCAGTTGCCGAGAAGCATACGCCACTACCTTACCTTGCTGCATAAGCACACATCCCAAACCTTTCAGAGACGCGTCACTATAAATCACAAATCCACCATCTCCTGAAGGAATGGTCAATACTGGAGCAGTAACCAGTCGGTGCTTCAACTCTTGAAAGCATTGCTTGCAATCACTGGTCCACTCAAAATGCACTCATTTCCTGGTCAATCATGTCAGAGGTCCAGTCAGTTTAGAGAAACCCTCTACGAACCGATGATAGTAACCTGCCAGTCCCAGAAAACTTCGAACCTCCTACACATTCTTCGACCTTACCCAGTCGACCACAACTTCAATCTTGCTAGGATCAAATGATATACCGTCCCTAGTAACCACGTGGCCTAAGAACGCAATCTGATTCAACCAGAATTCACATTTCTTCAGCTTAGCATACAACTTCTTCTCCCGCAGAATCTGTAACACTAGCCTCAAATGTTTCACGTGCTCTTCCATACTCCTCGAGTACACCAGAATGTCATCAATGAATACAACTACGAATCGATCTAGGTACTCATGGAAAGCCATGTTCATCAGATCCATGAACACCGTCGGAGCATTCGTCAACCCAAAAGACATGACTAAGAACTCGTAGTGGTCATATCTGGTTCGGAAAGTAGTCTTCGCTACATCCTCCGCTTTAACCCTCACCTGATGATATCCTGACCGCAAGTCAATCTTTGAAAAGACCCGCATCCCCTATAACTGGTCAAAGAGATCATCTATACGAGGTAAAGGATAGCAATTTTTCACAGTTACCTTGTTAATCTCACGGTAATCAATGCACATCCGCATCGACCCGTCCTTCTTCTTCACAAACAATACTGGAGCTTCCCAGGGCGAAACACTAGGTCGAATGAATCCCCTATCTAATAATTCCTGCAATTACTCCTTCAACTCCTGAAGTTCTACTGGAGCCATCCAGTACGGAGCTTTAGAAATTGGTGCCTCACCAGGCAGCAATTCTATCGCAAACTCCACCTCACGATCCGAAGGTAAACTGGGTAATTCATCTGGAAACACATCTGGGAATTCGCTGACTACCCAAATGTCCTCGAGTCTCAACTCATCCCGCGGCGGTTTTTGCACACAAGATAGGTACCCCTGACATCCATTCAAGAGTAGCCTCCTCGCCTGTAGTGCCGATAGAATCTGTGGCATCAAATGCACACACGAACCCATGAATTCATACTCCTACTCCTTAGGAGGTCTGAAAACTACCACCTTCAGACGATAGTTGATCACAACATAACTGGAGAACAACCAATCCATCCCCAGAATGATATCGAACCCTGACATGTCGTATACCATAAGATTCGACGATAGCAGCTTCTCCTAAATTTCCACTGGGCAGTCTACCAGCATCTTCTTACAGAAAGATACACTCCCAGATTGTGTAGTAACAGATAACACCTCATTCATGTCTTGGGTCTCAACCCCATACCGTCCCAAAAAATTCATAGATACAAAGGAATGGGTTGCACCCGAATCAAACAAAACAGAAGCTTTATTTGAAAGCAATAATAAGGTACCTGTCACCACATTACCTACATGCTTAGCGTCTGCTAGAGTAAGAGAGTATACTCTGGCCGGAGCTGTATTTTTCTGAATGGTTCCCCAAGGTATCTGATTGCTCCCTTGGTCCCCACTAACTGCAGGCAAGTCTTGCCTCAATGCACAGCAATCACGAGACATGTGGCCTGACCGGCCACAATTATAGCAGTTACCCCCAAATGACTAGCACTCACCCTTGTGCCACCTGTGACATTTGGTACAACGACCACCAGTCGGGCTCATCTGAGAATCCTAGCGCTCGGTATTCTAATGATAACTCGAGCCTTTACTCCTCTTCTTCCATGATCCCTGACGAGATACTGTCTGAGAACCAGAAGGTACTGTCCTCTTCCTCGATTTCTGATCCACCTCGTCCTCTTGGATGCGGTCTCAATCACTGTGGCTTTATCCACCAACACAGGAAACTCGCGGATCTGAAGCATACCCACTAGTCTGCGGATGTCCTTCCTCAAACCCTTCTCGAACCTCTGAGTCTTTTCATACTCACTCGAGATCATACATGGTACAAAGCGGGACAACTCTTTGTACCGAACTGCATACCCCTGCACCGTCAAACTCCCCTACGTCAGAGCAGAAAACTCATCTGCCTTGGCATCACGTACTGAAGCCGAGAAGTATCTCTCAAAGAACTCCTCCTTGAAACGGCTCCACGTCATCTCCTCAAGACCACCCCTCTGCTTCTCCAGCAAATTCACCGCAGTCCACCATCGACCCGCCTCCCTAGATAGCTGGAAGGTGGCATAAAGAACTCGCTGCGTATCCGTGCAGTGCATGACCTCCAAGATCCTCTCAGTCTTCTCCATCCAGTCCTCTGTTGTCGTCGGGTCAGGTCCTCCAGAGAACGTCGGAGGATGTATGCGTGTGAACCTCTCAATGGTGCACCCTACAGCAATAAGAGAACACTCACGTCTCCTCACTCCACCCGATCTCCCGTAATACCTGCCTCGTCAGACCTTGAAGCACAGAAGGAGACAAATCACTCGCAGTTTCCTTGGAACCACTTCCCAAGTCATTATCCTTGGGCTCCATGCTGTATCATAATAGGAATCTATCAGTATCCCCTACAACTCGTACAGTTAACACAATGATTTACACTAATCGTGTTAACTACTCCCTGCTAGGTCTGAGTCTGTCCTATCACACCGACACGAAAGTCATCAATGATCTACCCTACTTTTACTAGAATCGTCATCCTAGGAAAAACACGGAATACTGTCGACAAATCCCAGTCTAGCAACCGAACAACCCTCAACCAACTCTACCCATATCCACATCCTATACTCTGGTATGTACTCATAGCTAAGCCTAACTAAGTCTACAAGATCTAGTAACCTAGTTAGCTTTGATACCAAGCTGTTACGCCCCGAACCTCGAAATGGGACCCAAGGGTGAAAATGTAATCTAACTTGTCCCTGTATCCGATAAAACATCCAAAGATACAGTACAATGGATGAGGTTCCGATCCCGTGGGTTTCTTAGGCACCCTAACACATCCAAACACAATCATATATGCAGCGGAAAAAGGTCATTTTATATATACATATGCAGTACCATACCAGAGTCTATACAAGAGCAGAACATGGATCTATCAAAACGTACAAACGGGTGCCCAAATACATCTCAAAATGGCAACCCACCAAAAATACAGTCCTAACACTTACCCAAGCGCTAAACGCACTACACAGGCTACTACGCTCCCTACACTAGGACGCTAGTTTTGGTTACTCGAAGGATCTGTAAAAATGTACGTACAGCAGGGGTGAGACACCTCTCAGTAAGGAAGAACACATGTTATATTAATGTGTGGCATTTGAGTGTTATCATGATACAACATACAAAAAGTTAAATGCAATCCAGTACTAATTCACACAGTGCATACACATACATATACACATAATCAGTAATCTTGGTGTCGTCACACCCTTCGGCTCGAAGCCGGCCCGCGACATACGGCGTTGGCTTGTAGCCGACCCGCAAACACGGCGCCATCGGCACATGACTAGTCCCCGACTCCTATGGCATCGTATCGGCGCTAATTGGTGGATCCACACCCTTCAGCCTGATCTGTCGGTATAGGCTCACGCCCTTGGATATAGAGCTGGACACTCTTGCCTACATGGCAGGCGATAAACACATGCCCTCGGATATAGAGCTGGACACTCTCAGTATCTGAAACAATTCGGAACCTCGTTCCTACTAGCATTTCAATATTATGCACACATATGCATACTCATATAACCAAACAAACCACACCCATTTGGTAATCTAAATCACGACTTTCCAAAAAAATACAGTTTAAATAAAGTCAAGGCACGTCCATCCCAATAACACATTATAAATCAACATATACATAGGTTTTCATCAAAACCAAGGATGCAGCTCGTCGCCCCCTTTTTCCCAAAACTGTAATAATGAAAAACCCATAGTTTTTCCTGTTAGATCCCCCCAAATGAGTAGCCACAACACACACAGAGGACCGTGGACCATAGTTCCACCGAGTTCGATTTAAAAAATAACCAATATAAACATAGTTCCCCTTACCTTTTTCCCGAATAACAAATCCCGGACTCCAAGGCCCCTAAACAGCGAACCGAGTTCTAAAACCTACAAATCATAGTACAAAATATATACTCACAAAACAGTTTCCTACAAAACTACCGAATCAGAAATGAAAATTGAGCTTTACCTCGATTTTTCTCCAAAACCCAAAAATCTCCGAAACGACATTTTGATCCGTAGAAATTGTAGAGAATCCTTCCATGATCATTGTGGTAGCTTCTAATTTTCGATTCTAGCAACGATCGGCGAAGAAATCTAGAGAGAGAGAGAGAGTAAGGAGAGGTTTAGAGAGAGAGAGATATGTTTGAAGTTTCTTAGTGAGGAAGTAATGAAAATCCCTATTTATAACCCTTTGACCCGGCCCAACTCGTCGACGAAATGGTGTTCTCCTCGACAAGTCTTCCACTGCCTTAGTCGACGAATCGGTGGCCTCGTTGACGAGTTTGGGATCTTTGGTTTTTCCGAGATTCCTCGGCTTCTCCTCGTCGACGAGTCTCTGAATTTCGTTGACGAGAAGAACAAAGGCTTCATCGACGAAATCTGGCTTCGTCGACGAAATATGTCAAATTCCCAATTTGCCCCTCTCATATTTATTTAAACCCATTTATCACGGTTCGTGTTTTTACATATATATATATATATATATATATATATATGTCTATGAAATTTCTTATATCATTATAAAACTCCTAACATAGCATATTTCCCTTACCTTAATTCTGAAAAGTCTCAATAAAATTCTAACTCTATACCCGCATGATTCCTAATTTAACATCCTGAAAACAAAATCCTCCAGAACAAAATATCAGTATTTTCTTACCTACAACATTTCTCATAACTGAGGGAAAGACAAATACTAAATAAAATGCCTTACCCTGAGATTGGGACGAAATCCAAACCAACTTTCCCAACGATTAGTTCTAGCAGACTTGCAAAGAACTTTACCAGAAGTGTCGTGGTAGCCTTAGATCTTCGATCCAGCAAGAAACGGGCCCGAAAACGAAGAGAAAAGTGAGAGAGATCGTATGAGAGAGAGAGAGAGGAGCACCGAAATTAGATAAAAATTTGAGTTTTTCACTATTTATAGGGCCAGATTCGTTGACGAGACACGTCACCTCGTCGACGAGTTCTTCAATAATTTTGTCGACGAACTTCCTCCCTCATCGACGAATTTCAAGTTGCCTCAAAGCCTCTCTCGGTATTTTCTTGTCGACGAGACGTGGCTTCGTCGATGAAGTCCCTTATGCGCTCATCGATGAATCCCCTGTATTCGTTAACGAGACCCTATGCAAAAAATCCCGGGTTGTTACATAGAGTATGAGAAAAAGTTTTAACAATGAGCTTATGAAAATGTGAGAGTATGAAAGCTTTAGCAAAAAATATTTTTCAGAGAAAATTTGCTAATCAAAAAGTTAATTAATTGTTAATTAGGACAAATGAAAGGGTATATATAGAAACCCTAAAAAATATTACCATTGGGGACACAACGATCATTTTAGAAAAGTTTAATTAGAAATTAACCCTGATTAATCGTAGTAAAATTAGCTGAATCCCAGAGGTTCAGTCCCTGGAGCTATGGGCCGGTCCCCTGAACAGACACAGTGAATTTAAATTTTTAAGTTGGTGGTTCAGTTTATCGGAGACACGGCCGATCGGCTGAGATTGGGCGATCCGAACCCTTCGTAGGTTCGGTTGGTTGAGGTTTGGTTTGGTTACCTGAACGAATCATTTCGGTCGGCCGATCACATTTTAAACCTTCAGAGTTAGTATGCTGAGGGCATTGAGTTAAATAGGAATTTAGATTCGGGCACCTGAGGAAGTTGTGTGATAAATAGGACGGTCGCCTGAACCCCTTTAAAAAAATCCTTAATAAACAGCTTCGGTCGACTGAGGCAATTTGAGCTCCAAAGGTTCAAACGGTTGAGGCCCTTTGAAAATAAACATTTTGTCCTGCTTTTTTTTTTTTTTTTTTTCCTTTTGAACTTATTCAACCAAGTGTGAATAAGTTATGACATTATTAATTGAAGGGTTGTGGAACCTAATGATTAATCTGTAAGAACCCAAATCGTGATATATGGATTAAATATATAAAAGAAGGGTAAATTAGTAATTGAGTAAAGTTCGTCGACGAAGCCAGAGTTCGTCGACGAAGTCTAGGTGTTGCTCGTTGACAAAATTTAGAGGCTTGTCGACGAGGAGAAGCCGAGGGATTTCGAGATATCGGTAATATCAGGTTCGTCGATGAGGTCCTTGTCTCGTCAACGAGCTATCTATATGGTCTCATCGACGAGGACGCCAGTTCGTCGATGAGGATGGCCGAGTTAGGGGCTATAAATATAAGTTTCCATTACTTCAAAGCTAAGAAATCTAAAATATCCTCTCCCTCTCTCTCTAGAAATTGAAGATCACACTCTCTCTCTAGATTCCTTCGTTGTTTATCGTCTGATTCGTAAATCCGACGTTATCGTGTAGATTAGGGCAGGATTCTCTTCGCGAATAGTGGATTGGAATCTCGTTTCAAGCAGTTTCGAGTTTTGGTCCAAAATTGAGGTAAGGTTCAGTTTCCATTTATGTTTCGAAATATGTGTAGTAGTACGAATTGTAAGGGAGTATTATTCTATGTTGTTTAGGTTTTAATGTCTCGGTTCATAGTTTTGGGAGTCGTAGAGTTTGTGGTTCGATTTCGAATTAAGGTAAGGAGATTCTGTTTATATCAGTTTATTTTGAAATCGGGATCGGTAAACCTATAGGTTATGATCGTATGTATGTTTTGACTACTTATTTGGGGAAATCTATCGGATAAAAATGCGAGATTTTCGGATTACAGTTTTGGAAAAATCAGGATTTTCGGGTATCATCTCTACTTTATTTGGAAAATAGTATATTGTATTTAAATTGTATTATTGAGGTGACCGTATCCATATTTGTAGAAAATTGTATGCTTGCATTGGAAAACAATATGATTTACGATATATCAAATAAGTGTGGAATGTATGGTTGTATGTAATTGTTCCAGGTATTTTGTAAAATAGCTAGTGGCGGCTAATTACCGTATGCTGATGAGTATACGAACATGAGTTCCAAAATGATTCCAGATTTTGTGAAATCAGCTAGTGGCGGATAATTACTGTACGCTGAAATAACTATATGGCGGCTAATTACCGTACGCTACGCCATGTACCGGTTCATTACCGTGGGCGAGAGTGTTTGACTCTATATCTGAGGGTATGAAATATTGCCTGTGTGTTCCGGCTGGTCACCGATGGGTGTGAGCTACACCATATTGGTGACGTACCGCTGTGAGGCTTCGGTTATCACAGGGTTTTAGTTGCTTGAGTGTGACGACACTGACCGTATGTTTGGGTATTGTATGTACTGGAATGGATTTGTGAAAAGACTGAAACTGTATAAAACTGTATGGAAATGTTTCAAAACTGTATCGTATTGTATGGTGTTATGTTTTACGTAAAATTACACTGGTATGCTATACACTGATATAACCTGCTTTCTTCCTTATTGAGAGGTGTCTCACCCCAAATGTATATACAAATATTTTCAGGTCCTTCTGGTAGCCAAAACTAACATCTTAACATCCGGAAGCAGGGGTGTCGTTTAGCTACAGTTAGTGCCTGGATAGGTATGAGTTTTGTAACCGGGTTGTCTTGATGGTTTTTGTAAACGCCCGAAGTATGTTTTGTAATTATGGGAACGTATATCCTAGGGTTGTATAGACTCTGGTATGGTATGTTATATGGATAGATTGAACAGTTTCCACTGTGTATTTGATGATTATGGATGTGTATATGTATGTTTTGTAGGGCTTCCATATACCCCACGGGGTCGGACCCTCTTCTAGTATTGTATCATATATGTTTAATAGATACAGAGACAGGTTAGGTTACTATTTTTTACACCTTGGACCCATATGCGAGTTCGAGGCGTGACACAATCTATGGTCTATTGAGCTATCATTTCCATCATACATGAATGCATATTACAAATCAAAACTCAAATGCAAATTATAATACAAAATAGAAATGGCTTCAATTATTGCTCTTCATATTGCCATGTCATATGCCAGGCAAAGTAATCTTTCAGTTCCTCATGGCTTCCTATGTTCCTCAACTCGATGTGCCTTCTAAGAGAGTTATCCGTTCAAGCACTACATGCATAAGTGAGATATATTGGATTTGTCATAATCAAAACGGGATAGGACCCAAAGGTCAATAGGAACCACAATTTATTTATATATACTAATATATATTGAATAAGTTTGATTAAGATAATCATCGGTTCATGAACATAAAAAATTGAATAAATTGAAAATAAAAATGTCATAAAAAATGAACTGAAATCAAACTGAAAAAATCGATTAACTAAATTTTTGGTTTAGTTCAAGTGAGATTTTGAATGATTTCAATTTTTAAACATTTTTGAACAACACTATCTCTAAGGCTAGAAATTTATGGGCAAAAAATAACCTTGCTCTACATAACTTTTTCTTGTTACTAATCATGAGATTTTTTTTTTAATAATTGTAAAAAATTCATGTGTAATGTGTAATTCAAAAAAATTCATGGGATTTAATTTTATATACATAAAAAGGAAGTTTTTTTTCTTTCATTTTTTTTGATTTTTTAATATTAAAATATTAAATAACAGTTTGGTGGAAACTTTATTTCCCACATTGATGCGTCACAAAAGTCACTAGATGGTCCAACAAGTTTTACATGATGGATGAGAGAGAAACAAAACTCGCTGGATGGTCAAACGAGTTTTGCATGGTGGAAGAGAGAGAGAGAGAGAGAGAGAGAGAGAGAGGTCGTATTTTTCATGCTTGTTAGGCTGTCTTTGATTACTGTGGAATCAGATGAATTTTGATTTGTATAGGGAAGTCTAGGCTTAGGGTAGACTTTTATTATTAGGGAAGATCATATTAGGTTGTGTATATATATATATACTCTGGGTATGAGAGAGAGAGAGAGAGAGAGAGAGAGAGAGAGAGAGAGAGAAAAGATTGGTGTAGGCCCGCCCAATACTTTTATTATTATTATATTATTATTAAATAATTTAATAAGAAATAATATTAATCGCTATAGCAAATATTTTGGGATAATTTTACGATATTATGCTTAGTAATTATCATTTAATTATTTATAGACCAAACATGTTTTACAATTAAATTTTTATCAACACACGCTTGGCTCCTGTGCTTGTCACGTTAAAATTTTCAATTATTGATACCTTGGATGACACGTATCCCATGAAATTTTTAAATAAAATGGAAATGCTTTTGATTCTTTTCAATCCACGTAAAATTAATTTTTTTTTCTTTTTCTTTTTCTTTTTGTTCTTACATACAATGGTTCATTCTATAATTCATTCTATTTACTTTTACTTGATAATATCATGCTTATGTTTTTACTTTTACTATTAGTAATCTAATTTTACTTTTAAATTTATTTTCTAAGTCATTTTAGTACCAGTAATATACTTAATTAATATGAAATTTATGCTTACATATATTTGAAAATTTTGGTGTATAACTGAGAAATGGTAGTGTCTTTACTACCTTAATTCTAGCTTGTCCGGCGCCAGGGGAAAAAAAAAAAAATAATAAATTGAATTTTCCAACCTACTAATTAGTAATTTAGTACTCATCTAATAAAAAATTGCATATAAAGCAGGAAAAACAATATAAGTAAAATCAAAATATGAACATTTTTTTTTTTTGAAAAAAAACATGATAATTAAAAAACATGGTGCGTTAAAAACAAAAACATCGTAAAAAGGTAAACACCCAAAATTTTGAATAGTTCCAAAGCTACCCGTCATTTATATTCACATTTAATAGGAAAATCAAATTATTAAATTAACACTCCATCTATGCGTTAACAAGCATATATGTACGGTGATGGGGATGAGAACATGACTTTTTAAAAGTAAAAATGGTTCATTATGATGGAAGAACGATGAAGTGATATGAAAGCTTACATTATTTTTATAGGTAATCCATGCCCAGATTTGTCCTGCTCCACTTGAATTTTCAAAAAAAGAAAAAAAAGAAAAAAGAAAAGAGATGCAATCCTAGCCCTCCAAGCCACACATCAATTTATAATTATAATTTTTTAATTTTATAAATTAAAATTTTCCTACAAAAAATTTAAACATGAGTAATATATTTTTGTTAAATATGATTATTATTATTATTAATTGCTTGAAGAAAAAAAAATAATATTTTGTGTTAAAAATATTTATAAAAGGTATTATGCACAATGCATTTAGTTATAAAAAATACGATTAATTAAGTTTCAAAAAATTCTTAAAACTGATGTTAAAATCTTCTATGTAAATTGAAAAGAATCAAAAGTATTTCTATTTTATTTAAAAATTCCATGAGATACTTGCCATCTAAGTTATGGATTGAAAATGATTCAAAATTATAATGTGACAAACACAGGAGCGTATGCACTTGGTAATAAAAAAATTTAATTGCAAGACATGTTTGGTCTATATTTGATTAAATGATAATTACTAAGCAAAAAATCGTAAAATCATCCCAAAATATTTGCTCTCTCTCTATCACGCACACACAGTATATAAATATATATAACATTAATGGCAAGTTACCGATCTTTCCTATTAATAAAAGCCTACCCTAAGGTAGACTTCCTATGTAAGTTAAAATCCATAAGTTCCACAGTAATTAAAGATAGCCTCGGCAAGTATGGAAAAGACGAGCTCTCTCTCTTTGTTGTCCACCATGCAAAACTCTCTGGACCATCTAACGGGTTTTGCGACGCATTAATATGGGAGATAAAGTTTTTATATAAAAAAATTAAAAAAGAAAAAACTCAATAAAAAGGGGATCATGCACGCCACGAGAGCCTAGACAACCGCACGGGTGTCTAAATGCGTTACGCTACGTGTGCAAAAATATTTCTAAAATTATTTTTCCTGTCCAAAAATAGATATTTTTTGTTTCCACACGCGTTACGCTACGTGTGCAAGTTGAAGGACAAACAACCAATAGAAATCGCCTACGTGTCCTTTAAAATGTGACGGATGTTGACCGCGTCTTGGAGGGACACAAAATCAACGGTAGGTACACGTTCGGCATTTTAATTTTACAATTCCCAGATATAAATTTCTCGCCATTTTTTCGTCTGGTTAACGGAAAAAAAAAAACGAGAAGTTGGAGGAAGGAGAGGGAAAAGAAAGGCGGAGAGAGAGAAAGAGAGAGAGAGAATGGGAGCAGTGAAGATCTGGAACGCCATGGAGGTGGCGGAGGAAGCGAGAGAGAACAGTAGCTCGGAGATTCATTCCTCTCCTCTCACCGTTGATTCCTCCCTTCCTCTCCCTGACACGATCCCCCGAGTCATGTTCGTTCGTCTTTCTCTCTCGCTCTTTCTCATGGTTTTGTTCAATGTTTATTGCGTGAATTTGTCAGCTTAGGTTTTGAATGGGTGTTTTGAGGTTAGGATTTTTACTTTTTGTTTTTTCATGGACTCTGTTTGGTTGCCCATGGAAATGTTGGTATTGGAAATGGAGATTGGATGTAATGTTGGCCTTTATAACGAAAAAAATTCCTCTCGAGTTTGCCTAATTCAAAAATTAGACGTGGTTGAGCTAGACTATGATTCTAGTTTCATTTCTTAATTGTTTGTTGGTTTCCTCAACTTCTCTGTTCATTGTTTGTTGGTCTGTTGCTGCATATACTTCATTAAGCTGGGTCCATTTATGTCGGCAGTGAGCTGTGCAAGGATATTTTCAAGGAGTGGTCGAATTTGGACGATTCACATTTTTGTGTTGAGACCGTTTCTGGTGGCATCACAAATCTCTGTGAGCATTTGTTTTGCTGTTTGTCAGAATAATTTTCATTTGGACACATTGTTTATCAGCTGCATTTACTTATAATCTAGCATAGTGTTACACAATTTTTTTTTTTTTTTTGTGCTTCTCATCGTTGCAGTGCTGAAAGTATCTGTCAGGGAAGAAAACGGAAATGATGTTTGCGTCACCGTTAGATTGTATGGCCCTAATACTGAATATGTTATCAATCGTGAAAGGGAATTGCAGGTGAGGTATAAAATTTTTGTTCGTCTGTTTGCTTTAATTGTGAATATATATATATATATATGTATGTATGTATATATCCATTAAGGTTGTTTTGATTCAGATTACCTTTTTGGGCATAGTTGGTAGCTTTTGGTTGTGTGCTCCACTGTATAAATGCTTCCCTCATGTTGTGTCTAGGCCATTGGTTACCTCTCAGCTGCAGGATTTGGTGCCAAATTACTTGGAGTGTTTGGAAATGGCATGGTGCAGTCTTTTATCAATGCACGCACACTAACCCCACCTGGTAAGTTTCAAGTGAGGTCATAATTGAGTTGCACGGATGATGGAATTTATCCTGGATTGGATGGTCTAAAGAGATGAATGTCAATTTTTTGTTTTTATTTTTATTTTTGAAAAAAAGGAAAATTTGTTAAGACAAAAAAGGAAGAAGGATTACAAAAGGTTGATAGAGCATTTTCCTAATCCAAACCAAGACTGAGAAACCACTAAAAGTTAAACCAAGTGCTTTCCAATCCACTTAATATAACTGTTACAGGTTTAATCACCAGTGATGGGTTGTGGTTGACTTGCTTTTCACACAATAAATTTATGACTCTTTACCAAATGTTTGATTGCAAGAGTCTATGATTACTAGTTGATGTGGTAATACTTGCTGGCAATTGTTGCTAGCCCACTTAGAAACCAGTTTCTAGGCTTTTACTGAATTAATCTTTAGTTCCCTAGCAATAGATTTTGTCGCGACTGTTATATATATGCAGTTTATGTAATTTGATATACTTCTCTAAGTTTCTTAATCTTTATGTTTATATGCATGGTGTTTGAAGTTTAATTACTGTAACATGATTGGATTCATTTTGTAATTCTACTTCCTAACAATTAAATTCAATTTCCAACTTTAGTGTGCACTTGTGTGCTGGTTAGTGATATGATTTAAGTCACTGAATTTTTTCAAAATTGAAAACCTGTGTTCCTTTTTAACAATATGCATTTTTTGTAGGTTTTTTTTTGGCAGTATGGTTTTTGCTGATACTCATTGCAATTGGATGGCCCTTTTAACCTAGTCTTGTTTCCCTTATTGTATTGGCCTTTCTGCTTCTTTTATGCTCTTTGGGGACTTCTCATCCTTTTTGTACATTCTTCTTTCTTAGTATGTCTCTTTTTCTATCCAAAAAACACAGACATGAAATCTTTAACTCGCACTATATTGTGCTGTCTTTGGGGAGATTTTAGTTTATTCTTGTGTCTTATTAGCTGCGAATTCTTCCTTCTGATTGGCTGCTTTGTTCTTATTATCACTTTTTCATTGTTGTTGCTGCTATTGTTATGTTTTATTATTGCTAGATCCCCACTTTACCAAAAAATTTAAGTTGGTAGGGTGTCAGTCAACGATGTAGGTCAAGCCTCAACAGTAGCCTGCACGTGCAGCCCAATTGCATGTGGTGAGAGAAAAAAATTATGAATGACAGCCATTATCAGGAATAAGCAAAATTTGACAAATTGGCAATAAATGTGGACAACACAAATAGAACCAGGACCTCTTAGCAACCATGGCTCTAATGCTATGTGAAGTAAACACAATAAAACTAGAACCCAGGACCCTGGCAGCTATAATTATGATACCATGTTAGATCCCTACTTGTACTTAAAAGCTTCAAACAACCTATATCAAGCCTTAACAATTATTATTACCACTATGTTCTTGAGAGGTTCTGGTAGGTTGTGTTTGTTTAGCATGTTACTGCCAGCACTTTGAGCTGCTCTTTTTCCTTGAAATCCTACATTCTAGTTCCTGCTTATTTCCAAGGTTGGACATAAAATGGTAAAATCCTTAGCTGCAAAAATGCTATTGGCTAAACAAAGCACAGCTGTCTGGATCCATTTGTTAGTGGTGGATTTGATTCCTTTTTCTCACTTGTGCATGTAGGATAATACAGTTCCTAATTTTGAGACAGGAAAACTTGTCATAAATTAGTTGCCTACTGGCCTTTATTGTTAGAAAGTAGAGCCTTTGCATCACTGGATCCCAATAGGATTCTGTAAGCTGAAAAGCTTTCTGTGTAATGATTAGTATTTGTTTTAAAGGGACATAAATATGCTAGGAAGTACATGGGCTTGCTCCACGAGTTACCTGATAAAATGCTAGGTTGCATTCCAATGCTCACTTTTTGGCTCTCACCATCTTATTCCATAGACTTCCACCCCATGACACAAATATAAATCCTATATTTTCAACTTTCTCATTTCTTAGAATAAATTCCTTGAAGGCATTGCTTCCTTATGTGGCAACCGAAGGACATGGGAACTGAAATTTATTTCATTGAAATTGAGCATGTGCATTTTAAGGGTTTTCGATGATTTTCAACCCTTTTATTGACTTGATATTATTCTTGATAGACATGAGAAGACCAAAGCTGGCTGCTGAAATTGCAAAGCAACTTCATAAATTTCATCAGGTGGAAGTCCCGGGTTCTAAAGAACCACAGTTGTGGAATGATGTCTTCAAGTTTTTTGAGAAAGGTTCTTTCCTGATTAATGGCTAGCTTCCTGTACTTAATAATCGATAATCATGTTTCTTTTTTCCTGTATAATTTGCCTCCAAATGTTGGCAGTCAAGCAATTCCCCCTCCACCTCCCCCCCCCCCCCACCCCAAAACACACACACACACACACACATGGGAAAAAATAAAAATAAAAGAGAAAAATTAGTTGATAGATGTTACCTTTTCCACACTTTCCATCTTTATTACATATCCCGCATTGAATTTTGGCCTTTGTTGCAGCTTCTGATATTAAATTTGATGATAACGAGAAACAGATAAAGTATGAAAGTATTTCATTTGAAGAAGTTCATAATGAAGTCGTTGAGCTCAAGGTACTTCACTTATGTGCTTGTAATTATGATCTTTGTAATTGACACATTTTCTTCTTGTTAATTTAAATGATGGGAGTGAGTATCTTTGTTTGAGTGTGAACCCTCATCCTGTCATTGCCTTTCCCGTGAACCATACCTAGGCACCTATTGGTCCTCTAAAACCATATTTGGTGGACACTTCTCTGGCTTCTCCTCCTCCTCCCCAGGTCCCCAAAAAAATAAAGAAGTTTTTTTACTGGTCTCCCAGCCGAGGGTGGTGGTGGTGAATATTGTTATGACAGATGTGATGGTGGCCATTTGAGAAAAACTTGTGCATGTATTGCCTCTTTTCTGGGACTTAGTAACTTGTGGATCCTTGAGCATTTGATGTATGTGCTGCAGGTCCACAGAGAATTGGGGCAAAACTAATCCTATCATGCCCTGACATAAGTGTTTCTCAATAGATGAAAATGCAATTTGTTCTGTGTATGTCCAACCGGTATTCTGAAAAGGAAGTAGTTTCAAATGGTCTGCATTTATTTGCAAGCTTGAGAATCTCGCCAAAAATGATGCAAGGCTACTTTTTGTTTGCAACTTTTAAAGCTATTTTTCTTTGAGAAAAACTAACTATAAAAATTATGGCAGTAACTTCTATAGTTATTTATTTATTTGTTATAATTTAGTGATAGGAAGTCTCAAAGGGGCGTGCCCTAATCCATATATTTGCCAGGTGAAATATGGTTACACCAGTGATGCACCCAGCATGGAGGATTTTATTTCTATTTTCAGTTTTTTATTTCTATTTTTATTTTTATTTTTATTTTTATGGTATTCATTAATTATATTAAGATTATGTTTTCAAGATTCTAGGTTATATATTTAAGATTCTAGGTTATTACTTATTTGCTCATTATCATTTTGTAAATTGGTACTTTTGGCTTAATTAGGTTTCTTAATTTAGTTTCCTTATCTTCCAAGCATTGTATGCCTATGAAAGGCTTCTATGTATTAGTTTTTCAGAAGCTGGGAATTGAGAAATCACGATTTTGGAAGTTGGTCCTGCATCAATTGGCATCAGAGCAGAGTCTGATCCAACACAATTGTCTATCAGTATTTGACTGAAGGGTTTGTTATTTCAACACAAATGACCGCAGATCTCAGTGTTTGACTGAGTGAGTATCACTTAAACTTGTAGGGTTGGGTTGCCACCTCTGCCATCTTTACATTCGAACAATGCCTTCATGGAAGCAGGAATCAACACCCTACCCCCCCCCCCCCCACAAAAAAAAAAGCAGTCCAAATCAGATCTGGCGTCTTGATTTTCAGATCTGAGTTGTGCAGTAAAGATCCCAGACTCTCAGAAACCCTACTCTCAATCAAAGGAGAGGGTTTAAAAAACTGAAAGTTTAAAAAAAAAAAACGGTTCATTTGGGCCAAACTAATCCAGTTCACTTAAATCGGACTGAACCAGCCTGGCATCATTTATTTTTTATTTTAAGAGAGAGAACAGAGGAAAAAAAAGGGTTTTAACTTGGCTTTGGAGATGTACTACTCGAGGATGTGCAAGCTTGATTGTATGCTTCACCCTTTTCGATTGATCTTGACCTTTATCATTGTTGATTAGAAGTCTTGCCTTCCTTTCCACCCATTCAAGAAGAGGTAGTTGAGGAAGCTGTATCTGAAATTGTAGAACCATTGCATTGGCAGCCCAAGCCCCAATATGTTGAGGTTGTTGAGGAGCTACTATTGAGATTGAAGAATCACTGCCTTGGGAGCCCAAACCCCACCCTGTTGAATTCATAAGCATGGACCCAATTTGGATTATTCTTTGTACTTTCAAAATTTGGGGTTGAATTATTTCTGATTGGGAAGATTGATGCAGCCAGCATGGATGGTTTTATTTCTATTTTTTTCTATTGACGATATTTTTGTTAGAATTATATCTTTAAGATTATAGGTTATCACTTAGGTAACTGGTATTTTGGCTTAATTGGGTTTCTTAATTTAGTTTCCTCATCTTCCAAGCATTATCAGGTTCTTGCTGAAATTGCATTTAGAAGCAAGGATTTAACTTAATGCCAGATGGTTAATTATTAGGAATTTAGGATGAGTAGGTTGGAGGACATGCTAGATGCCTCAACTAATAGATAGGATTTCCTAGCCTTTTTCTTCTTTTAGGTTTCTTTTTCTGCCTTGAAACTGTACATGGTGAAGCATTTTCTTGTCAACTTCTGGAAATTTAGTCACTATGAGGTGATCCGTAAAGAGGTTGCAAATACTTGCTAGCTAGAAGTTCATTTTCAGTTGCTATTAACACTTGCTGAGTTTATGTGGAGTTCTTACAAGGTTTCGGGAAGGTTTCTTATTATTTATTGATATACATATTTGTGGTTGTTTAACAGAAATTAACAGAGCATCTTAATGTTCCCGTGGTGTTTGCTCACAACGATCTACTTTCTGGGAATTTAATGCTCAGTGATGATGAAGGTACATATGGACCCTGATATCCAGTACATGCATCCATCCCTAATCTTTCTGAGTTGATTTTTGCATCACCATAGTTCCTCCTACTTTTATGTCAGTTTCTGGTGCTCTCTCTTCTGGACTTACATCAATGTTCTCCCCTGCCATGAATTATTAATTGGGCAAATTTGCTCACTGCTCTTGAGGTTCGCTAAAAAAGGTGCAAATGTCCCCTAACTTTCAAAAAAATGACACTGGCCTCCCTTAACGTTTAATTATAACGATAATTTTACCCCTCGTTTGTTTCTAGATTGATATTATTTGCCTTTGTAATGAATTTGACCACCAAATGGTGCGGCCTAATGCTGAAGAGCTCATATACTATTCCTGGATGAGATTCTATGAGAATGCTATGCCATTCAATACAAAATTGTCCTCATCAAAAGATGCACTTGTAGAAAAGAAGATGCGTACCTGTGGAAAGATGTACCTGTATTTGCTATTGTGTTCACTTCTCCAAATCCTTTTTTCAATTTAGAGTCTTAGAAGTCAGTCCCAGAGAAGGGCTATGGATAAGCTGACTCATGTTTTTCCTGAACATGGTCCACTTTCAGATACAGAGGGGGTATAATTGTCATTATATTTTTATATCAAGGGAGATTGGTGTTATTATTTGAATGCCAGGGCAGCCTGTGCTTTTGGCAAATCTCAGGTGTTCTGTTCCTTTATTTTAAGTTAATTCATTTTCAATTTACGTCATTTATGCCATCTGTAAGCAAAAAGAGGACATATACCAAGGAAAATGTTATGGACATTATGTTATGCTCTTCACTGTACAAAATTTGGGCTCTTGCACTTGATGTTTCCCTACTTTAAAAAAATGTATTCATGATAGATTTGACGGATGACTCTATATTTAGAGGCAGTCACTGTATTGGATAAAAGGCTTTGCCAACCAGGTGAAGACTTACAGTGAAAATTGTGGAGGACCAAATGAATGATAGTTTCTAGGCATAGTGCCATAGTTCACCTGAATTGTTTTGGTATTAAGAATGTTGGGTTGCTTAGATTTTTCAATTACCTGAAAAAGCAATCATATATTTGCACATATTTGGTTTTGAGTTCGTTGTTTATATGAGGTTTTAGAGATGGCGATCTCCAAACAGGCATGAAATCTAATTTGGAGTATTGGACATCAGTGTCCATATTGCTGTCTGACCTGCACTGGGAAGAAAGTGTTGAAATTAGAGTGCCTTTGCTACTAGCGCGATATGTCAACAACGTTCTCCTCTTATTGATCTTAGTGTCTCTTTGATAAACATCCAGAGAAACTCTACTTCATTGATTTCGAGTATGGATCATACAATTACAGAGGCTTTGACATCGGAAATCACTTCAATGAATATGCAGGCTATGATTGTGACTACAGCTTGTATGTTATTTGCCTTTTCAACTTCCTCTTCCCATCTCTTATTCATCTTCTTCCATAAATATTTGATGCCATAAATAGAGTAGAAGTTTGTGATGATTGGACATTGTGTCTTATGCAGATACCCAGACAAAGATGAGCAATATCATTTCTTCAGGCATTATTTAAAACCTGACAGACCACATGAGGTACAAGAATGGAAAACTCATTGCCTTTCGAGCCGTAAAAGTTGGTTATGTTTTGCGGTGTAATTCCAAATTTGTGTACAAATACTGCCCTAAATACTCGACATTTCTTGAGTTGAATGACTTGTATATACAACATGAGTATCCAGCTTTTGCATATCCAACTGGATTAGATTTCAGTGCCATTTCCCTGAGAAGATGTAGTTGAATAAAGTTTCTTCGTTTTTGGAGTCGAGCATCCCACTGGTAGGACTTTTGGATGGGTGGTGCCAACTTTTTATATCTTTGCAACATATATAAAGGCCATTAATGGGCCATATGGCACTAGGAACATAAAAGACTGTTCTAGAAGATCAAAATTTGGCCTAAACTGAAGTGTTTTTTGCCCAGAGTGTCTGTTGTGTTACTTGTGTATTGGGGGAATGGGGTTTGCATCTTCAATTGATGAATGATATCCCCTTGCTACCAGTAACATGGTAAAATTCAGAATGGTTTTTTCTTTACTCAAGGTAAAATTTGACCCATGGACAGTAAGGTTTTCTGTGGGACTGTGGCCAAGCATTAGTGATGTAGGATAAGAAGCGAGACCTTGGGGAGATACTTGTTAGAGATTAATGGAGAATAATTGGACAAGAATTGTTGTGTTTAATTAATTAGTTTATTATGTATATTTAGTTTAATTATTATAGAATAATGTGTATTTGGGGGCTTGTTTGTAATATATTTAGTTTAGGGGTTTGTTTGTGATTTCATCTAGTTTGGGGGTATATCTGTAATTTCATGTGTTAGAGGCTTTCTTACGAGGAGTGTGTGGAAGCCATGTGGAAGTTGGTTGATGAATTTGATTTGACTGTGAAACGTGTGATTCCCCCTTGTATCTCCTCTCTCCTCTCTCTCTTTCTCTCTCTCTCTCTCTGCCTTCTTCCTCCTTGACTTTCTTCTCCTCTCCTACATTCCTTCATGGCTGCAGATCATTGATGCCACTCCTGCTTTCTTATAAATAGTGTGAAATCCATTTAGAAGTTGGTTGTAATTGAATTTGAAAGTGAACATATGATTCCCCCTTGTATCTCCTCCTCTCTCCTCTCTTCTCTTCTTCCTTCTTCCCCTCTCTCTCTCTCCTACATTCCTTAATGGCTGCAGATCGTTGATGCTGCCCCTGCATCAGTTAGTTCACAGTTGCAACTGGTTCTGGAAATTTTTTTTTTATTACATTTTCTGTCCATGGATTCTTTCTCAAAGATTTCTCATCATATATAGAGAGGGCGCCGGTTTAGTCATGTGGACTGTAAAACGGACACGTGGATACCCGGTGCGTAATCCAAAAAAAAAGAATTAGTATGTTATTCAGTTATTATGGTTCCAGAATTGTTCATTACCATTGCAATTTAGTAGCCAGCTGGCCAAGAAAAGTTGATCGTTCTAGGTTCCCAAGTTTCACATCTTGAAATCAGAATTGTTGGGTTTGAATGCGTCTCTTGCTTTACCATATAGCAGTTGGCATGGTACGACCACTAATACATTTTTGCTCTCTTACATTAGATTAGCACCTCCTTCAAAATATAAAGTTAGCATTTCTGCTGAGTTGTGTATTATAACGTTAAGAACTGTACATGGTTGCAACTAAGCCGTGTTTATCAACAGGTTTCTGATGAAGATTTGGAAGCTCTGTACATTGAGACAAATACTTTCATGCTAGCTTCACACTTATATTGGGCTTTATGGGCTTTAATCCAGGTATCTCTACTCTAGCATTGCAATTCAAGCCTCCCTAAGACAACTTTAACATCTATGACTAATTTTGTTCTTATTCTGTTTTTGCTTGTAGGCAAAGATGTCTCCCATCAATTTTGATTATCTTGGTTATTTCTTTCTGCGATACGATGAGCACAAAAAGCAGAAGGAGAAGTGCTATTCCCTTGCTCGATCTTACCTCTCAGGACATGGGACGGGATAGATTCTGTCTTTTTCACATCTCACCCGCAGTCCTATACAACAGAGTAGGGAGAGCTCGAGCTCTTTAGTTAGATCATTTTGTAAAAATTCTTTTGTAGCTATTCTTGAAAAAAGAGTAGAAAGCAAAATTTAATTGTGATTTTTGGGGTTTACCTAGGTCGATGCATGCTGTTGTAATTCTTTATGTGCATGAAACGTCTAGTTGATTATTTTGTGAAATTATGTTTTCATATTTAATCTGATCAGTCATCTCAACATGAAAATATTGGAAGAAATTTTTTTATGGCTGTCATTTATTTAACACCCATGGCTAACCATTCTTGACATTGAGAATTTAGTTTTGCATCTTCTGTGAGTACCAGATGGTTGCTGGACTTTGAAATTCATTGAAATGGTTACCCTGACTGGAAAAATATTTATGTTTATGTTGGTCCCTGTTTGCGGCCTCAAATGCATTTGATTTACAGCAATGGCATAAAATTAGGCAAATTGGATTATAGGCCCCAGAATCAACTTATAAGATCTGATTGTTTTTGTTTGTGGGGTTAAACTGATCACCATATAACAATTTGTACAATTTTCTGCCTTGGCAATTTTGCTCAAGCTATTGATAAAATGATTATTAAATTACTGAACCTCATGAGAGAAGACATGTAAAAACTAAGGTTGTGTTTGGTATCACAAATTGAATTTGTGTGCTTAGGATAAAACTCAAACACAACTTTTTACTATGTTTTTGTTTAAAGTCACATAAATTTAAATTCAAGATCCAATCTCTGAAGTCCCAAAGAGGGAATTAAAATGAAGAACCTAATGCAAGGAGAGAATGAAATTGGAGAGAGAGAGAGAGAGAGAGGATGCGGAGACAAGTGAGTTGAGTGGAAGGTAAAAAAGGGGAAGGAGAGAACAAGGGAAAAATACAAAACATAAATGTGAGATGTGGCAGAATCTAGGAGCTACATAAGACAAGGCCACTGGCCAGTGGTTAAGATGGCTAAGGCTAAATGATTCACTGTTAATGTGCTAATGTCCTCGCAGGAATGCACTCAGACACCAATTACAGCAATCTAACAGGCAAAAAGCTCTGGTGAGTTGGATAACAGGCTCTTTAATTTTCAAAACATTACAACTGTGTATTGTACAAAATATTCTGCAGGACTAGATATGATCAGGCAAAACAAACATGGTCATCAATCTGATGCCTATATTGGAACACAAGTATCGTTTTACTAACACCAACTTACACCAGCAACATTGGACTTCGTGTTCATCACTTTCTGTCTCAATGCTCCATGCTTTTGGCTCTCTGATGCATATGCAGCAGGCCATCGAATGGAGAAATGAAAAGTTTGAAAACTGGTCCGCCTTCCTTTGATTCCACTGTATGCTTTTACAGCCTTCAAGCTTGAAGAACTTGGCAGTGAACAATGTGACTTTTAAGTCGGTTCCTACCAGCAAGGCTCGACCACAGGTTCGTAACGAAAGTTTTGAACTGCCCTTTTCCAGCAATAGTTTCCCACAAGTGTTCAGCTGTAGCCCCGGTAACATCTTCAGAATTTGAAACATCAACCAAGGTAATGCTCATATTATTACGAATAATACAGAGTTTTCCACTTAGTGGGACCAGTGCAGCTGCCTCTAAAGCCCTGGAATTCCCCAAATGCATCTTACTATCAATATGCTTGCTCCAAGAATCTGTTGCTTCATCATAAACTCGGAGTTTGCAGCCGTCCTTGCACTCCAAAGCATAGAGTTGGCCATTTAGTGAAGCACTAGGGTTCCTCCAGCCTGCAATCATTCCATCATAGACAGGATACCAGCTGTCAGTTTCTGGCTGGTAGGCCTCGCTCAGAACCTGTCGGTGGGAACCAAGGCCCTTCAAGAACCACTTGCCCTCGTAAACAACCCCAATGAAAGGTACCATAGCTGTACTCATATCTGAAATGTAGGACCATCTATTCTTGTTGGGATCGTAAACTTCAGCTGATCTCAAGGATCGGTGCACCCCCTCATTCTCCCCACCAGCTACATACAAGCAGTTGTTTATGACACACGAGCCAAAGAAATGTCGTCGACGAAGCATATCTGGGGCACGGTGCCACTTATTTGTGCGAGCACTATAAAAAATGACTCGTCTCATTGATCCCCGAATTGGATCCTTGCCACCAATTAAGTAGAGGTGACAGCCACTAAGAACAGCACATCCAAACCCTAGAGCTTCTGAATATTCTTTTGGGACAGGTGGGAGGGGCTGCCAGAGCTGGTATATTGGGTCAAAAGCATGCCATGATATTTTCCCATCTTTGTCTCTCTTCATAACATATATCCATTCTTCTGCAATTCCAAGACTCTTTCGGAGTGAGTAAAAAAAGTTGCCAGCCAAAAGACGGTACCATCTTTTACAGACAAGTCGAAGTTTACGGTGCTCAACTCGTGGGACTCGGATTAAGCAAGCAATGGCAAGATCATCAGGAAGCCCTGGAAGCAGAGGGGACTGGATGCGGTTCCTGTCACCACGCCCTGGTTTGTGCTTGGAAGGATGAATGGATGGTTTGATGTCAGGCTGAAGACACAGTTTTGTCCCAGGGACATATTTCTTAGCCCCGGCAACAGTTTTGAGTCCTGCATCTACTCTACATAAACATGCTGTTGTATCAACCTTCAAAAAAAAAAGAAAGAGAAGTATTATGGCAACATTTCAAGTACTTATTCACTACAATAACATCAACTTGACATGATATGGCATGCCAGTGTCGAAATTGAAGAAAAGAAAAAATCCATAATACAAGTACAAGCATACAAGCACTGGTTAGGACTTCAGGTATTCGGACAAGGAGAAACATCTCAACCAAGTAGGTCATCTCTGGCTTAATTGCAAATGTATGAAACAGAAACTTTTAAACTTTGCCAAACATGACAAGGAGAAACATCTCAACCAAGTAGGTCATCTCTGGCTTAATTGCAAATGTATGAAACAGAAAGTTTTAAACTTTGCCAAACATTGCTATGTTATTTAGCAACACTTCTAAATACTTGTTAAGAGTAGTTTTGACTTTACCTTTATGAACTATGACATGCTGTTCCACACAAGTAAATTTTCTCAAAATATAAACTTATCATTTTTTTTTTTAAAAGAAAAATATAATTAATGAATGACAATTCAAAGCAGTTAGGTGAAGCAGGAGTGGTAGCGGATGTGCAGGTGTGGGGAAGCATTGGGGAGGGGGTTGAATGTAGAAGACTCAAAGGTTAGAGGGGACTATGTAAAATATATAGTTTCGGAAAATATGTATAAAATTATAAAATATGAAATAAGATAAAATTGAGACTAGACTTTAGAAAGCGCGAGGCTCTAAACCACACATCAGTGGAGGAGCTAAGGTGCATCTCACAAGGATCAACTAACTGTTGAACCTTCGAGCGAAAGATGCCCAAGATGTAGATGCAGCCTCCTGTGTATGTTATGACAAGCCAATAAATGGTTACGAATGAATAAAGACAATATAGTTTATTTTTCACACTGTCCTTTATTTTGATCAACTAGCTAATTCATACATCCAGCCTTAGGGAGCAAAAGTAAGATTAAAAATTGGCAAGGGAATTGTCCTAAAGGCTACTAGGAAAGTTCCCCTCCAATTTTTTAATCCTATTCCCCCTGAAAAATACCCTCGCAGATATTCATAGAATATAAAGGTCTGTTTAGTTGTGGAAAATAGTTTTTGTTTATTCATTTTCAGTTTTCCAAAGAATTATAAAAATTCTAGCTTACTTTTCAGTTTTACAAGATTTGTAGTAAAAAGAAAGGAAATAAAGGACCTGTTTAGTTGGGGAAAACAATTCTCATATTTCATTCTAGATTTCTAAAAAATTACAAAATCACTTTTTTTTTTTTTCAATTTTCCATATATAAGAAGTCAGAAATATAGAAAATAATAAAAAGATGTTTCCATCTTTTTTATACAAATTTAGGAAATTGAAAAACAAGGTGTATTTTTTGTAATTATTTGAAAAGTTGGAAATGGAAAACAAAATTATTTTCCAAACATGAGCAGTGCCAAAACTTTTTATTGTTTTCTGATTATTTTTTTAAAACAAATTTTGCAAAACTGAAAAATAATCTGGACTTTTTTTAAATTCCTTGGAAAATTAAAAATGGAAAATGAAAACTGTTTTCCACGACTAAATAGGCTCTACCATTTTTTGTTAGAACAAATAGTAGTAAACTAACAAATTCAAGAAATTCAAAAAGTGAGACAGATAAATTTAAGTGATTTAACTCCAAAACAAAGATGATGTTCCAAGTTACCCTACATTGATGAGTTAGACACGTGAATTAACTTCTATTTTATTTTTCTTATGCAGTAAAGAGTTAAATTCTAAGAATGCTAAAAAAAGAAAAATAGAGTGATAAGTGGAAGTGGTTAACTTGGAAATTTAAAGAAAATTCATATAATTGGGGAAATATAAAATGAAAGAAATAAAGTGAGGTAAATGAATGCACAAACTGCATACCAGTCCTCTTTATACCATTAAACTATCTTCTAGATTTCTATGGCATGTTAAGAATTCTCATGCAGACATTGAAAATATTTATAAAAAAAAAAAAAGGAAAAAAAGAAGAAAAGATGTTGAAGCAAACCCGGGAGCAGCTATTTATATTTTAGGGCAAAAGACAATGACTTCTCCTGAGATTTCAAAAATTCCAAGGATCTCTCTTGAGGTTTCAAAAATTCTAGGGACCTACCCTTAGGTTTGCAAAAAAGATACAAACCTTCCCTCGTATTTTGAGAAAAGACAAGTTTTTTAAAGGGAGGTCTGTGAAATTTTTGAAACCTCAGGGGAGGTCGATGGCATATATGAAACCTTAGGGTAGGTCTTTGTCTTTTTGCCAAAGGTGAGAGTCTTTTGCCTTATATTTTAATAGAAGCCCTTATTATTCCACCATATATTGCTTCATTTCAACAAAATTGCTTTATCCAAGGGGCAATATATACTGAAAATTTACTATTGTCATTGTGACAAATTGGAACTCATGTGGTGAAGGCCTCATTTTTTTTTTTTTTTTAATAAATTTTTAAGATAATAAGATCAGCTATATTAGATAGAAATAAGGGAAGGTACAACACGCGGGGACCAAATAACAACGAAAGATCAACGAAGAAAAAAAAAAAAGAGAAAAAAGAAAGAAGGAAAAAAAAAAAGAAAAACTCAAGGTTGAAAAATAAACCCAAACAAAATTAACCAAGGAAATCCCTTTTCAAACCCTTCTTTCCAATCATAATTTACTGAGCTCTTCAAATTCGCTAATTCCCTTTGACCCTTTATCTTTTGGCTTTTGCCACCATCCACGCGCACTTCATTGCCTCTAAAATCAGTCAGTTTTAAATCCATTTTATCCAAAAGATCTCGAGCTTCTACCTCCTTAAAAATTTCCTCCAACAGTGCAGGCAAAATTCCATCCCCACACTGTAAATTATTAACCAGCCCATCATTTTAAAAAATAGATGTTCCCTCCAAGCCGTCCAATGGATAAATCCCCTAGTTCGTCACAAGGATCAGAAGCATAACCATATTGTTCTTGAATCTCATCCAACAACAGCCTCCCCGACCACAGTCAAGCTCACTAATATCATCACTCTCTGAATTTGAAAAATCCTCCCATTTCATCTCCTTTCCTTTACTTGCCCCATTACTACCCCTAATTTCCTTCTTTGCATGAGAGTCTTCCACTAAGCTAAATTCTCCTTTAGAATCTCTCTTTAATATCTTTGGTGCAGTGACTCGTAAGATTTTTCTCTCTTATCATCAAGCACCTTCCTCATCTCTGCACCCATATGAGCTGCCCTCCAACGAGCATAAACCTTGTTGCCCTCAAATCTATTAGAATTCAGATGAAAGACATCAGAATTCACCCCCCCAAGCCCACTTCCAATTTTTTACTCCTTTCCACCCCCACCCTTTAATCCCTCTTTGAAACTAGTCTCATCTTCAACATCACAATATTGTTTTGAAACTAACCAGCTAATATTCGGGTTTTATTTTGAAGCTTGATCAATTCAATTTGTATCTTAGAGAGCTGGAGCCTGTGGTAAAGGCCTCATTCTCTTATCCTTCTTTCAAATAGCTTTGAATTATTTGATCAAACACCCATTTGAGCGCGCACACACACAAAGAAAGAAAACATAAGATCAACTGAGGAACCAAAGAATTGATTGTTGTATCATACTCATTGCATACATGTGCAATGTAATTATTGCAGCAGATCGCAACTCTTGGTTGGTCATAATTCTAAAAATCATAAAGAGCCCTAAAGTGATAGGCCAACCTGATCTAAAAGCGGTGGTGAGAGATGCCCCATTTAAACACTTCAACCATCATTTATAAATAGATGCAACCTCTAGATGTAAAGGCGAAATTTGTAACAATGACAAATCCAGTAAATAAAATAATAAAATGCACTGTCAATGGTAAAAATTGAAAGGCTACTTTATGACGAACAATTTCTTCACTCATCAACTGGAGAGAATGTGAAAACAGACCATGTTTAAATAGGGCAAAGTGCACTATATGGCAGAATAAATCTTCCTTAAAATCAACAAAAATATAGGCAAAAATTCATGATAATAACATTCTCAAAGAAGAATGTAAGATGCCAATCAATGAACATCCTTGAATCATGCACAAACAATAAATCTGAAGGAAACCAGTAATTGGGTGGACAGTCATAGCTCACAAAGTCACTGCTTGACCTAAAAGCTTTTGGAGTTGGGCCCAACAATGCAATATTAGGCTATCAAACACTCTCCCTCATGTTCAATCCCAGCTCGCAGATGAAGATCAACAAATTGAACTACAATAAGTATAACAAGAAAAAAAACACGGATCACAAGGCCTAAACCAAGGAACTCCTGAAACTAGAAATAGCCACTTGACCTAAAAGCTTAGATTGTTAGGATTGGGGTGCAATGATGCATATTCAGCAATTTAATTGGAAGCAACAACACCGTAAGAAACACTTAAAATTTGTCATTCCATGGTCTTTTCACTACACAAAAGGTAGAACCTAAATTGCCAATAAGAGGGAACACACACTGATCACAAGACTTGAACGCAAGACGTCTTGGAACTAGAAGTAAAGTCATCAATTAACCCAAAAGCTAAAGCTGTTAGAATTGGGTGACAACAATGAGTACTGGGATATTTAACAGGAAGCAGCAGTAACAAAGTAGAAAAACACTTAAATTTTAGCAGATATGCCATTATTCTTACAGTTTGCACTAATTTCAGTGAAATCATTCCATGGGATTTCCACTAAACAAAAGAAACACTATTCCCAATAATATTCTCACTGCGCAAGCCTGCAAATACACACAAAAACTGCATTCAAATCCGTTTACAGAGTCGCAACACATACATAAAACAAACACAAACAGCCACACACTCAGAGAGAGAGAGAGAGAGAGAGAGCTTAAAAAATGAGGTGGCTCAGGAAGTTCAAAAGTTGAAAATAAAAGGCAAAATGGATTCTTACAAGATTCATACTAAAAATCAATTGGTCGATAATTCAACAACTAAATAAATAGCACTATATATAATAAAAGAAAAAGAAACAGTACTAGCCAACCATAAGAATAAGACACTTCCGAACTACAAAAACCATATGGAAGCATAGCATAGAAATGTGTGTGTGTGTGTGTGTTTGTTTGTGCGTGTGTGTAGGTTTACATTCCATCACGGACAACAAACTATGATACAATCAAAGCATAAAATTTGCAGAAAGGAAAAAAAATTACCAGAGGAGGTTGAATCACTCTGTCCATTTTCTTCATTCAAGACCTGGTCAATTGCACATATATCAAAAACCCAACACCCAAATCAAACACTCATCCGTCGATCATCATGATTCAGACCCTGCATAAGAAGTACATGATCAGAAATGCATATAGTTCACAACAAACCTGCCATAATCACTCCAAATTTAATATTCACAGTCGAAGTAGAACCTGATCTTTGAAAATTTGTACAGAATCTCTCACCAAGTCTGGGTTTGTGTCGGAAGAGAAGAAATAAAGCGAAGTCTCGATTTGCACAAGAAGCTCCTTAGCTCTTAATTTCCAAAACCAATCTCCAGAATCAAGAATCCATATCATTAGAACTCGATTAAACGCAAAGTAATTAACCCCACAAGCTGGGTCTTTCGCAGGCAAAAACCAAAAACCACAGTGAGCACAATCATGTGATACCACAGAACCAGCATTACCATCAGTACACCTCCACGAATAATTTCCAAAACCAAAAACCCACGTAGAAAAACCTTGCACGATCACCTGCCATGGCTTCAAGCGAAGAAAATCAGAAACCCCAAATCGCACCCATCGAAGAAATTCCAAACCCCAAAATGCGGGACAGCGCTAAATGGGGGAAAAAAGCACTGAAATAGCAGATGAGATACAGTCATCCAGACCCCCTCTCTCCATTAATTCTCAGTGGAGAATAGGGCCCATCACATCAACTCAGCGGCGCAACACACCAAGCACAAGATTGTGTTTAAGACGAGACGTACAGAGACAGCAGCAAAAGCAAACCTAAACCATTAAAGAAGGTGAGAATGAAGGGGTCTGCATGGCGTGCTTGTAGTTCTATTATAGAAATGAGGAACAAATCACAGAACCATTGGACAACAGCTCTTGTTGGAAAATTCAGAGAGAGAGAGAGATAGATGGAAGAAAAATCAAGGGTCAAAATAGGTTTTCTTGCTCATTAAAACTGATGCAGACATTGGGCAAAGATTCAAAAAATGAAAATTTGATGGGTCCCTCATCCCTCAAATCCTCTTAATTATGGAAAAAAAAACTTTTTTTCCCTCCTGTTTATGGACCCCAGCACATCAAACCCTGCCTACTCCACAAAGGGTATTTGCAGTCATTCAGGAAAATTAGGGTTCCACCATGGTGTGCTGATCATCACTCTGGACCATGGATCGCTGCTCATCCTACTGAGATGAGATTAGTGTGATTGGATTATGATAGTCACAGCCATCACATCTGTGCCTCTGCTTTTCTTAGTGGAAGGAAGAATTAATGAGCAGTGTTTCTTTTATAATTTTTAATCACTGAATGTGTGTGGACATGATTTCCAGTGTCCATCAGTTTGACTTCTGATGCAAATTTTGTGGGCTTGACTTCATTCCATGCAAGTTTGAGGGATGGCATACATGGTCTTTCATGTAGGTGAACTGTACATTGTCCGTTGAGTCCTCTGTTTTTATGTTTTCACCGCTTAGGAACAAGATAGTAATTGAATGGTATACTTCTTTTTGTGTCCACCCTCAAGTTACATGCTCAAAGTTGAGAAGTTTGAAATGTGGTGGGGTAGAATTTTGTAAAAGAAGTATTGAATACTTGAGTTTTAATTTTCAAAGGATTGAAGGAGGGGAAAAGATCAATGAAAGAGAAATACATATTATTCCTCTTTAACATACACATGTCCTACATTGTGTTATAAATGCCAAAGATATTTTGCTTGACTTATTCATCATCTCCTTCTAGAGAAATTTTGAATGGAAGAAAAATTGAGCTACTAGTAATTATGAAAATTAGGCTCAATTTGACTCTAATATTTTAAGAGAAACTTAAATTCGATTATTCAAGACTTTGAAGAGTCAAGTAAAATCTTTGCACATTTTAATCATACGCCTTGGCCTTGGGAGTGAGAAGATCTCATTAAGAACCTAAAGTTCTAGAGGATGAAACCTTCAATCAGTAACAATTGCCAACAAAAGACACATTTGGACATATCATATAAGATTTTTTTTTCTAGTATGTTTCATAGGATTTGAGATTAACCTCTTGTGTTTTCCAAAACAACATTTCTCTATTATGTTATGGAAACAAATGATGACAATTTATGTTAAAATAGTAATTGTGTTGTAGCGGTCGCAATTGTTTTGAATATGACATTAGTGATAGCGGTCGCAAGTCAAGGGAATGTTTCGATTGGATTTGTTGGGATTTCTTTCTTTGCGCTCGTGATACTTTGTGCTGGTGTTTGTGAAAGTTGGAGTGGTTGGTCTATTCCTCCAGTTCTTCCAGAATTTTGTTTATTTTCTACTTATAGTTGTTTAGTTCTTATTTATGTTTTGTTGTTGGTAATTGGTTTATTGATTTTGAATAAGTTGGTTAAGTCAGTTTTAGATTCTTGGGGTTTGCTTTCCCCAAGTCTCAAGGTTGGAACCACGGTATTCTTCTACCATAAATGAGGAGTTTTCTAATAAAGATAGGAGGTGCTGCCATCTTTTTTCAAAAAAAATAAAAATAAAACAAAAAAAAATGACATTAGTGATAGCAATTTTCTTGGTCATGAATTCGAAATTTTGCATTTTTTTAATTACAAATGCAATTTAAAATAAAAATAAAAATCATAAATGTAACAAAAAAATATCATTACATGTTTTTGATTTGAAGTTCTAAATACACACTTTCAAGCATGCTTTAGAGTCTGTACTCTATATCAAGACAATATTAAACAGTAAAAACATAAGCAGTTTAAACCACATAACATATAAAATAGTGTACATATATATTTCTATTTACACATAAATCATGCACTACTCTCTCGATCCCATCCTTGGAAGCTCGCACTTTACTCCTTTAATTCTATTTGGTGTGATGCCTAAAAAAATCCAAATTGTTAGCATTTGTAGGCTTGATTTACGGAGACAACCTTCTCAAGCCTTTTTGTATCATGTAGCGACCCGAAAATTCTACTACATTTTTTTATTTCTCTTTTTCATACTGCTAAAGACATTAAATTACTCTGATACCAATAATCATATCCACAATGTCATCCCGGACCCAAAGTGGGTACTGGGGATACCTGTCCATAAATACATACTATCTATGTAGCGGAAAACAAAATATCCCTAAACCTTATATATAATACCAGAGTACTACTATCTCCATAAATATACATGTGCATCCCCCCAAAAACCATCAATTGTCCTAGGGATTATACAAACGCATCTCCTAGCTCAACACTTACCCTGAATTTAGGATTGTACCAACACCTCCTCTACCTCGGAGTTCACTCCGCTCGCTTGTCTGGGTGTCCTAAAATGTTTGAATTCTGGGGCGAGATACCTCTCAGTAAGTGAGATAGATTATCATTAGTGTGTGGTAACATGAGTTCTGTTGACCTTATTGGTCACGCCCGGTTTTGATTATGACAAATATTCATTGTATCTAATGAGTGTTTGAGATTTTGTACAGGATCTAAGGGTGATAAGATCAAGATGTGCACAAAGTAAGAAAAGCTTGAAGACCAAATCATATTCATTGTAATGTATTTATATTGGTCTGTAATAGTAAGTAGGTATTTGGTTTGTAATAAGCTCACACACATCACATGTATGATTTACTACGTAAGCTTAAAGCGAACCATGAATGAGAAAGGACCTTAGAAAGACCCTAGGGCGTACCCTTCGGTCGACTGACACCAGACTTTTTCGGTGTCTTCAAATTGGACCCCAAGTGACCTTAAGACACACACAAATACACATATGTTTGTTAGGCACTTGAATAGGACTTGTTTGGGTCAATACGGGACCAAAATGCACACGTAGTGCACTTTCGATCGACCGGCCAACTCAGTTCACTTTGGCCTGGTCGACCGAACCGGCCTTGGGTCAACAGTTTGACCAAGGCCCGGTCAACCGAACTTCACAGTTCATTTCTTGCCGGTCGACCGAACCACCTCAGAGTCAACGTTTTGACCTCCCGGTCGACCGACGACTTTTGTACTCCAACTACCTGGTCGACCGGAGGGTCCTCGGGAGAATTCCCAGCGGTTTGGTTAATCGAACCATGCTGTTCAAAAAGGCCCGGTCGACCGAACCTCGAAAATTTGGAAAATCGCCTTGCCTCGGTCGACCGACCTTTCAGTTCAAAAGTCCCCTGGTCGACCGAGCCATTTGAGTCTTGGTCGACTGAACCATTTCTGGTCGACCGGACCTCTCGGGTTGCCCTGATTTTTTACCACAGTTAATATTTTTTAAACAGGATTAAAATGCCTTAAACGTCATTAAACTTTTCTAATAATACCCAATAGGTCCCCAACGGTCATATTTCCTTCCATGGCTATATATAGGTGATCATTTGCAAAGATTAAGAGGGATTAGCCACTTTGATTAGGAAAAATTCTTTGAAAAACCAAAATCCTATAATACTCATTTCCAAGCTTCACATACTCAATCTTACCTTTCCATATTGCCTACATCATTTGTAAGTTGGTTTTGAGTATTTGTCTTGATTGGTTTGCTCTCTTATCTTTGGATTGTTTGACTTATTTTTTAGGGCTAAACCTTAAGTGTTCTTAGGGGACTTTGGTAATAAGTCTCTCCTAAGAAGACTTATATAAAACTTCTAAGTATTGCATATTCATTGCAATATCTTAAGAAGTTTGTATTTGTATTTTGGTTGCAAAAAACATTTTCAAATATCTACTGTGTTTGTATCTTGAAAATATTTGATGAGATATTTGCTTATGTGATAAAATCTTTGTTGCAATATTCGTTAACTCATATATCCTTTGTTGAATACAAAAATTGAATAATCTTTTTGCAAACCAAACATATACACTTCAAGAGCATCATACAATTAAGAAAACCCGCTCTTTGAAATATACACATATATTGCTTAGCTAGTATCTCTGTGTGAACTTCTTACCTGAATATCTTGTGATACAAAGATCATATTGTTTGCACTCTCACGCGCTCATTACAACGATAGTAAATCTATTTGAGAGTTGACATCTTAGACCACATTGAGCTTACATATTGAATCATACTGTGGTGTTTGTAATTGCGCGTATTTGGGTACACATCTGCTTTATTTGAAAGCTTATTCATAGTACCATTTGATTGTATTTCAAATACTATTGTATTTCCAAGCACGGGCCTAAAGAGGGAGACTAGCCCTGGAATAGTCCCGGATTGGCTTAGATCCGGTTAGGAAAGTTAGGTGCGTCGTCCTGTTAAGGCGTGTAGGTTGAGGTCAGCCCCGCTAATTGACCTGGTTAAGGTTGAGGTCAGCCCTGTGATAATTTGACCTGGTTGTAAACAGTGCCGCTCCACCCTTAAGTGAGCTATTAGTGAAACCCTCCTGCTTCCGAGCTAGAGGCGGGGACGTAGGCACAGTTGGCCGAACCCCGATAACATATCGTGTGTTCATTTACATTTCCGCACTTTATACTTACCGCACATGTATGTTATGGGTGAATGATGCGTATGAATTAAATTCCATATTATATTTATCTACGCATTCAGAAATTGAATAGACTGACCCTAGGTTTTGTATATACTGCTGTTCATCTGGTTTAACCTAGGCGATAAATTTTAAATTCCAATTCACCCCCTCTCTTGGGAATATACCAATTTTAACAAGTTCTATTGTGTATCATAAATATATATGTTGTACATAATTAACTATAACATGATTATCTGTATATGATAAATCAGGTAAAACGGTTCTTATTCTTATGTAAGTCTAGAGAAATCATATTTCTGACATAAACATATTGTGTTATAATAAATTACTAAAAATATGTAAATCATCTGCTATAACTGTATAATACCAAAATTTTCCCTTAGATGGATAACTAACTAATATTATGTATTACTCTCACATGATTGGGTTGTGCGACCCATAGGCGGGACTTAGCAATAGTTGGTTTGCCACGTTAAGCCAAAACTGACTCGTATGTAAGTACGATCGGTCTGCCCAGTGTAACGACCCGCTCCTTTTTCGCATATTATTTTTTTTTTATATAAATAAATTATCATCACATCATACATTCCAGCTCAGCAGGACACAATCCACCTGGACCCGTGGGCACCAGGGATATAACAAAACATACAGCAGAAGCCTACGCAGCAGAAAGTACAAAATTATATACATCTCATCACAATGTGCATAACACATACCAGAGTCACTACAATTACTATCTCACAGTATATACATCCCAAAAATGAAATCTAGGGACAATCCCCACAAAAACCTAACTGTCCCTACCAAAAACTTACCCTTCCAAAGAGGGCAACCAACTGATCTAGATCAGCGGGGCTTTTCCCGCTCTCCTATCAGGGGCTCCTGAAAAATGTATAAGATTTAGGGGTGAGACACCTCTCAGTAAGGGAAATAAACTAATACCAGTGTGTGGCAACATGAGTATTCTGTGTTCTACATATACCATACATAACATATTCAATACTGTTTATCAAATCTGGGAAAACATATGCATATCAACACATAGCAGAATATACTGCATTTTCATAAACATATCTCATCTCATACACTAATAATAACATAAAACAATCCTGGTAGGTTAGCTGGCTGTTGTCATGTATTACCCCCACATGACTGGGTTGTGTGGCCCGAAGGCGGGACTTGACAATAGTTGGCCGACCACTGCCAAGTCAAACAGTAGTCTGTAGGTCCGATGGGTCTACCCAGACTGGTCCGTACACCAGGGGCGATAACAGCACACTTCTTGAAAATAACCACATCGACCATCCAATCTCACACCACTTCGTACAGCGGCGTTAACACAGATATCATGATCACGAAGACCATGGACACATAACAACGGTACCGTGCAAGTGCTAGCCTAGACCAAGCCAACCAGGTTCTGATATCATATACATATACTAAAATCGTGATACATAAATATCTCATATCATTTATTTTCGCATCAATCATATCATTTCACATATATACGTGTATCATAAAAATCATAGGCTCGTGCGCCGGTATTACACATTTTAATATAGCACGGCCCGTACGCCGGCAAATCACATAGCACAGCCCGTACACTGGCAATCCACATAGCACGGCCCATACGCCGGCAATCACATAGCACAGCCCGTATGCTGGCAAATCACATAGCACAGCCCATACGCTGGCAAATCTCATCCACATAGCACGGCCCATACGCCGGCAAATCACATATACATATAAAAATATCTCGGCCCGTACGCCGGTTTTCCATCATAGAAATCCATATCATCCCCATTCCAAAAAAAAACAGTACAAAACATTTTTATACTCATGCCACACTAAACAAATTTTCCTCGTATTCAACATATCATCATTTAAACAGTATTTTCCAAATATAAATCATATATATAAATATATTTATTTTTTTCCTAAAACCAGATGCTACATATATGTATACATGCATTTTCTTAAACAAAACTAGCTTAGTTTATCCCCTTACCTGATTCCTGAAAAGCCCCTAAGAAAATCTCCCCCGTACCCACAAGGTTCTCAACTCAACACCCTGAAAATGAAAACTCGCAGAATTAAAGTCCAGTATTTTCGTACATACAACATTTTCTATAACTACCACTAAGTCAAATTCGACTTTAAAAAGTCTTACCTCAACTTAGGGATGATTTCCCACGTTCCCAATCAACACCCTGGAACTGAAAATTTTCAGTATTAAAGTTCAGTATTTTTACGCGTATATCACTTTCTTCAACTGTCAAAAATCCAAATATTGAATATAAAGCCTTACCTTGGATTTGGGATGAAATCCAATTTCGTTTTCCTGACGATCCGTTCCGGCAAACTTGTAGAGAATTTCGCCAGGAGCGTCGTGGTGGTTTCGGTTTGTCGATCCGGCGTAAAACTAACCCGAAATCGAAGAGAGAGAG